>NC_069114.1:33515680-33829430 GCF_025612915.1 Magallana angulata
AGCGATCTGTATATCTGTATATATCAACCCCCCCTCCCCCATGCTACATTATACTTACCTGGAATGCACAGACTACCTCGCGAACGGAATAATCTCAGACTTTAAAGTAATTAGTTTACCGTTGTAACCTTAACATATACACGTAAGAAGTCAGCTGTTCCCTCTGTTTGATAAAAAAAAATCCGGAAAAATTGCAGAGTATATTAAAAGATATAATTTACATGTATTTATTCTCAATAACAACATTCATTTGTAATGGATATATTTAATTATCCAGAATAACGGATGTTCAATCAAACTCCATAAAATTTGAATTCTAATTTTAAACATCAGGTCAATAAAAACCCGGCTGTAGCACAGTGGAGACAAAGGAAGCAAATGCCTAACATTTGAAACGACGAGCGATCTGTATATCTGTATTTATCAAAATTGCACCCCTCCCCCCATGCTAAATTGTACGTGCCTGGAATGCACAGACTTCCTCGCGAACTGAGTAATATCAGACTTTCAAGTAGTTTCAAGTTGTTGTAGTTACCGTTGTAACCTTAACGTATACATGTAAGAAGTCAGCTGTTCCTTTTGTTAATCGCTCTGAACGACAGTAATAATGATTCCGAATTTTTGATAACTTTTCATTACATAATTCAGTAAACATAAACACCAAGCTAGCATCGCTGCTTCAATTTATTTGATAGATTTTAACGCTTGAATCGCCAAAAGTAAACATTTTATTATTTAAGGATTACGTTTACTCGGGGTTTGAGATTTAAAAAAATAGTTTTACAAAGTTCAATATCTGAAGTCCAAAGTTGTTTTAAAAACACAAAATAACAACGTTATTAACAAATATCGATATTGATATCCATGATTTGTTTATTTGAGGAAGATATGCTCCGACAAAGGTAGATTAAAATTGAAACAGGAAATTCGGACTAATTTTTTCATTTTCTTATTTTCTCTTAAAAACTTTTTGTTGCAGTGTGATTGCAAAAGTTAAGTTTGTATGTGTTTTTTCATATCATTTTACATATTTTATGGTTGTATTTACTCGTATTTAAATTTATATCACTGGGTGGCACGCGATTGGAAAAATCTTTAAAATACATAAAATCAAACCTTGAAAATGGTGGACAATTTTGACCAATTTTGACAATTTTTTCAAACAACATTTAGAGATCACTTGCAGAAAAAGTAGGTCATTGACGTAGTTATTTGAAAGTGAAAAATAGCACTACAATAGTTGGGCTACAATGAACAATAAGTAGTTTTTTCGTTCCTATTAGTGGATTTTTTTTTGCCCCTGAGTAAACATAATCCTTAAGTTTTGTTTTATTCTCTTTTTGATTTTTAAAAATTCTGTTTGTCCTTTTAAAAGATCATTTTACTGCCTAGCTCTAGAATAACTTTCCCTTATTTCTTGTTCTACACGATACACGGCCACATCAACCTTTCACCTTAAGTGAGTCACATTTTTTCGCTGGCATTTACGGATTAATCTCACTAGTTATCAATTTGTTGACAACCTAACCTCCCTAATAATTGATATTTTTAAAAAGTATTTATGTAAAAATTTCAAAATCCTTCCTTAATTTGAGTATTTATTTCCGTATTTATGCCAATAAATTACAGTGTACCAATATATTATACATGTATAATTAATCACTTGAAGCGATATGTTGACAAGCGTTTGTTTTATTAATCTTTTGATTTTTGATTTGCTAATATTGCCGATTTTGAATTTTGGCATCAATGCACAAGCAAAAATTGGAGATTGTAGTTTTCCAGAATCGTAAGTCTATTTTTTTTATTTGAACTTAAAGATTTTGATTTATATTTTTTGGTGTTTTCTCAGGAGTAGAAATCTAACGAAGAATATATTCATTTATTCTTTTTACAATGACAACATATGTGAGAGTCAATATCTTTATCGCTTAGATTTATAAATCCTCCTGGCGTGCGACCAGTTCTCATCGAGTACCATTTCTCGTCAGTACATTGTGACGTCATTTTATCAACACATAGAATTATAGACGAAAAATGACGTCACAATGTACTGGCGAGAAATGGTACTCGGCGAGAACTGGTCGCACGCCAGTATATGTATCAATTTCTATTGTTTTTCAGAGAAAAAGTTTGCTGTAATAATTATCACGATGTTAACGGTGTTTGTATGAGTAAGTCTATTTTCTTCAAATCCAATTCATACATATGAGAAGAATAAATACAAGGTCATATATGACTCTGATTTGATATTGTTTAATTGTAGAATGTCCAGACGGTTCATATGGTGAAAATTGTACGGAAACTTGTCCAGATGGGTGGTATGGAGAGTTATGTTCACAGGAATGTGAATGCAAAATGAATCAACAATGCAATTTTATGTTTGGATGTTTAGGTAATATTTTTGCTTTTGGTTTCCTTTTACAATTGTATATCCAGTAACTTTTGCAAAAGAGGTCTCGTTTTTATTCTTAATTATAAGGGTCTTTTACTGAATAAATCTTTAACAATATACAGTACAATGCATAGACCGCTTACAAACCATGTCTTGTATTGTTTGTTAAATAATATCGATATTTTTATGATATAAATGTAAGGTAAGACATTTTCTTTGTTATTATCATTGCTTATTTGTAAGCATACTGAATGAAGGAAGTGATCATGCTGAACCTATATAATTCGGCGTAAGTCGGCTGTGATAGCTGCAATGGTCAGTACAATGCACCAGGCTTGGGGCAAATTACATTGTAAAGTAATGTATTACATTATCATTACTTCATGAATTTGGGCATTAAATTACCATTACCATTACTTCATTCTCTTGAAGTAATGCATTACATTACCATTACATGAGTAAAGTAATGCATTACCATTACCATACTTTGTGACAAGTCAACAATAAGTTTTGAAAAAAGTAATTTAATTGCTGATTAAAACGTTTTTGCGAATGTTTAATATATAAAACACGCTAAAACATTTTTACAGGTTCATGTTTACTATCAGGCTCAAATTTAATGACTTGAACAAGATTGCTGTTGCGCTTCATGATCAGCGAAGTTTCAAAGGTTTCATTTTTGAACTGCATCCGGTCGGGTTTGAAAATCTAAGATATAAGTGTCCAGACAATAATAGAAAATATACACGAATCTTGTATTCTCTATCAGTCCAAACTATTGTACATAATATACAAGAGAGAGAGAGAGAGAGAGAGAGAGAGAGAGAGAGAGAGAGAGAGAGAGAGAGAGAGAAATTATTTTCAAATGGTTATAATACTGGAAGTTATTTTTAAGCTTTCAGAGAGCATGGTTGGACAGTACATTCTTTTTTGCTTTTAAGGGAGTATATTTACATCTACCATGTATAATTTCCTCTTTTTCTTACGAAACAATAGTCAATTCATAGCTCTATAGAAACATCCATATTGAAATTTACACGCCCCATTTATCGATTGGTCGAAATCTATAGCGGCTGAAAGTGTCAGGACTGAAATTGACAAGCCCTGTTTATCGATTGGTCTGAATTTACAGCGACCTTAGTAAATTAACTCAGGGACTGCACGAAAATCATGATGATGGCAGACTCAAAGTCTCACAAGAGACAATTCGGCTGTTTCTTTTAGCTAACGTACTTATGTACATTAACAGTTATTTAGTGAATTTTACTAACTTTCCATAATCAATTTATTAATTAGTTAAAGAAAGATGTTAATATAAACAATAAAATGCTTTCTTTGATGATTCATGCGGGCTATGAAGGTAGCGATCATTGCTGGAAAAATTAACATAACTCGCTAACGCGGGTTATGTATTTTTCCTGCAATGTCGCTTCCTTCATATTCCGAATGTTGTTTAAATGTCTGTTCTCTATCCTAATGGAATACAGTGAAGAGAAGGGCGGAGATCAGGGTGTTAAGCACGTATTAAAACAATAGAATGTTTTGATACTACTTAGATTGTCCTGTGGACTTTGTGTGTTGTTTACACAATCTTCACAATAAAGAATTCATTGAATGCACAACTAATTGGAGTAAATTTTTCAAATGATATAAAATTCTTAATAACAACACTCTTAAAATGTTATGAAATTGTGTTGTTATAGCTAGTTATATTGACAATTTAAGAATGGATTTTAAATTTTTGTTAAATCATACAGCCAAAATATCTTTATCTCAAGAATGACTTTTTCTTCTTTAAAACAATTTTTAATCCAATACAATTTCAATTGTATTACATTAGCATTACTTGTAATGCTAAATTTGTGGCATTACACATTACTAGCATTACTTTGAAAACATGTTATGCATTGCAATGCATTACTATTACAAATAGCATTACCCCAAGCCTGCAATGTACTAAAACTGTATTTGCCCCTTTCTTTACTTATTCATAGAAAAAAACCCCAACGATTGTTCGATTTAAAGAATGTTCACTTGGCAAACCTCGATTGATTCATATTTTATTTAATCATGTAAATTACATGACAATTGTTCAGAAAGTTAGTTAGTCATAGATGATATCTGTTACCTTATTTTTGCTTAAGTTTCGATATACAACAAAATAAAGTAAGCAAAGTAAAAAATAATCTTTATAATTCATACGTGTAGAAGGAGACTACAATAAAGTCTATTAAAATACTGCTGTGATTTCATTCCTTTGTTCTAGCAGTCAACGATTTTACTCATGACAGTCCAATATTTGTGATCTAGGCGTTCACTTACCGATCTTAATAAGAGACCGTTACCAGTAGTTACAGTACTGATCCTTCAAAATCGGACTGTATCAAGTAAATCTACAATGACATTCGATGGCAGTGTTTCAAGTACGATATATGACTCAAACACTTCTGTATGAAAAAATATCAGACAGTTTTCGGCCCTAACGTATAACGGGGCTCGACATTGTCTGATATTTTTTCATACAGAACTGTTTGAGGAAAATATCCGTTACAAAGCGATTCTCTTTACATGTAGTCAAAGGGTTTTTGGAAACAATTGACTTTTTTATTAATAAGTAAAAGGTGAAAACATTATAGAGACACGAGCACGATAACTAAATATAAATGCTTATTGCCTGAAAACATGTGTATGGGTACATGTTTTTTTCTTACCCTTTTCGACTTTAAGACGATTGATTTTAAAACTGTAAAAATTTGAATTATATACAAAAAATGCTGCGACCTTGCTTTGCTAAAATGTATTTCTTTTTTCTTGATAGATGGTTTGTTCTTATTAAAAAAAATTGCTCTAATCCGAAAATCCCTAGGCATCATCATCGGTTTTACCATAATCGTTATCCATAATAAGAAATGAGTTTGTATTGATAACGTAGATAAGTTATATATTGCGTCACAAGCAATTTTTCACTCAATTTTAGTGATTGTTATATAATATTGAGAATTCAATGTTCGTAACAATCACTTCGGTTAGGTCACGATATATCTGCCAAAAGTTAATAAGATCTGTCGTCCTTAAATATTTACACAAGCGACTATAAGGTTGACTACTCGAGAGATAGACACATCTTACAATTAATTTTGCCGATACTGAGTACATGTTACTCATTGAGTCAATTGTCCACTAGTAAGTGACTATTTGATTCTACATCGCCTCCTTTTTTGTTAAAAAAGGTATTAAAAATGCATTGACTGAAATACATTTAAATAAGAAATAAATAAATATAAACAATTCTAAATGATACTTAATACAAGTGAATCGTAATAAAGGTTAAACGCAGGGAATGCATATCAATAATTCTTAATTGATACTTAAAGGCACTTGGACACGATTTGAGATCAAATTTTATTTTTTATGTATAAAATGGTTTACTGGTCCATTTTAAATGATTGATCAAAATATTGAATGTTAAAGTCAAGTTACAAGCGATGTACAGAGGTAAGAATTGATTGTTACGTAAACAAAGCTCGAGTCTTATACATGTAGTTGTTTACAAAAATGTAATGTAGAGCATTATCATGTCTTAGACAACATGACAGGTAAAAAACAATTTAAAATAATTCAGTATCTTCATTAATATTATTATCAACAAAAGAAAGATGAATTTGAGTGAAACTTACATCAATACAACACATATATAAAAATGACAATAAACTATCTTTGTTTACAGAACAAAGAATTATGAACTCTGTACATGTATATTGCTTATAACTTGATATTTGACTTTCAAATTTTGACATAGCATTATGAACTTCTAAATTTATCAGTTTAAACTTTGAAAATGGAAAAGAATTAAATTTGAAAATTTTAAGTCAAATTGTGTCAAAGTCCCTTTAATACCAGTGAATCGTAAAAAAATGTCAAATGATGCATAAAGCAACTTAATACAATTTTACTTATTTTGATATTAACAACAAAAAGAGCTGTGTAATATACAAGAATAGCCGTTGCCGGAATTTGAAATAGAAAAACTCATACATTATTAAACAATTCCCTTACATCATTCTATTTGATATTTCTCTACATTTTGAACAGTTCTAATCGTCCCAAAATAAAAAAAAATCACAATAATAATTGCACAATAAAACCAAACAAATTGTCTGCACCGCTTGGTGTGTTACAGGACCGACGACATCCAAAAATAAGCATTCAATGCTTATATTTTAATTCATACTGATGTCTATTTGTATGAAACATGTGTATATTGGCGCTGAAATCATTATATACGCTCTCAGTCAGGGAGATGAAACATACATGTAACAGCCATATTAACATTTTATTCAGTTTGCTTCCGCGACTAAAAATACGAGGGCGGTCCAAATAGTTCGCGGACGATCGCGTTTTTTTGTCATTTTAAATGAGTTTATATATGCATATTGTATGCCAAAATATTTATAATAGAATTCCAAATCTGATTAAAGTGGTTTCAAATGTTTTCATTTAAATTAAACTTAAATTTTACTGTATTAAAGTGTCGAAAAAAGTACGAACGGCCCAGTGTCAAAATTTCCAAACATCGAGATTTTAATAAACAATAATTACAAGAAGTAAAATGAAATAAAGTATGCAAAGTAAAAATAATCTGTATAATTCATACGTGTAGAAGGAGATTTCAATAAAGTCTATTTAAATACTGCTGTGATGTCATTCCTTTGTTCTAGCAGTCAAAATATTATTTGTGACAGTCCGAAATTTGTGATCTAGGCGTTCACTTAGCGATCATAATATGAGACCTTTACCAGTGGTAACAGTACTGATCCTTCAAAATCGGACTGTCTCAGGTTAATCGACTATCAAATTCGATGGCAGTGTTTCAATAACGATATATGCCTCAAACACTTGTGTATAAAAAAAATTCCCTTACAACATTCTACTTGATATTTCTCTACCTTTTGAACTATTTTAATCGTCCAAAAAAAAATACAATAATAAATTCACAATAATACCAAGCGGGCCTACTGTATAGTGATCAGTCTGTCCGTCCGTATTTCTTGTCTGGAGCATATCTTCTCTACCCTTGGCCCAAACAGACTCATACTTTACCTGCAGAATGCCTTTGAGTTACGGGTGTGCAGTGATTTTGAACCATGTTTTAGGTCTAAGGTTAGGGTTACAACAGTTATATATAAAATCCATGTCAATGACATATCATCTCCCCTTGATCCAATCTGCCCCACACACCAGAGTGTCTATGGTCAAAGGATGAGCAGTAATATAACCTTGAATGAAGTTTGTAGGTCAAAGTCATATAGGACTACACAAAATCCCTGTTTCAGATACTTTCCACTAAGCCCTATTTTGCACATACTTTTTTTTTTTTTTTTTTTTTATAATAATGATTTTATTTGAAATTACATACAAATTGCTTGAGGTAATACCTCCGCAGAGGCCCTCTTTGTATACCTTACCTGGGGTGCCAGGGGCCCCCTGGATCGGTAACTATGTAGCCAAAAAAAAATAATGAGGATACCTTATACATTTATATTTTTACAAAGTAACGTTAATAAAGTGAAGTAATATAATTATAATCATAGTAGATCATACACATATCTAACTTAATAGTGCGAATTTATCATTTTTTTTTCCTTATGTAAAGATTTATTGAAAAAAAATATATATATATAAATATATGAAAACAATTCTAAGTCATAATTTAAATACAATTTACGAATAAACATGTGATAGGAATTGACAATTGTGAATATAGAGAATATAAAATGCGGTACTATGCGGTAGGACTTGCTTCTACAGTCACAGTTCTTTTTGTCCTATACCGCCTAAAAGTACGAGAGCCAGGTCGCCCTCTAGTTCATTATATTCTATTACTAATAATACAACATTATTGTTATTACTATTTCATATTTTACAATTTACAGCATTTCAGAAAGAGTTCTAAGTATACAGTAATCAAAATTGACAGTTTGTGCTTGCTGATTTACAAGGAAAAAGCTTGCAAGCGATGACCTTAAAAATAAAATTAGGCCTTCATTTGTGACATTGTCTTCCATCAATTTACATTTCATTTTGTATTTAAAAATTTTACATGCAATGAAGGATATTACATTGTTTAAAACTACATTGCTTTGGTTTCCATTATAAATGAAACCCAAAACAAGATGTTTCCAAGCAATATTAATTTTAAGTATAGCAGAAACCTTTTTCCAGATGTTTATTACAAGTATACAATCGAAAACCATATGTTTTGTATTTTCAATTTCTCGACAATACGTACAAAATTTATCAATATTTTTATTCCATTTGCTAAGGTATAGATTATTTGGCAACAGATTGTGCAATAATTTAAAATTAAATTCAGCAATGCTTTTATCATTAATTTTTACAATTTTTTCATCATATATTTTTCGCCAACACAATGAGTTTATGTCGCTAAATTCATTTTTCCATTTACTCTCCATGATAGGTTTTTTGGATTTGTCATCAAGTAGTATTTTATAGAAGAAGCCAGATTTCGTTTTACCGATATCTTTTATTTCTCCTTGTAATTTAAAATGAAATTCATTTTTGATATTTATATATCTCCTCCTGCTTGTATCATTATGTATTTTAGAGTGAAAAACGTTTTTTAGTGTTAGATATTCACAAAGATAATTTCTTTTCGATTTTAATATAGTAGCTATTTCATTGAGCGATTTAAAACCATTATCATTCACAAGGTCTTTCACATAATGAAAGCCGCTTTCGAACCAGTTCTGAAAATATAAAACTTTTCCCTTGTATTTAAAGTTTACGTTAAACCAAATATTCTGCCGTAATATTTCTTCCACAGTATCAATGCTTTTTGGAGTTTTGCATTCATTAAATGCAGTAAATACCTCTTTGTAGAATTGTGGAAGTCCTTTCAGACTATTAAAATCAGAAGTGTTTGTTACATTTGATTCTAGAATATATTCGATTTTCATCTTATGATTTGCTAAACATGCATTTAAAAATTTACTTAAATTACTCCTATTTTGTGTAAGTTTTGAAATCCAAGCTGCTTTAGTAGCTTTAATTTTGATTTATGGGTCAATTATTCCTATACCCCCCTCTTTTATCTCGCGAATAAATGTGTGCCTTTTGATGCGTTCACGATTGCCCCATAAAAATGAAAAAATTAGTTTATTTAATTTTTTAAAGTAATCATTTCCCGGATTTTCTAAAACCGTTGCAGTGAAAATGATCTTTGATAGAATAATCGAGTTTACAATTTGACATTTACCGAAGATAGTAAGCTTTCGACTTCTCCACGAATCCAGTATCTTTTCAAATTCCTTTAATTTACATATCCAATTTTTTTCGTTACATATATTTTTGTTTAGTCCAGCATATATACCTAAGCATTTTAAAGTATCTTTATTTATTGTTACTTGATATACGTGTGTTTGGCGATCTAATCTTTCTCTAAGAGGTCCGTTTTAGTCATATTTAAATTTGTGCCCGACATTTTGCCAAATTTTTTAAAAATGTTTAGCGTATTTTCCAATGATAATTGATCTTCCAATGTAAATGTACTATCATCAGCATGTTGTATACATTTAATTTCTTTTTCTAACGAACTAATTTTGAACCCTTTTATATCTCCACAATTCTGTATTTTTAGATTCAATATTTCCATTACGAATAAAAATAATAAGGCTGATACTGGACAACCCTGTCTTATTCCACGTTCCATTCTACATTTCCGTGACAGCCAGCCATTATTTTTTGCACATACTTAACATCAAAAGAGCTTTTGAGTAAATATGTGTTGTGACCTTGAGCAAATTTTCAAGATTATTAAGGTCATGGTGAAGGTCATAGTAGAATTATATAAATAATCCTTGTCCAGAGCATATCCTCTCTCCTCATTCTTTAATCTGGTTCACACTTCACTCACAAGGTGCCTTTGATAAAATTGTATGCAGTTAGTTTGAATGATATTTGTAAGTCAGGAGTAAAGGTCATATCGAATCACACAAAAATGCTTTTTTAAAGATCATATGTATATACTCTCGACTCAGTCCTATTTGGCTAAACAGAGCTTTTGGGTTTATGGCGTTTAATGACCTTGAACCAAGTCAATGTGAAAACCATATCATCATATAATTTTTGAAATTATTTTTTCTAGAGCAAGATTTAGAACCGCAATTCACTTTCTCCACTTTCACCCTCCTGAAGATATCAGCGGGCTTCTTGATCATTATTAGTATTGTAATAGGTGTCACCGTGTGTGTTGTAAAAAGGTAAGCATTTTAAAACCTAACTTGAAACTATTGCTTTGACGAAAAATTATCAATGTTTCATAGCCATATTTTTGTGTTTTAAATAATTGATAATGTTCAGCTTTAATTGGTTTCAATTACAGTTTCTATGTTAGTTTTTACAAGATGAAGAAACAAAAAGTAAAAATTTACTTTATTTTTAGTGGCAGAAAAAAAGCGTACAAATAATTTTTACGAGACCAGCACATTTTCAATTGTATGCCTATTCTTGTTAATTATAGAATCACCTTGTCAAGAAAATATAGCGTGTATCAATCACCTGTACCTTTATTCTATAGTGCGGATAAAAAAATACAATTATCCGAGATAGAACAAGGACACTATCAAACTCTTTTCTGAGGAATCAAAACTTGTCATTTATGCATGTGTATTTATAAAGGGTATTTATAAACTAAAAACTTAATGTTTGCAAACTAATTTAACAACTTAAGGTAAAAAAAAAATACCAACAAAAATCATCAGATTTGTACAGCTTAATGTTATAAGAAGATCTTGGCAACTGCATATAAATGTCAAATTGTTATGAACTTATATTGTTCATTATAAAACATACATTGTGATAACATTTTTCCTGTTTGTTCACTAATTAATTGTTTTTTTTATAGAATGTATATATATACTTTTTAATTACATCATTGCTATTCATTGTGATAATATTCTTTCCTGTTTGTTCACCAATGAATTGTTTTTTATAGAATGTATATATATACTTTTTAAGTACATTATTGATATTCACTAATAATATTATCAAATTTGGTTTCTTGTTTAACTTTGAATAACGTGAGAAAAACTGAATTGTAATGAATTGGTATTGTGAAAGGCATGTAACTAACATATTGTATTCTTAAACAGAGAAACTAAAACAGTCTTTTATATAAGCAATTCTTTGTTCACGATTTATTTTGTTTAAATAAGCAATAAAAAATTCATTTGATTATGTACAATTTATGTCATGATCAAAAAGTACAAATCATGCTCGTAGATATTGATAACAAATATAAACTAGTGACAAAAATATTTTGCACTACTGCATGATACGATTACGTTTAAAAAATGCTATGAAGAAGAAAGCTAAATAAACTATTAAAAAGAGAAATAAATCAATTTTGTTAGGAGTTCAACATAAATAATCTAAGAACAGATATGCAAATTGAAAATATTGTATAACTTAGATTTTGAAGAACACATTTTGCAATTGATCTTTTTATCCCGGAGTAATTTTCATTCAATTCAAAAATTTAATTTAACAAGTATTTAAATACTTAAAACATATACTTTTATTTCAAATTTCCTAAATATTGAACAACTGTTGCACAAATATAATGATTTATATAATATTGTGCAATTTTTAATCATAAATTAAATTTTTACTTTATCCATCCTTATTCAACCCATATGAAAACAATATTTAAACACATACTATCGGAATAGTCATGTCTAACGTGCGAGTACCCATTATTGCCGAACGATACACATTTTTTATATATCACTCTCTTAATAATAGCTGTCATGTGAAAATTTCTATGCAAATTTCTGCATTGTTCATTCATATAACTTAGTGGAGTTTTTTATTTCAAAGCCATCTAAAACGACGTACTTTTGACTAAAAATAAACCCTGTCCATGACCTTCGATAAACAGGAAGTCGAGTACCCATTATTGCCGCTTATATCTTTTCGTCATTATTCAGTAATTAGCGGCAAATAAGCCAAAATTTTTAAAGGATCTCACAATGTCAGACAATTGAAAGATTTTAAAATAAGAATTTATTTCATAAATGCAGTTTTAAAGAATTTTACGTAATATATTTTTTCAATGTCTCTGCGACCGCATGCGCAGAAAATAACAACAAACAGGAGAACATGTGCTTTACAGGACTTGCGACATATGGATCGATGCATGCGCCGTCCCGGTATGACAATGAATGTCGAACCATTTGCAAGGTTCTGGCAAACACTGGTATACCAACAGTCACAATTTTCACGCGAAATCCAGTTGTTAAAAAAGTTTTTTCCGCCGTACTGATTGTTGCATGGGGGCACTTTGCTGGGACATGGACATGACAGGCGGAATACAATGTGGTGTCAACTAATACATTGACTTTAGCAGTAATGGTAGGTGGGTAGATTAGTCAATATCATTTGGATACTTTGATAAACAGATATTTCATTGGAATTGATATTTTTGATAATGTGCAACCCCACCCCCCATATACACGAGTAACACAGAGCAATAGAAAACTAAAATGCATTTATAATTTTCCTGGAGAAGACGGATGCAAAGTTAAACATTGGTTTAGATGTAAATCACTTTATTATGCTACCAATCCTACATTTGAGAAGAACTAGTAACCTGAATCGGGAGAACCCATGCATGCATGTACTTGAAATAAGTGTTAAGTGTCCTTTAATAGAAGTCATATTGCGTATGAATTCTTTTAGAGAATCAATACCCTGGAAAAATTGTGCCAAAAGTTATATTGAACATGACCAAGAAAAGAAATCTAGCATGCCGTAATGCCATATAGTTAATTATGTTTTATAGTCTGTCCCAAGTTATTGCTTCCATCAATTTTTGATGATTTTTTATAAAAATACACATACCTGTGAAAGAAATACAATTGAAATCGATGAAAGGGAATATATCAAAGATATCTTCATTGCACAATTATCCCTTTTCACTCATAAAATTTCACAGGAACAAAAACAATTTTCTTACGGAGATTTATAATGGGAAATGTTTACATCTTTTATCCATTCGGAATACACTCGGAATACATCGTGCAATTTTTTATTCTTATTAATGGCTGATGCAGTGCAAAATCTCCGTAGACTTTCAATTTTTGGATGTGTATTGAAACCTGAAGCGGTAAAAGGGGCGTTTCAAAACAGATAATCTGGACATTTTTCATATTAGTGGATGAACGCAGTTTGAGCTCAAAGGTATTTACTATTATTGAAATATCAAGCAAAAAGTGGTGGAAGCAAAAACTCGGGACAGAGTATACCTATTATAAAGCTATATTATTCCATGTGGGGCAAACACTGGCATCAGTCTGTAGTCCATAAATTTAAAAATGAGAAAATATTTGGTCCATATATGTTTTTGAGTGTTTGAAAATGGGAAAACTTTTCAGTTTAATGCAAATTATCAATCTGTTCCTGTTCAAAAGATTTTGAAATAAAACATGTTTTCATAAGTTCCATTTCTATTAGGGCCTATAAAAAAAATTGTGTGTTTAGGGTAACACTGATGAAAAAACTAGGTTAGATAGGTAGAGATATTTTTTTATTTCATCATATTTTTTTTCTGCATGAATCCTAAGAATGTTTGTTTGTGTCATATTGAAAAACAGGGTTTTTTTTTATTAGAAATAACATTAAATTCACATTCAGATAAAATCAGACGTCTAGAAATGGTAGGATCGGGGCATTTTTTAGGTTAGGTCGGATTACCCTAAACACACAACTTTTTTTTTTAGGCTTAGTGTGCAAGTAACATGCAATAAAAGCTAAAAAAAAAAACAAAAAACATCACAGATGGATGTTTATGTAAAGCTAAGTCAAAAGCTCATATAAGATGAATAAAAAAAAATCCTAAACCACAGGTCCCGAGATCAAATATAGCAGGGGCTTTTGTTTTTATGAAAAGCAATACATGTACATTTTTAAAAAGTTTGTTTTTTCCCTAAAATTGAACACTTTTTCCATCATTTTGAAGTCAAATGCATGCTTAAATTTCATATCTTGAAGAAATATAAAAATCGGACTTGTATTACAAATTTTTTCTGGGGGTGTGGAGAACTCTTAATATTGTCAATCATGAATGATACTGTCTTTCTATTAATGAAAATCATTGTGCATGCCTATTATAACAATTACTAACAGTGATTCCAAAGCGATTGATATTTGGGCTTGGTTGGATATGCAAAGAGGGCTTTCCAAGTCTCAACCTCTAGCTTTCATGTTTAGACATTTCCAGTTAAGATTACACAGATACTTGCAATCAGATTCAATGTAAAAAAATTAGATTTTCTATTTTTTTTTCTCAGAGGACTGCATGATGAAAATTAGAGAAAAAAATGAGTTCGACAAGATATCTTGGATATATAAGACCCTGCTGGACCAGGTTGTTATCCTAGAAGATGACCAAAAGTACTCATATTTTACTAGAAGGTCTGTCCTTCTGATTGTCAGATTGGTTTACTTTATGAGAAAATGTATTAAATTTAAAACTTTAGATTATCTGTGTTGAAAAAACAATGTTTTACTATAATGGTGTCTTGTTTCAGTTGAGTGTAGCGAAATATATGCATGTTTTTGCCTACTTTTAGCTAACACTTCGATCACCTCAGAGATGTGGTATGGAATTTGTTTGCCAATTGCCGAAGTTATTACCATAAGTTAACAAAGATGCAAAGCTTATATAGAGAAGTGAAAAGGGAATGCATTTAAGTAAAATGATTTGTTCCATCAACTAAAAATGATGAATTTTATTTAGACTTTCATGACAGAAAATCAACTTTGGTCAAAAGTACCTGTATATGTTTTTGAGTGTGGAATATTTACAAGCATGCTATGTTATGTGTTTCAGGTAAATTTCAAGAACATTTCCCCACTCTACATTCATAATCAGATGACCAAGTTTCTCCTGGCTTACCCAAGACATATTGGCAAGAAACAGAAATTCTTTTTTTTAATTTAAAAAAGCAGGAATTTAGTAAGATGGCTCTCATGGATGCCTATGATAAATAACAGCTGTTTATAAATTTATTGAAAAAATTGTAAATACATTTGTAATTTGTACTTAGATAATACAGATGACTGTACATTGATATGATAAGGTTGATTCTAAAAAAATACTGTACATTGTACATCTGTTGTAAATTTTAAAAAGTAATTACATGTAACAATTATAAAAGAATTTTTAAGCAGATAGATGGTAAAACTTCAGATTTTCAGTTACTTCTTTCATTATTCAAAAAAAAATATTTTTGTAGAGAATAGCAGAATGTTGTAAATGTTGAAAGTGAATTCGTAAATATTTGAATTGTAATTTATATTTTTTCCATGTATTTGTCAATTGAGTAGATTTATGTTGCCATTTGCAAATTACCTGTGTGCTAGTTTTATTTTTGTTTTCAAAATTAAACTGTTATGGTCAATATCAAATTTGGTTGGACATTTTTGTAACTTCCATTTGAAAAAGTATTTTTATTTGGAATGTAGGTAAACTTGTTTATATATATTTGCCATGATAGATGTTGGCAATTTAAAGCAATATGAGCTGCAATTTTCATGTTGAATTTTTTTTCTCAAGAAAATGTTATTTTGAACTAAAATGACAAAAAATATCATGGTCTTAAAATTTCTGTTAGCTCTGTTTTGTGGGAAAAGCCATTAAGAAGCCTTAATTGGAGCAAAATTAAATTATTGTCATCCTGTACAAAAAATTGATCTGCTATATATATGTTCCTTATTATGGAAATCTTTCTCCTGACAAAAATTAATGATTTTTTTCAATTTTATCATAAAAGTTTAAGTTACAGGCAGACTTATCATACTAGCATGTTTTTGCAGCAAAATAAATTTTTTGGAAATTTTATAAATCTTATATGTTTGTTTTCTTTCAATTAAAAGTCCTATAGCTTACACAAATTCATTACATGTTGTTTTCTTTTAAGAATTAGATTACTTATTAAAATGCTTTGTTTTATATAACATTTACAAATTTGACACAGTTTGGGTAAACTAGGTATTAAATGAATTTTTTTCCCCTCAAAAGTTGCCTGAATGTCAGATAGAAATTTGATCTGTAATCAACTGGATTTGTAAGTGAATATATGCTATGGTTATTTATTAAAGTATCTTCAGTCTAGGTAGTAGGTACTGATACTTTATATGGAATTGGTCATGAAATGACAAAGAAACAATATTATTTTTAAATGTGCCAAAACCTGCCTTCCTTTTTGGCATTTTTCAATAGGTTCACAGTTGGATTAACAAAAAAGATAAATGAAAAGAATTTTCTATCACTTAGTAAGGAACTATTATACCTAAGTCTAGATAAGGATAGCAATCTGCCCATAGTGCAAACTACCTGAATCTGCCTCATAGCAATCTCGTTTCTTCAACTACCTCAGTGAACTGCCTTAATCTGACTGTTAAACTTCAATGACAATAAGACCAAATTCTCTCTGATTCAGAATTTCTACCAAAACTAGCATAGATTGTCAGCATGGAGCATGAATTTCTTATTTTGCAACCTGTCAGGTGAACAACAAATAAAATCTTAAAACTATAGGGACAAGTTCCAAGAAAGTTATTTCTTATGCCCATGTTCCACTCCACATGCCAACATCAATAAGACCAAGATTTTTCTAAAATTACCCAACATCCTACTGTCCCTGTATTCATCGGATTCCCAATGTAGATATGACATTTTAAAGTTCCATTGCACTCATTGCGTTTTAACCACAGCTGAAGAACACTATGGATTTTTCTTGACAGGCGTATGAAATGATATTTTTAAAAGACACCAGGCATAAGCCCATAAATGCGACATGTAATTGTCTTACACGTCGGTAAGGCCCTAGTTACAAAAGCTAATGAACCGGTTAATGAATGAAGCTGTTTTAATGCAACTTTGGAATGTCCTTAAACTTCCAGTACGTCTTTCATCAATCCTTTAACTTTGTCTTTTGGAATTAAAATTGATGTTCTAGCTGTATATATACCTAAACTCAAATACACAGTAGTTATTGGACCCTAAATCTTTTTATCTGATAATTGGAGCATCTAACCTGTTTCAATAATGCTGTGAAGCAATCAAATTATACTGGAAGATTGCCTGTCACATGAGCATGAGAAAGCAAAAAGGCATCTAAATAATGAACAATGAAATTTAAATCACTGTGCTGTTCAAGTGACCAATGTAAACAAGTTGAAACATGCACATGATTTGGCTCGACCCATTGATAAACATTTATCTACATAGTTTTTGTCATGAAACTAAGACTGACAAGACTTAAATACTCAAGTCCTATTGGTAACACTCTAAAAGCAATAGAAATATTTACCTATCCTTACTATGCATTTGGATCAAGGTTTTTTATATTACCATGTTAAAACCTTGATTAAATGATAAATAGTTGACACTGCATATATCAGAATCATTGAATTTAATACTATTGTGTCATGAGGAGCAGATAATTTGGTAATTAGTATTTGGTCACTTTGTTTTTGAGGTAATGAGGTAAAACTTCAACTGAGCTTCAATGAAAGTAAAGATAATTTATGATAAATGGCAATTACTGAATGGAATATCTCAACCCATCATTTTTCATTTCTCTACAGCAAACAACGCATGTAAATGTTTTAAAGAGGTGTAGGAATACACAATATAAGACAGAAAAATATCCCACTGCTGTCTTACACTGGACAAACCGATCTCTGATACACCATTGATAATGCGAGAAACATATAACTCGTTGTAATGATAACTTTTTTTATGAAAATGTCACTTATTCTTTAGGCAAAAGGGTAATTTTCCTACGTATGATAATGACCTGTGGTCATTATTTTACTCCGGTTATTATTCTACGGGGATCAATATTCTGCTTTACACCGACACGCACCATATTTGTACAAGGTACAAGACCTTAGGACCCGTGTATTTTAATGAAAAACCAAATGTAAACCCATGTAAAAACCATTTTGCTACATTTTTGTTTCGATAGTGTTTAAACAAAGTGGTGAATGCATAAACATTGATTGGATGAGATCATTATTGATGAAATGGCGTCGGAAATCTAGTCATAAATGTTTGAGCATTGACATTGCTTTGTTAGCAAACATTTTGACAAGTATTATGGCTGGATTGATTATTGGAACAGGTAATGGAGGGGTGGTTTTAACCACTTTAAAGACAGTATGATGCAATATATATTCGTACAAAATGGCGGCGTATTTACTTGTGCGCTTCACCTCATAAATTTAACGCTGAATAAAAGGGTTTATAAATAGCATCAACATTTCATTAGCTATTTATAACAATTGTTGGTCATGTGACATTTCATACGTCACGGAATTTTACTGTCGTCTGCTTTGTAAACAAATCTGAATCGACGGAAACAAGATGGGGCGCAAAGCAAAAGAATTGAGTAATGAGGTAAAAGAAATGGTATGGAAAATGTTACAAGATGGTAAAACTAATATGTAAACGGTGGGACCGTTGGACCGAGCGCAGATTTAACACAGTGCAGTTTCATTTTTGTATAATAAAATCTATTTAAAACGCACACAGAAGGATCCGAATGCATGGTTGCCTACTCAAATCATTCGTCAAAGTTAAACTAAACGTCGCGTGCTCAGTTTACATTATGACGTCATATTTCAGACGTAAAACGTTCAAGTTTTGTCTTCGGAAATAGCCGAGGAGAGTTACGTGATTCCGACTTTTTTTTATTTCTTCTTTCATTGTTCATCAATTAAATTCATATAAATGCTGCTGTAATAAAATTAAATATTTTGTTAAGTATCTAAAAGATCAGCTTCTTGACGTAAATGTTTTTATTCCATCTGATAAGTTGATAAGACATACACAGAACAAGTGGTATTTCTTGCTTGAAGCACTACTGAAACTTATCTGGTTTCCTTTTTAATTTCTTTTAATTCAAATTACCTTCTATTGAAACACTGGAACTTATTTAATCGAGTTCAGGGGCAATAAACATCGATAAGTACCAGTCAATCAATGATCGAACTAACTTTTTAAAAACAAAATGGCTGCCAATATGGCGGCGCCCAGGGCTGGAAGAAATTTTTTTTGGCCTTAGTACCCCTGATTCAACTTTCATTTTTCACTGATTTTCATATATATACGTGTTACCATTAATCCTCGCTTCGCGAGGCGGGCTTCGTCCGCCTCTCGCTGCGCTCGGTATTACCTACGTGTCAGAAACCTTCGGAATACCCAGATCTAAAATTTAAAGTTTTAAAAAGTGTGTAGAACAACGAGGTTCCATAGAAAACACCCCCAGGCGAGACAAGAAATCTACCGTGACATCCCGAGATTATCGGAAACTTGAAAGGCTTGTGAAAACCCACAGTAGATGGAGTTTGAAGGATATTACGAACCAATTTAATGAAAACAGAGAACGGCCGAACTGTGTAATTGCATCTGCACAAAAATGTATTCGTGAGACGGGTGGCAAAGAAGAAACTAGTGATCAGAGAAGTGAATAGAAAAAAAGCTCTTGTCTTGGTGTTGAGAAAAGAGAAAATTGACCATAGGGAACTACTGGAGAGAAGTTATTTTCTCAGATGAGTCAAAAATCGTTGTGGGTCAGAATTCTCGTGTCTATATTTGGAGAAAACGGGGCGAGGGCTGAAGGCCGGACTTGGTTGAGGCACGTCGGGCGAAGCCATCATACGAAGTTATGATCTGGGGATGCATTTAGTGGCACGGAGTAGGTACTATTATAGCTGCTTATTGCAACATCAATGCATATAAATACCAGCAAGTACTGAATGACAATTTGTGGCCGGTTATAGTCCAACATTTTACCAATGAACAGTACATCTTTCAGGATGACAATGCGCCGGTACACCGTGCCCGTTCAACGAAAGATTTTATCCATAGAAATGGAATAAGAACCATGAGTCGGCCTGCATAAAGTCCCGACTTAAACATCATTGAAAATTTATGGTTGTTACTGAAAAGAAAGCTGCAAGCACGCGTTGGTCGTATTGAAAACAAGGACGATATGTTCCGTGGGATACAGTGGATATGGGCATCTATCACGCCTCGGTACGTACATTGCCTCTATTACACTATCCCCCGACGATTACAAAGTTTAATTCGACTGAAAGGTCATCTTACAAAGTATTAGGTAAGTTTTTATGGAACGCCTCAACTGCCTTCTGTAGATAATCTTCATAATATGATGATACTTCAACATTACATGCTGATACTTTAACATTAGATGATGGTACTTTAACATTACATGCTGATACTTGAACATTACATGCTGATACTTGAACATTACATGATTGTACTTTAACATTACGTGCTGATACTTTAACATTACATGATGGTACTTTAACATTACGTGCTGATACTTTAACATTACATGATGGCACTTTCACATTACATGCTGATACTTCAACATTACATGCTGATACTTTAACATTACATGCTAATACTTCATTATATGATGGTACTTCACTATGCGGTAGTTCTAAAAATAGGGTTAGGGAAGCGTCGCCTAGGGAACGAAATACGCTAAAACTCAGAACACGTGGATGCCTTTTAACACTGGGGTGTTTCTTTGTTTCAGAGATTGGTCAGATTGGACTAAGGTTCACTAAAACTAGTTTAGATCGATATACTCAACAAATACTACTATTTGATTAAGTGTTGTCTTTTAAATGGATCATTTTAAATTTTAAAGAATGGCTGCATTGTGAGTTCATTTGGGCTCAGCGCATAAAAATCAGGGGATACCAAAAGTCCTTCAGGGAATTTTGGTCTTAAAATGTGCATTCAGAACCCAATCATTTGGCGCTTAGTCAGAGCGAACAGCTAATTTTTTAAAAAAAAAGCACTTAAACAAATACTTCTGTCATTCATGTTACATGTAGATTCCTGGAGATCCACGTAAAAGAGTGGGCAATGAAAGCACTGATTTATTCAACAGTACAGTAACTGCTAAAATCAGATTTAACAGCAATGCAATGCTTTATCCTTTGCATGATCTTATAAGTTGCATGTGTGGTTGTCATTTGCCTAAATACATTGCACCATAACAAATCGTATGTTTCGACAATATTTTCATTCCGTAGAGATCCTCTCTCATGAGCTGTAGTGTATTGTGTACTTCTTCAGTTCCAGCTTTTTTTTTTATGTATTTTTAATTTTTGTTTACACATAAATCCACATACACACATATTTCAGACATATTTCATACATTTCAAGATTCTACATATTGTAATATCTTATTAATCTAAAGGAAATAGATTATCCGTGTAGTGTGAAAACGTGTTTTTTTTTGGCCAAAAAAAAAATATATATATATAAAAAAAGCAGTAAATGAAAAAAGAAAAAGGGAGATATAGAAGATAAAAAAATACAATAGAAAAGGGGGTACATGTATCAAAATATTTGTTCACAAGTCAATATAATTTTAAAAAAAAAGAGAATAGTTTAAGCAATCACATTTATCATAAAACTTGTTATAATTTCTCACAAATTGTTTGCCAGTGGTTTTCATAATCTCAGTATATACAGTTTTTCAATAACATATTTTTCAAGCAGAATCCTGTTTTGTATTACTTGTAGTTCCAGCTTTTTGACATGATCCAAACTGGTCTCAGTGGACCTTAGTCCTATATGATCAATCTCTGAAACAGAGAAACAGCCCAATGTTAAAACTTCCCTATTTTTAGAACCACCGCATAGTGAAGTACCTTCATATAATAAAGTATCAGCATGTAATGTTGAACTATCAGCACGTAATGTTAAAGTACCATCATGTAATGTTAAAGTATCAGCATGTAATGTTAAAGTATCAGCACGTAATGTTAAAGTACCATCACGTAATGTTAAAGTACCATCACGTAATGTTGAAGTATCAGCATGTAATGTTAAAGTACCATCACGTAATGTTAAAGTATCAGCATGTAATGTTGGAATATCAGTATGTAATGTTGAAGTACCATCATGTAATGTTGAAGTATCATCATATTATGAAGATTACCTACATAAGGCAGTTGAGGCGTTCCATAAGTTTTAGTTATTAAGAATATTTTTTTAAAGATGAAAACTAGAGTTTGAAGTTTGACCTAATTTTGTCGCGAATGTAAACACGCAGCCATTTTGTACGAATATATATTGCATCACACTGTTTGTGAAAATCTACAGTCTCTTTTGAGATAGGAACCCCTCAAATTGATATCATAACAGCGTTTGTGCTGGTGCAAGCTAGAAGCAGACTTCCGTTCAAGCACGGATACTTGACCCTTATATGTTAACCATAATTCTGCATTAATTGTTTCCTAATTAATCAAATGGTTCTTTGCCTTCTTAACCGAAACTGTTTATCATAGTCCATCAACCCCAATATTGTGGAGCGTGATGCACCTTGTCTTACGGAACTAATATATTTGATTATATCCTGGCTATATAGCAGCATTATTAAAACATGCATCTGTCCATCCGGAAATGGAAGCCATTTTCTTTTCTTTTGATCTGTTTGTAATCTTAATTTAAACAATTACTAATACAAAAAGTTGCTGAGTTTAGCTGTTAGATCTAAATGCAATACCTTTCCTATGTCAATCTATTCACATTTTCTAAAGGACTACAATGTCATAAATGTGCGATTTTATGCATTTCTCGCCAAAAAATTAATTTTCTAAAGAAAGCTTTAAAGATAGTTGAAGATTTTTGAAATTGTGTTGAAAATAAGTATATAAAACTTGATAGCCCCAGTGGCATCATGTTGTATAAATGACGTCATGAAGATTGTCACAGCGAGCGAAGCGAGCTCTAAGAACCAGAGCGCGCAGGAAAAAGAACGAGCTAAACCTTCAGATTCATCAAGAATTTTTTGGGTCTACATCCCAAAATGCTCTCTAATGTTCTCCCCCGTGGTGTTCTGCCAAACATGGCTGACATTAAACTCGTAACTTACGGTTCCTTGAGGTTTAAAGACACGTTTTGAGTACCTAATAAGCTTTAGAGAGGCCCAAGCGATTTGGTATATGCTTCCATTCCTTCTTATTGAGTCGATATACGTAAACATATTACAAATGATTATAATTTAATTCTGATTGCAACGCCTCATTGGATTGGCTAAACAAATTCATATATATATCGTATAACATAACTTGCCTATGTCACGATAAGACGCGCGTGCTAAACGTATTAATCCGCTTGACGTTACGTTTAAATTTTGTACAAATTAACATATTTTAACTAATTAATGGGCTTTATCATCTATTTTAAGTAGTAGAAAATTAAATTATAAGGAATAAATTTAATTTCTACCGATGCTATACGAGTATAACATAACTTTGAACAGTTTACGCTTTTTTATAAACCGCTTCGCGTTCCAATTTGGTACAATACCCGATTAATGGGCGAATACTGAGCGACAGATAACTCTATTAATAAACATACAAGAATGATATAAAAACCTTCATATATATCTTCTTTGATTCAATCAGAGCTTAATTTGATCATTATTAAGTGAAACTCAGTATATTGCATTAAAATTACATTAAAAGTAAGAAACAGATTTATAAATGGAAAATAAAGAATTAGTAAGAAAATGGTCAACTTTCAGTCGATGTCTTGAAGTCTTTCGTGATTGATAAATAGAAAAGTCAAATAGTCAAAGTATCTCAGGAACAAACTTGACCTCTTAACTGGCTTAAAAAACTACTGCTCTCTCACTGATCAGCACAAAGAACTTTGCGGGGAACCCTCTCAATCAATGAAAAACATGGATCTATAAACTACCCTCAGGACTTATATGAATAAGTAAAATAAAAACCAATAGTATTGTATTTTTTATTGAATAAAAAAAGTAAAAAAATAAAAACATCACGGATATTCAAATACGCGAATTGTAGAAATTAATAGTTGCATTTGATATTCAATCATTTCAATAAAAACAAATTAAAAATAACACTATTCCACACATGGAAAAAAAATAAAAGTCAGATAGCAACAAGGTACAAAAGAAAATTATTACTGTATTTATAGCCTACACTTTTGACCAAATTTAACGCAAATTACACTTCACAGACTGGTCAATTCTCTCCAAAAGCAAGGAGCTGTTTTAGGGGTAGGCAAGTCTAAGAATTTTGTGAGAAATATTATATAATTCTCTCTCTCATTCTCTCTCTCTCTCTCTCTCTCTCTCTCTCTCTTTTCATTCTAAACTGACATTGATGCAAGGTACGTATGTGCAATTGTTGCTGCCCTCGCTACAACTGTAGCGACGTAAAACATACTGTTTTGATAAATTAATGTTTTGGAGCTTAATATGGATGTTTTGCGACGGTTTTTCGACTAGGAAACATCAAGCGCATGCTTGCTTATGTACCATTCTTTAATATGTGTATAATTATAAGTACAGAAACATATATAAAATTCAGACCAGTGCTCTATACTGTCAAAGACAAAATATGAAGGAAAAATGTGAATATTTTAATTTGCTTGCAAAATTGGGGGGATTTCTGTGACGTCAAAGATGAACAGCTGACAATGATGACAATTATTAAGATTTATGTGATAGACATCCTCTATAATGTTTTAAATTTACATTCCACATATTTTTTGCATGTAAAGTGTCCGTAAAGCTACAGCAGTGATGATGCTGTAACACACACAGGGTACTGAAATGTTATAATAGCAAGTTTATTATGACGACACAAACATTGAATGCTGTAAAATGCAACGTCACACGCGAATATCAAAGCTCATAATCATGTTTGTGGCATTTACAATTATATGAACTTACCCTTAGGATAATATTTAATTTAAAAGGTACATGTATAAATCACATTTGCAGACAAGGCAAGAGGTTAAAATAAATGTAAATATAAGCATTAAATCATTATTTTTTGACAAAAATAGTCTCATATCCGCAGCGGTGTGTGCAGAAAATTTTTATAACACGCTAACGCGCGTTACTCAATTTTTATGCATACGCCGCTGCACCTATGAAATTGTATTTAAAAAAAATAATAATGAATCAATGCTTAGATAAAGATTTGATTTCGATACCATACTATTCAAATATTGGTTATTTCTGAGAGCAGATATTTGACAATACTAAATATAGTAATTTTTGTGTTGTCATGGCATCATTAGTACATGTACCAAGATCAGATGTAATGCTACATCATTGTAACAATAGGATTAATATACGTACCGTGTTGACCACCAGAAGTGATGTGGACTAACTGATTCCTCGCTGTTGACAGAGTTGAGACTTTGAAACAGACATCTGTGCGGCATGCGGCGAGCGGACATTCCACAGACATAATAATTAGGGGTACTGCTAGGATTTTTTTATTGAGGACATTTGACGTCAAAGCTTGGTCTGTGGCCAGCGTTGGGCCTGCTATTCGTGGTTAGTATGTGGCATGTTTGCTTCGTGCAGGACTTGCGTAAGGAGACTTTGTTTGGATTATCAAGACGATCTCGCTCTCAGCATTCCAGTGCTCAGTCTTTTGCAATTGTCCTAACGAAAACTCAGTTTGTAAATCTAAAAAAAATTCAGTTTGCCTACACGTGCTCAAGTATTGTTGTTAAAAAATTAACAAACGAAATGAAACTACATTGACGAAAAATTTGATTGCATGTTTTATTTCGTAATTTCGAAGCTTAAATTAAATCAAATTTCTACATACCTTCCTGATTGAAATTAGTTTTTCCGCTGCTCAATTTTCGTCTGCACACGGCCAAGGAGGCCAAGGACGCATATAGGGCGAAAAAAAAGTATCAAGTTATGATGTATACTAGATAAAAACAAAATCCGCAAAAATTGCATAGTACGAGGGTTGTCCAAAAAGTCCGTGGACACATGTAATTTCATTCTAAATAACGACGCTATATTTAGAAAAGTATTAAAATATTTTAATATAGACTATAATAATACATGTGTATAAAAATCAGAACAATGTACATTCTCATAATGTAGTTATCACTACAAAAACATTGCCTGTACAGGCCGCACGGCCCAGTCTGACGGTTACACGACGTTTTTATAACGTCGTACGTAGCGCGATGGTTTCTGTTACTTTTCAACGTAGTCACCTTTGCACTGCAAACACTTCTCACACCTTCTTAGCCATAAATCATAAATACCATTTACTGTCGATTTTAGATACAATGGTTCGAGTAGCATATTTAAGTTCATCAGAATCCTCAAATCTTACTTCTCTAAGCTGTGATTTGATGAAAGGAAAAATTGGAAAATCCATCGGAGCAAGATCCGGACTGTATGGCGGGTGTTCAAGAAGATCGAATCCTAGGAGTTCGATTTCCAGACACGTGGAAGCTGCCGTATGTGCAGGTGCATTATCTTGGTGTAGGATGATATATCCAAGGTCCACAGCCATGGCAGGGCGTTTTTTCTTACTTCTTAAATGTAAGTCGCGGCGTAACATCTGTAATAAATTAAACCAATGTTTCGTTTGGTACACTGTATGTGGCTTTAGAATATGTGAATTTATTCATATATATAGTAATTAAATGAATCAAAATTAAGATTAGAATGTCCGGGTATTAAATTTATGATTTACAATATGCTAAATGTAGCGAAATGGACGTTTTTAAATCTGTAATTACAATTTAAATGTGATGAAATGGGTAGTTCTCTACCTTGGAGTAGTATGCAGCATTCACCGTCTGACCGGAGGATACAGCGTGGACCAAAATCATTCCGTGCCGATCAGCAAAGAATATGTACATTTGTTTACCCACGGATTTCGCAACCTTTGCCTTTTTAGGTGCTGGTGAACCCCGGTGTTTCCAAATGCTGGATTCTGTTTTTGTTTCTGGATCAAAATGATGCAGTCAAGTCTCGTCCGTAGTAATGATTCTGTCAAGCCACTTCTCTCCTCCTCTTTTGAAATTCTGTATGAAAGCCTTACTTATCTGCATTCGTCTTTTTTGTGCTCATCGGATAAAAGTCTGGACACCCATCTTGCGCAAACACGACTCATACAGAAGTCTTCAGTGAGGATATTAAAAACCGAAGATTTGCTAACATCACTTATTGACGCGACTTCTCTTAACGTCAGACGTCTGTCCTTCATAACAATGTCATGAATGCGGGATTTCGTTATATCGTCACAAAGCAAAGGCCTTCCACTTCTTTCAGCGTCTTTTAAATCGCAAACTCCATCCGAGAATCGTTTGTGTCACTTGTAGACTAGTGATCTTGATATATGTCGATGCCTTTTTGTGTTCTCCATCATTTGTTTCGTTTCGATTGGTGCTTTCCCCGAGTCTACGCAGAATTTAATGATGGCGCGCTGTTCCATGCGATCCGCCGACGTCGCTTTTTCTGGCGTTTTCAAAGACATGTTCTTGCCGTAAACTCCTTGAAATATCCTCTGCTCAAATAAAAACGGCTTTAAATGACGTATGAAAATGACGTTCACAATTCTGACTACGCCACAGTTGAATATTTTGACGTTTTTACCTGTATTAAAAATACTGTTAATATTCATATCTTATAACTCATTCTCGAAGTTTGGACAATTTTGACAATGGGCCGTTCGTGCTTTTCGCGACACTTTAATACAATAAAATTTAAGTTTGATTTTAATGAAAACATTCAAAACCACTTTAATCTGATTTGGAATTTCATGACAAATATTTTGGTATACAATACGCATATATAAACCCGTTTAAAATGACAAAAACTTTTTGGACAGCCCTCGTATATTAAAAGATATTATTTACATGTATTTATTCTTGATAACTACATTTATTTGTGATGGATATATTTGATTATCCAGGATAGCGGATGTTCAATCAAACACCATACTTGATTGATAAGATTTCAATTCTAAATTTAAACATTAGTCCAATAAAACACGGCCGTAGCGCAGTGGAGACAAAGGAAGGAAATGCCTCACATTTGAAACGACGAGCGATCTGTATATCTGTTTTTATCAAAATTGGCCCCACCCCCATGCTACGTTGTACGTACCTGGAATGCACAAACCTCCTTGCGAACAGAGTAATCTTAGACTTTCAAGTAGTTTCAAGTTGTTGTAATTACCGTTGTAACGTTAACATATAAGAAGCCAGTTGTTCCTTCTGTTTAACGTTCTGATCGACAGTAATAATGATTTAAAATGTTTGATAACTCTTCATTACATAATTCAGTAACCATAAACACTAAGCTAGCATCGCTGCTTCAATTATACGATACATTTTAACGCTTGAATCGCCAAAGGTAAACAATGAATTTATTGTTTAAATTTTGTTTTATTCCCTTTTTGATTTTTGTTTATACTCTGTTTGTCCTCAAGGTCATTCTACTGCCTAGCTCTAGAATAACTTTCCATTATTTCCTGTTCTACACGATACATGGCCGCGCAAAAATCGCATCAACCTTTAAGCTAATTAAACAATGAGCCGATATTTTGATTGTAAATTACTATTACCGTATTTAAAAGTAAAGCTTAGCTGGTAAATACCAGTAGTGAGTCACGTCTTTCGCTGGCATTTACGGATTTATCTCACTAGTTATCAATTTGCTAACAATTTAACCTCATTGAAATTAATTTTGTAAAAATGTCAAAATCCTTCCTTGTTTTAAATATATTTCCGTATTCATTCCAATAAATTACAGTGTATCAATATACATGTATAATTAAATATTTGAGGCGATATGTTGACACATGTTTGTTTTCGTAATCTTTGGAATTTTGTTTTGCTTATATTGCTGATTTTGAATTTTGGCATCAATGCACAAGCAGAAACTGGAAATTGCACATCTCCAGAATCGTAAGTCTATTTTTCTATTTGAGCACAAACATTTAGATTTATAGTTTTTGTATTTATCTCAAGGGTAGACATTCAACGAGAAATATATTTATATAATCTTTTTACAGTGACAAGATATGTGAAAGTCAATATCATTATCGCTTAGATTTACAAATCATATATGTATCAATTTCTATTGTTTTTCAGAAAGAAAGTTTGTTGTACTAATTATCACGATGTTAACGGTGTTTGTATGAGTAAGTTTATTTTCTTTAAATCAAATTCATACATATGAAATTAATGAATACAAGGCCATATATGACTCTGATTTGAAATTGTTTAATTTGTAGAATGTCCAGTCGGTTCATATGGTAAAAATTGTACGGAAACTTGTCCAGATGGGATGTATGGAGAGTTTTGTTTACAGCAATGTAATTGCACAATGAATCAACAATGCAATTTTATGTTTGGATGTTTAGGTAATATTTTTGTTTTTGGTTTCATTTCATAATTGTATCCAGTAAATTATGCATTTTATTCCTAATTGTAAGGGTCTATTACCGAATAAATCTTTAACAATATACAGTACAATGCAGTAACCACTTACAACCCATGTCTTGTATAGTTTGTTAAATAATACCGATATTTTTATGATATAAAAGACTTTAATAACATTTAGTGGCGAGTTTTGTCACAATCTATTTATACTGACCCTGAGACTGTCTACTGGGGCCTTGGCGATCCGATGAGGAATGACCTATGGTGCTGAATGTAGATGATTCAGGCTAACGTTGAGCGTCTCCCCTCCGCTGTTAGATGCAGGAGCGCATGGTACATCACTGGTCTTGCTCGCCGCCGAGGTAGCCTCGATAATCCTTCGGCTCGGCGTTATAATTCGTTTCGCCGGGTTCCCCCGTACGTTTTGGTTGCCTTTCTTGTGATTTTTAGGAAGCATTTTAGTAGATGGCGACCGATTTAAATTCTAAATGCTCTGAAATTTTTAAAGCTGCTCGTCTACCTTGTAACCGTCGTCTGATAAATCAGTATCTATTATAGGCTTAGTCGTATGAAACAATGAGTATATGCCAAGATCATAGTCTCATGGACAATTGAACAATGATGCAGAGTTGTTGCGCTTGTACAGGAATTAAAAGCATTTATCACCATAATGCAATAAAATTCACAGGAAAAAAACCCAGATTTCTTACGTAGATTTATAAAGGGGAATGTTGACATATGCATCTTTCTTCCATTCGAAAGTCAATCGGAATAACTCGCACAATTTTTTAACGTTATCATCCGGACTTCATAATGGCTAGTGCAATGCAAAATCCCCGTTGAATTTATATTTTTAGCTATGTATTGAAACCCGACAAGTTCGAGGGGGCGTTTCAAAAAGGAAATCTTGGTATTTTTTTCATACTATTAGATGAACATCGTCTGAATCAAGAGGAATTTATAAATATCGAAATGTTTTAGAAAATATGCGGCAAAAATATCATGGGACAGACTATAGGAGCCAACTAACTACCTACGGTTTCTTCCAATATTTTATAGATGTGTGTAACCTTGGGAACCTAATCCGGCTAGTTATAGTTTGGTGACAGTAGAGCCAGTTTTTCTCGAACTAGATAGTTATATTTCTGATGACGAAGTTGCACGTGTTTTCATTGGCTTAAAATGTGGCAAAGCCACAGGTCGTGATTATTTATTGAATAAGTATATTGTAAAATTTAAGGATACATACATACATACAATGTAATTATTACATTGTGCATGTGTGGTAATATCTTATAATGGCAGATGTGTCTGTGGACTGCAATAAAAATATTCACTCTGATTATCTATTTACATAAACGATTCGAAATTTATTCATATATTCTTTCACTCTAATTAACAAATTACAATTTAAGAATTGTTTAGTACCTGAATCAAGGTGTACAATTGTCAAAAATAATTTGGTTGCCAATGAAAATAGGAGATAAATTAAAGATCAAACAAAATATACAATTCTACAATCATGTCATTTATGACTATGCAATTGAACTAATATAAATTTCACTAAAATGGTCACAATGTTGATAAAAATTTGTTAATCTGTATTTATTGTTTAAGGATGCCGATTTGGGTTTTCTTACGGAAAAACTACAATAGCACAACTCTTTATGTTTTAACCATATGTAATTTAAACCAACTCTAGTTTATTTGGGAAGGTTCATGAAAATCGACCGTCTGGTCCTTTTTAGGGACCATCTCAAAATAGAGGTACATTTACTATAGGAATATAGAGGAAACTGTCATTTTCCGCACATCAAAGCAGTTAAAAAAAATACAACAATAGCTTTTTTTCTCAAATTGTTATATATGATTAGTAATATCATTTCCTACCTTATATGTAAAAAACACAAAATTCTACCGTCTGGTTTTTAGTGGGGGCCATCTCAAAATATTAAAATGCACCAAATTTTGCTATATATTTGGATCATCACGAATGATGATTGGTATTATGGATTCATTCCAAAAATAAGGAAAATGTCTTCGAGGATAGCATCATTCTGTATATAAAATTTCAACAGCGTACAATTTTTACTTTTTCTTTTATGTTATTTCTTATAACGTACTCCTACAAAGCTTCATTTTATCATAACGTCATAAAAGCGCAATGGCAATACTCCCCTACTGCACAACGTAAAAATCGTGTTAAAAATAAAAATTTCCTTTAACAATCTAATATTTTTATCTGTATTTTGTTTATTGTGTTCAATTTTATAAATGATATCGAAAAAAATTCATAAGAAAACGCAAAACGCATTTCTCATCGATTTTGTTAATTTCATTTACTTCCAAAGCCGCTTAGGATTTATTTGATGGTCTTTACAAATTTGTATCAGCTACTGCTGCGCCTCTTCAACGCTGAAAACGTCATTTTATTACCACTTAAGTTTTCAACTTGTCACAAAACGCGCTATAAAATATTTAAAAGTTTTGTTATAGCCAAAACATTTTCAGAGTAAATAGTAGAATTATTATCAAATATCGGTGTACATTTTATTTGAATTTTTTCATTCGAAAAGTACTTTTCCGCCCAATTTTCAATTCATTATGTTAAATTTAACTTTTTGTTTTTGACATTGCGCCGCATGTAGAATTTCTGATTTAACATGCTTTCATTTCACTAATTTAATCTCAAACAATATTCAATTTTTAAACATTATTTGAATGCAAATTTCTTGAACCCTTTGTGGCACAAATTTCATCTTCCTTTGTCTTCGATTAACTGAATAACGCCACTTGTCTACGCTTTTTTGGGACAACCCTCGTATAAATCAACTGCATTATATTAGGATGCGCAAAATCATGCGCAATGCAAACTAAAGTCGACCTCCTTAAAATGTCCCGGTAAGGCTTTTCGAATAGTCAACTAAAAATTAAGCACCAATCGTCGAATATCAGCGAGATCAATGGTTGCAGACCTCACAAATCTTTGTAAAGTTAACAACACTAAGGTCGGGTTTTTGTTTACACTTTGATTATTGAAAAGAAAATTCCAAGTCACAAAATTTGAGCTTATGATTTCACAAGGGAAATGTAATGATCAAGTGCTTCTTTCCAATAAAATAATTTGACATAGTGCTCTCTTTAAATCTTCGTTTAACTTTTCTCTAAATTATGATTCTCAAGAGCTATAATGTAAGAAACCATGAGTGCAAAGTCCTTTTCGTAAGAACATTTGATTTATAAAAATGATTTTAGATCAGGTTTGGTCATATATTTAATCTGCGTGAATGGGTTTTCTAAGCGATGCAATTAATCGAATTGTTTTACTTGAGTCACTTTTCTTTAACTTAATAATTTCTAACTTACTTTCGACATGATCCATTTTATGATGTGGGACTCATGTTGAGGTGTTTTTTTTTAAATATTCAAGAATTAAAATCGTTTTTTCAAAACATAAAGCAGGGTATGTTTTGATAGGGAGTATAAATTCCTTATACATTTTGTAAGAACGTTTCGTTAAACGTCATGACAGACTAACAAATGGTTTGAATACTTTTTCTTATCAATCTTTAGTCAATAGGTACGGTTTAAGTCATGCGGATGAATTCTTGCAAAATTATTAAAATATAAGTTTGAAAGTAATATTCAATAACTTCAGTTTTAGATTGTCAGGCGGGAAGATATGGAAAAAATTGCTCCGATGTTTGTCCTGATGGATTCTACAATTGGTTTTGTATATATGGTAAATATCAAACAAGTTTCAGTTATCAATCTTAATAAAACTGGCTTTATGTATCTATTATCCAAATGCTCTATAGGAAATCAAACTTTTAGGGCTTAAAGGGGCATTGTCACTATTTTTGTCAAATTTTATTATTCTTTTTTTTATTATTTGATGCTCTAGAAATGCACTTCTAATGATCAACGTATAAATCGTAGTTATACGCAAGATGCAGAGTCTTCAATGCTTTGTTATGTAAACAGGGCCCGTGCCCTGCTTTTTTTTTTTTTTATAATAGTTCAATAATCCGGTAAAAGTTCTTTTAAAAGCTGATTTTTTTCTCTTATCCGTTTTAAGCATAAATAAATAATTTCTTGCATTTGTCATATTCAATTTAGGTCTAAAACTGGAATTTTTGCTTTAACTTTCAAAACGTAAACAAAAATTTTGTTTGCATACCAGAGAATTGTGAGTTATCTATTTCACTTATAATACGACGAATGACACTGAAATTTTAGTTGAAAATTATATATACCTTAATGAAGCATTGTAATTATTAAAAGCGAGCGAAAATTAAATAGATGATTGATATCGGGACCATGCCCTTTCAAAGCTAGTTTAGGTTTAATATATAGTGATATACCAATTTACATGCAATGAAACTAGGCGGTGTTTAAATATTTTAATGGACATATAAGCAATTAACTAATTGTTTCAATTAGATTTTTGTCAGGTTGAAACATTTAGAGGGCGATATAATTACCGAACTAGTGACTGATTCTAATTTTATATTACTATAGTTATCATAGTCTATCGCCAAAGGATAGGCTAGGATAAATGGCAAATTACTCATGGTATATAAATTTCATCTAATTATGAAAGTCTTACAAAGTATATCATTTACTTCAATTATGTTTTATCATTTTTTTTCTCCTTACTCTTTAAAGAATCATACAGATACATGTTTTGGATAATTCCAATTTTACTTGGAACAGTAATTTTCATCATGGTTTGTGTTTGCCGAAGGTAAGACATATTATTTTATCTTAAATCCTACTATTCATACATAATATAATATAAAAGTGTAGATCAATACTAACGTAAATAAATTCAAATAATATATAGGTGCCGAAAGACCAAACCAAGAAACTTTGTTGGTAAGAACTCTTCGTAGAATGCTTAATTCATTATTATCATAAACTCTTCTGTTTCTTTTATAAAAAATGCATTATTTGTTTTTAAAGATATCCCAACGTACACGACTGAAAAGAATAATACTACTCATGATGACTACGATCACGTTGTATTTACATGGAATAGTAGCAATAACAATTCACTGGAGAGAAGTAAAATTAGAAAATCAGCTTCGGAGATTGAGACAGGAGAAGCAGGGATGTCCGACGAAAATAATGAAGCTGGGGTTTACAATACACTAAATCTGCGTGTTTTTGATTATGAGGAACCAATCAAACACCAGCCTCTTAAAAGATCCAAGTCTGAAAACTCTTCCTTGTATGTTAAATGTTCGATTCCTCTTGAACCTTCAGCTTTCGACTCTGAACGAGTGTTAAATTGTAACAGGGTTTCGTCTCTAAGACTTACAACAAGCACTGACAGAAATAATTTTGTAAAAGGTGGAAAGGGTATTACTAAAACTCATGAGAATGACGAACCTTTTTTAGATTTTAATGTGCATGATTTGGCAACCCTTCCAGGTAAAAGCAATGCGTCTCAACGACAATTGTTTCTTAACGAATTGTCATCTCAGCTTTTAAATTTAAAGAAAAATTAGGATAACTACGTTCTTCGATTTGGAAAATGATTTTATGGTTTTAAAACTCTTCGGGATACAAGTGTTGCATACAAGCTCAAACTTCATTATTCCTTTCAGATGTAGAATTTTTGCTACATTTTTCTTAAAGAATGAAAACTATGTATCAATTTTTGAGAGAAACTAACTTGTATTAATAAAAACGTGAGACCCAGCTGCTTTATTTAAATTAAGGACCTAAGAATCATTGCACTACAGAGATAAACACTCCAAATGATATGAAAATTGTTTGAAATCACAATCCTCTAACGCGTTGTAATTATAAGTAAAAGTAATAGGGTGTCTATGATCCATATGGTACAAAGTGATAATCGTCATTATTTTATTTTTTAGTATTTGTGTTAATAAACTATAAACCTTTTTTTTGTTCATTTATATTAAACGGGGTATTTGGATGTGTTGATATTTAACATGTTGCATGATATTAGGAGAAACGTATTTTTTTCCAGAAATACAGGACGTATTCTTTCAAATTCTTAAACAAAGAACTAATGACACATTTGTTTCTTAAGTAAATCAAATCAAGCACATTTTGTGTTACATGTACTTCCTTATATGTTGGCGGTTTCAAAATGATACGATTAAGTATCTTAATTTCAAACAGCTGGCTGATTAAAATGTGATATTTTGTAATTTGGTTTGCAGAGCAATATAATTAGCACCAGTTTTAATATAATTTATATCAAACTTTCCAATGTCTAAAATAATGATAATAAGATATGTCTAAACATCAAACGATTTGAAAAAAATAGATCTACACCATAAACATTGAACTTAAGGTTAAGTAACTAACAGAATGATCATACATGACCTAAGGTATACTTGAAAATTTCTAAACAAGAGATATTTTTATTTATCAAATGTTGTTAAGGTAAATCCCCCTGGTAAACATGGATTGTTTATAAATTTATAAAGGAAATAGAGATAAACTGTACAGCTATGTAAATGCCAATTTACCGGAACAAAAGCACTAACGCTGCATTTAGAATTTTGTGAGAAACTGCATCTTATAAAAATATTGAACTGAGCTTATGAACGATATCTCCATGCATTACGATTTTCCCTTTCCTTATGGTTTACAGCTGCTATTTTAGTGTTTTACTTTCTGTAATTAAATATGTTATTCATGTTTTTGTTGTTATTTTTACATACTATTTATGTAAATGTATTACAGAGAGCAGACATGTAATATTGAACGATGTCTACATCAAAAGAACGCATATTTGTATAAATAGTTTGAGGCGCAAACGTAGAATATATATGACATGCGTTGCTTGGTGAGTAAGAGGAAAGTTTTCATTTACCAAAAGAAAATGTAATCAAAAAAGGAAATTCATGAGTCAAAAAATTATCTCTGTGGCATTTGAAAAAAAGGAGGAAAAAGGAGCAAAAAGTATCTTAATTGCGACAAAATGAATGTTAAAAATGGGCATAATTCTTCTATTAATAACAACCAATCTCTTAACTGCAACTTTATTAACATTTAGTCTTTTTTCATATTTACTAAGGACAAAGTCGATAACATAGGCAGGGGTCATTTCATTTTCTTGTATCTCCATAGGATAATGAGGATGCCTCCTTTTTACAAACATAAAATATAGTTAGTGCATGTTTGTCTATTGTCTTCTTTTAATGGAAGTTGTATATTCATACATGTATTTTAAGCTTATGTTGAAAGGCGATCATTAGACAAACATGGCTCATTGTTAAACAGACAAAATCTGTCTCTTCTTGCGTTTGTGTTCTTTGTTGTAAACTGTATACTTTGACATGTTGAATATTTTGATTCACTTCGTGATTTCTCACTCCAGGTCACGTGACGAGTAAGGTAGCTTAAGGTATTCTACTAGGCGGTATTATTTATCCATACATGTACCTATTTCAATTCATTCCAGTGGAGAGGCAATTACTTGATTTCTCTGAGATATCTTGAGATTATCGGTTGAGTGCGTTACTGGTCAATCTGCTTGTTTAATCTTTCCGAACACGTCAATTGATGACTCTAGTAACTGGTTTACAATCACCAATGGCTACTTGTGCTGGCCGATATTATCTGATATTTTTTTTAAAATGGTAACCTGGAGAGAGAGAGAGAGAGAGAGAGAGAGAGAGAGAGAGAGAGAACCCCTCCATGCATTGGTTTAAGTCTTGTCATCAACCAAGGGCAGATAAGTTTAAGAAACAACAACTTACTTTAATGCTTTAATACTTTAAATAATTATGACAATAGATTTTGTTTGGTTTTTACGAAACTTTATAAAAAATGATTTGAAGTAATATTGAGCGAGGAATAAACGGAACAATAGTGATGGAAAATGGGTCTATAATCATTTTGGCGACCAGTGACTTTAATGAAGCATTGGGTGATAAGAACATTTTCTCACTTGTCAATAAATTCATTACCCCGGTACAAAAAATCATACATATGATTAGGCAGAGGTTGTAGGTTTGTTTACATGTCAAATCCATCAACACGAGTTTCTTACAACTGTCTTTATTCTGGAAATTGTAACAATCGAAAATCGCAAATAATACGTTGGTAATGAATATATATCATAGTATATTGTATATTAATCTATGGAACGCTGGCACCATGTCCATCGTGCCTTGGCTGATCAAAGTAACGTGCTGGGGTTATTTCAACTTGGCTGATCAATGAAGCTTGCTGGAGATATTTCGACTTAATAATGACTAATGTGGTAAAACTTCCTTATGCTTAGTTCCCACTGTCGTGCGATCTGTTATAAACACCAGGATAGACAAATAGTAGTTTGTTGTGGAAGTTATCTAAACTTTTAGGATAGAATACAAGGTGATAAATACATCCTTATTTGGTTCGTTAATCTTTGATACGTTAATAAGGTCACGAAAGAAATAGTTCAGGTGACGCAATATATGATGATTCTATTGCCTGTTTCGATACGATAACATGCGTTATCATAAGACTGTCTAGATAGAATTTTCGATTGGAGCTTGATTTGAATCTTCGACGATTTAGCGACACAAGTCCTATATTTGACACGCTTGTGTACGTGCAGATACGTCTGTATGCGTTATGATACGTTTAGTGCAAACTGATGGTCATATTTTTTTTGCGATAGAGCATGATTATGAAGAAGATTCTGTTAACGAATAGAAGGTTCTCCCAATTTAGCCAAAATTTGACCACGACTAATACATATATAGTATTTATTTAGCCTGACAGACAATATTAACACATTGCGACGGAACCGAGGGCAGCGTGGTGCTTTTTTTCTCCAAGGTTAATACAAAGACCTTACCTATAATTCAAACCAACTGTTTTCATAAGTATTTTTTTTTAAATGTTTATGTTATGTAATGTTATGAACTGCTTCATATTGTATCTCAACAGCCAATTCGTTTCCGTTTCTTTATTAATCAAATGTAGGAAAAGATTGACTACAATAAAAGGTAAAATTACGAAACTTACTATGATGTACACGTATAAATCTGACAGAAATTTCCATTATAATAATAATAATGCCTGACCTGATGATATATTATATAATAAACAAGCAATGTACGAAAATATTAGACTTATATTAGAAAATTTAGACTTGACCGATGTTCCATACCCTTCATTTTGTTTACATATTGAAACTTGTTTAAACGACAAAAATACACTATGGGGGGAAACGCAAAAAGTTATTACTGTGTATAACAACAATGCAAATGGTAATTACCGTGATTATTTTCTGATGCATCAATTAGTATTCAACAACAGTTCAAACTTCACTACGCCGTAGTCTACAGTTCTTACAAGTATGGCGGCCTTGCATCACATAACGAAAATAATATGTCCGGACGAAATTGGGAAAAATGAAAAACCTGTTCTGATAAATTTGGAAAATAAATTTGGAAACCATAAAATCAATTTTATATACCGGCCCCTAAAATATGGTCCTACCTAGAACATATTTTACAATTTTGCATACAAAGCAACTTAGTCTTTCTCATCTGACTCCAACACGAGACAAACTTTGGCTATTGGGCGCGTAAGAATACTGGACACAGTTTTCACTTTGACAACACGCACGATACCATGTACATCCTTCTGAACCTCCAGAATTCGACCAAGATTCCAATGATTCCTCGGTCCATTTTCGACAATGAGAACCAAGTCACCTTCTTAGCATTGCGACCTTGCTTCAGCCACGTCTGTCTACTCTGAAGAAGAGGTAGGTACTCCTTAATCCATCTGCGCCAAAAAATGTCTGCAAGGTACTGGATCTGTCGCCATCTACGGCGTACATAGTTGTCTCTTTGTGAAAAAGTTCCAGGTGGTAATGTTTCTCCGGATTTGAGAAGTAGCAAATGGTTTGGTGTTAAAACACTCAGATCACTTGGATTATCTGATGTAGGCGTCAAAGGTCTTCCATTGAGAATAGCTTCAACTTCACAGAACAACATTGCGAGTCCTTCATCGTCGAGATGGATAGTTTCTTCATGTAGAACAAAAAATAGCACCTTTCTAACAGATCTGATGAGCCGCCCCCAGACACCTCCAAAATGTGACGCTGATGGTGGATTGAATGTCCAATCTATCCCTGACTGCAGTAAGTGAGAATGAATCTGGTTTATGTTCCATGTTTTGAGAGCTTCTTTTAGTTCTTTCTCAGCACCCACAAGGTTTGTACCATTGTCCGACCTGATAAATTTTGGTTTTCCTCTCCGTGCAATGAATCGGCGAATAGCATTAATACATGAATCTGTATCCAAGGAGAATGAAACTTCAAGATGAATTGCTCGGGTGTTAAGACAAGTGAACATCACACCATAGCGTTTTACCATACTCCTTCCTCTCTTCAACTCAAATGGTCCAAAGTAGTCCATGCCTACATAAGTAAAAGGCGGATCATCTGTTTTAAGCCTTTCAGCGGGTAAATTAGCCATCTTCTGCTGCATTGGAGGAGACTGGTATCTTCTGCATATAACACATTTCGAGATAAGCGATTTCAATAGAGAAGAAACACCAGGAATCCAAAACTTCTCTCGAATCACAGCTAAAGTGGAATTCTTGCCCAGATGTCCTGTAAATCTGTGGGCATCTAACACAATCAACTTTGCCAGTCTGGAATTTTTTGGGACAATCATTTGATGCTTTGCGGTAAAGGGTACATTTAGCTTTTCTAGTCTTCCTCCCACCTTTAAGACTCCTTCATGTAGAAACGGATCTAATCTGGAAAGCTGCGAAGACCTTTTGACATGTCCGTGTTTGGCTACAAGATCTTTCAATTCGTTAGCGTAATATCGCCTCTGCTAATATGCAATAAGTTCTCTTTCTGCTCTATCAAGGATGTCAGCATTGAGGTATGGAATGTTCTTTACTAATCTAGGCTTCTTTAATCTATCTTCACTCCTCATGTTTTCATTCTGCTTGATCTTTTCTTCAGGAATCCCAGAGTTCATCATTTTCTCATGTCTTTTTCTCTTCTGAATGACTGTTTTCCGCAGGTTATTCTTGGCTGTCAGGAACCATCCAACAGCAACTTTCATTCTTTTCCAGTCTGAGAAATGTTCCAGAATTTTTTCAACACCTTCTACTGGAGATTGTATGAGAGCAGTGTTGGCACATTTTTTCACTTCCACATCATTCGTCGCCAGAGTGGTATCAATTTCATGTTCCGCAGGCCAGGTAGATTCTTGTTTCCAGAGAAATTCGGGTCCATGGAACTAACGCTGATTATCGATAAATTTAACAACTGACGAAACCCCTTTAGATGCACAGTCGGCTGGGTTCTCTTTTGTGTTGACATAATGCCATTGGTCAAAGTTTGTAGCGGCATGAATGATGGCAAGCCTGTTTGCAACAAAGGTTTGGAATCGAGTCTTTGTGTTAGCTATATAACGAAGCACTGACATACTGTCAGTCCAGAAGTGTATCTTTTCTATAGGATAGTCTAGTTGGTCATCAACTAATTTGCTTAACTTCACAGCTAGAGTAGCAGCTGCAAGCTCCATTCTAGGGATTGTCATCGACTTAAGTGGTGTGACTCTTGATTTTCCCATCACAAATGAACAATGTACTACCTTATTCTCATCAGTAATTCGCAGATATATGACAACTCCCATACCAAGTTCACTCGCGTCTGCAAAACAATGTAACTGGTACGACGCCAAGTGTCCAAAATTCTTTGGTTTGTAACATCTTTCAATCCTTACATCTTCTAATTGTTTTACTTGTGTAAGCCAGCTGTTCCAGTTTCTCAACACAGTTTCATCAATTTTCTCGTCCCATCCTATGCCATTTCTACACAGCTGTTGCAGCAAAGATTTAGCCGTCATAACAAATGGTGATGCAATGCCGAGAGGATGGTATATTGAACTCGTCACAGATAGAATTCCTCGTCTTGTCGTTGGTTGGTCCTTTATTCCTAGTTGAAATCCCAAGGAATCACTCTCAACAAACCAATACACCCCCAGGGCACGCTCTATCAATGTTTCACCATTTAGACTCAACTTCTTGATGTCATCAGCTCTATCATCTTCTGGAACTGACTTTAAAACCTCTGCACAGTTACTAATCCACTTTGTTAAACGAAATCCTCCCTTTTTACAGAGGTCTATCAAGTCCTTAATAAGAGATATGGCTTCCTCTTCAGTGTCAACTGATGCTAAGCAGTCGTCAACATACATGTTTCTGATTATGACATTTTGTACACATTGATCATATTCTTTGCCATATTCTTTGACGGTCTTTTGCAATGCATAATTACAGCATGCCGGTGAAGACGTAGCCCCAAAAATGTGCACTCTCATCCTGTAATGATTAGGTTCAGCGTCCAGATTTCCATCTTTCCACCAAAGGAATCGCATGCAATCTCTATCCTTCTCTGGTACGATAACTTGATGGAACATGGCCTCTATGTCACCTTGTACTGCGATACGTTCCTGTCGAAATCTCAAAAGTACACCCAAGAGGCTATTGGTTAGGTCAGGTCCTTGTAGTAATTTACTACTTAGAGACACACCCATAAAAACTGCTGAACAATCAAAAACTACTCTTATCTTTCCTGGCTTCTTTCATGGTATACACCGTGATGAGGAAGATACCATACTCGCCCGTCATCCCTCTTTAGCTGCATCTCAGGAACTGCTTCTGCGAAACCCTTTTCAAACAGTTTGTTCATAAAGCTGATATAATCATTTCTAAATTGGGGATTTTTCAACATCTTCTTCTTCAAACTTTCAAGTCGTTGCTGTCCTTGAATCATATTATTTGGTAGATTCACAGAATTCTCTCTGAATGGTAGTCCTATGGAATAATGACTATTTTCTTGACTGATAGACCCTTCTACCTGACTCAGAAACTTCTTATCTTCCACTGAACGTTCTCTTTTGTCTTCTATCGCACGTTCTGGAAAATCAGAGTTTATTGATGCCTTAACTAATTCTTCTAGTTTCTTGTCACATTCACAATACTGTTCAATTGTCACTCTGTTCACATCACATGTTCTAGTTTCTCCATCCCTGAGTACGTTCCATACGATCCATCCTAACCGCGTCTTAGTAGCGTGAGGGGAACCGCTAGGCCCAGTTACCACATCATATGGAGCGAAAGCATCTGGAACATTGCTACCTAAGAGGAGGCCAATCTCAGCATTAACATCTGTAAGTGTTACATGCGATAAATGGGGCCATCTTGATATTTCCTTCTTAGTTGGGATATGGTCATGGTTGACCGGCATCTTGTCTTTAGTGTAGACTTTAGGAAGATCAATGAATTCTGTCATGCTCATGTCGCTGATCTGCAGACCCTTAACTGAGTGAGATTACAGTTGGTAGGCTTCTCCCATTGTGTTCAAAGTGATGTTACATCTCTTGCCACTTGCTCCGAGTTGCCGCATTAGGTTTTCAGTGCAAAAGGAGACACTACTGCCCGAGTCGAAAAATGCATATGTTACAACACTATGGCTTTTGTCCTTCAATTTTATTCTTACCGGGATTATAGCCATGGCACATGTTTGATCACCGGCCCCAGTATCACAACAAGCACTAATACTTGAATTCTCTGCAAAGCAATTAGCAGCAGACTGCTTTATTTTCGGAACTGCAAGTGAAGAGTCACCAGCCTCGCTCTTATGATTTGACACGTTTACTGAGGATTTCGTTGGATCATGAAGAATTGTAGGGTGAAAACGTCCGCATAATGAACACTTCAGTCTGTTTCTACACTTCATACTCATGTGTCCTTTTTTCAAGCATCCATAACACAGTCCTTTACTCTTCATAAAGCTGTATCTTTCCTGGAGACTTATCCCTATGAATTTCTTGCAGTCACTGAGTAGATGAGAAGAATTTTCGCAATAAACACATTTCACGTTTAAGTCTGTTGGTTTAGATGTGTCATTTATAATGTCCGTTGACAGTACAACTTTCTTCTGTGGTTTATAATTGCTCTGTCGAGATTCGTTAACTGATATGTTTCCATAGGTTGGATCGTTGGATTTTTTAGCTTCATTTTTTATGAAAGTCACAAAGTCTGAAAATGCCACTCTTTTCTTTGCATCCCTTTTCTTCAAGACGACGCTTCCCCATCTGTCATGCATGTATATTGGTAATTTCAACATTAATCTTTTCATGTTTTCCTGATAGTCTAAAACTTTGATGCTATCCATACTCTCTGCAGCATTTTGACATTCTACCAAGAATAAGGAAAACTCATCCAACATCTTTGAGTCTTTCACTTGAGGCCATTCGAGAGCTTTCTTAATAAAGGTTGTGACGATTAGTTCATCGTCGCCGTACCTTTCTTCAAGTTGGTTCATTGCTGCTTTGTATGCCCTCTTGCCGTCCATATGGCTGAAGCCGGATACGACGCTACCTGCCTCCCCATGTGTCATTTGTTCCAGATAGTTCATTCGTTCATCATCGTCTTTAGTGTTTATAACTACTTTAGCATGGAACCGTCTAATAAATCTTCTATATTCCAGTGGGTCTCCGCCGAACCTTTTTATTTCTGGTAAGGGTCTTCGCAAATAGTTAACAACATCTTGTTGCTTTGTTTCCTTATCAGTGCTGTGGGATCTTGGAACAAAGGCGTTGGCATTTGGATCCAGAGAGCATGATATCTGTGACCCGATTTCTTGTTGAAACTTAGGCGTTCGTGGCGAAGGTTTCGGAATTAATTGTCTAGGACAACCAACACTATCTTCCTTATTCTCAATAAAATCAAACCGATTTAAAAACTGTTCTTCAGGAATATTTTCATATTTTTGTAGCACTTCACTTTTAGCGTGTGATACTGCAATACCTGTGTCGATATCCAGCTCCTCTTCATCTAGTTTCAGTTGCAGCTTAGCCATCTCGAGTTGCTTTTTTCTCTTCAGGACAGATTTACGAGCTTCTAATTCTGCTAACTTTGTTTCTACTTTAATTCTTTGTGAAGAAATGTTTGATGCATTAGAAGTGAATGATGTCGCATGACTATTAACTTTAATGATCTTGCTCTTTGTCTCTTCCATGCGAGAAAAGTAATCTTCGACTTCCTTCTTAAAGTTAATCAGGAATATATCTAAGTCTTAGTGATCTGCAAACATTTCACTCTTTTCCCTTTCATCTATTTGCGTTGCAAGTTCATCAAAATAATTGAGGAAACGTTCATATGTATTCAACCATGCACTGTATTGTTTTCTAACATCTTCAGTGTCACTTTTATTTTCGAACATCAAGGTCTTTATTTGTGAACCTAATGTTTTCAACTTTCTAAACGTGCTATAATATTGTTCTAATTTATATGACTTTCCACGTTCTGTAAGTTTTCTGTTTCTTGAGGGTCGTGATTCTCCAGCATCAAGTTCTGTGGCATCTGCCAATGGCTTCTGGCCATCTTCTTCGGACTCCTTGGCTGCCATGTCGGAAGTATTCACGTCAATGTTGTAATGTTATGAACTGCTTCATATTGTATCTCAACAGCCAATTCGTTTCTTTTTCTTTATTAATCAAATGTAAGAAAAGATTGACTACAATAAAAGGTAAAATTACGAAACTTACTATGATGTACACGTATAAATCTGACAGAAATTTCCATTTTAATAATAATAATGCCTGACCTGATGATATATTATATAATAAACAAGCAATGTACGAAAATAATAGAGTAGAAAATTTAGACTTGACCGATGTTCCATACCCTTCATTTTGTTTACATATTGAAACTTGTTTAAACGACAAAAATACACTATGGGGGGAAACGCAAAAAGTTATTACTGTGTATAACAACAATGCAAATGGTAATTACCGTGATTATTTTCTGATACATCTATTATTATTCAACAAACAGTTCAAACTTCACTACGCCGTAGTCTACAGTTCTTACAAGTATGGCGGCCTTGCATCACATAACGAAAATAATATGTCCGGACGAAATTGGGAAAAATGAAAAACCTGTTCTGATGAATTTGGAAAATAAATTTGGAAACCATAAAATCAATTTTATATGTTATATTGTTAATATGGCTTGGACTATCAAGAACATAACACAGTTTTTAGTAAATGAAACCGATTAAAGAGGAAGCGTGGTGCTCTTTTTCTCCAAGGTTAATACATAGACCTTATCTATAATCAAACCAACTGGTTTCATAAGTATTTTTTTAAAATGTTTATGTAATATTGTTAATATGCCTTGGACTATCAAGAACATAACCCAGTTTTTAGTAAATGAAACCGACTAAAGAGGAAGTCTTTACAATTGTGAGATCATCTGATATTGGATGCCAGATCAAACAGAGCACGAAATGGGACCTCCCCTGCCCACAACTAAAACGTGTAATTTCTATACAACATATGCATACAACAAAATATTGTTTAAACAAACCAAGAGGCCAAGGGGTCTCATCTGAGCAACAATAGCCATAACTCTGATTAAATCAGCATTACTATCAAAATAAAAATATCTAGACAACTTCGTACAGTAGATCTTGCTCAAAAAGTGAAAACAAACCTGTTAATTCATATCCACTCATTTTTATGGTAAACACTAAGCCCCTTTTGTAGGTTTTGTATTTGAAAGACCATTTTCTCGATTTCTATATACCCCCTCCCACTTCGTAGCCCGAGTTTTCTTATTTCTTTAGGAATCGTCGGTTGATAAACTTTAATCTGTACAAAAGTCTACTTTTTAGACTAAATGCTTTTCTAGAATATTTTAAAAGTGTTTTCTCTATATTTTCCAATGAAAAAAAATTGACCCAGCCCCAATGTGACTTCATCATAGCCTGCGGATCATGATTTGCACAATCTTGACTCTACACTCCATGAGGATTTTCTCCTTATATTCCTATGTAAAATTTATTCTACAATTGTGGCCCATCCTACTCTCGGTGTACATTATTTTCAGAAACTTGACTCTTTACTACCTAAGGATGCTTCAACACAGATTTGCGCTTTTCTTGCCAAATAAATTTTGAGAAGATTTTTAAAGATTTTCTCTATATATTCCTTATAATTGATACCCCCATTGTGGCCCCACCCTACCCATGGGAACTATAATTTGAACAAATTTGAATCTACACTACCCGAGGATGCTTTCACACAAGTGTAACCTTTAAGACCAAATTGTTTTTATAAAGAAGATTTTTATAGACTTCTTCTACTTCTTCCCATGCAAAATTCATCTCAAAATTGTCGCCTCATCCTTCCCACGGGGACTATGTTTCGCAAAAAAATTCGTCCCTCAATTGCGGCCCATCCTTTAACAGGTGTCTATGATTTAAGAAACTAGACTCTGTACTACCTGAGGATGCTTCAAGACAGATTTGAGCTTTTCTAGAATAAAAGTTTTCAAAATAAGATTGTGTGCATCAAACCATCGTCTCCCTGAAAGAGACAGGCAGATGGTATAGTATCTCTCAAAATAAGAGAGAAGGTTTATTGTGTAACAAAGAAATCATCGGTGATGATTTTTATTTTTTTTAAATGTACGGCGAGAGAAGACATTCGGGGAAAAGGAACACGAAATATTGTAGAATAAAGACAATTTTTTAAAAGTTGTCTGAACTAATGTCAAATCATTAATCTATATATACGATTAAATTCAAATTTTTTCCATTCTTTATGTTCGCTGTAGTTGTTGTCCTGATATGATCTTTTATATCAAATTCTTACATAAATGTTAATTCTGTATTAAGTATTTATTCGTTCCACTCAACCAAACATAAATAATTTACAATAAAATGATTATACAAAATAAAACAAGACATTTAAATGATATGCCAAATTAATATACATCAAAAGCAAAGAAGGGTGGATGAGAATTGATTGAGTTAACTGCGCTGAAGAGAACCTTCGAATGGCTATATGATTTTAGCGCTACAAGGTGACCAACAACTAACCATTAGATTACTTGTGTAAATAAACAGACACGTATTATTCGAACCTTTAATAAATACATATATCCCTCTTATACTACATGTATCATTTTCCGGTATGACAAAGACCTTATTAAACCTCTGACAATTTGTTGTTTTGTTTATTTTGTATATGTGTTCCTCTTGTAGCAAAATATTTGAGTGAATAAACTGAACTTTAGCTTGGCAATTACAAAGCTCATTTTTTTCCGGTTCATGTCTGGATGTTTAGGACTTATTTCTGCTTATAATTAAATAATTAACGCTTTCAGAAAATTAAATAACATCCTATTGGAATAATAAACTGAGTAAAATGTTTGTAAAAAACTTTTGATCGTTCTTTCCTGATTTACTGCTGATGATAACATAACTGACTGTGGTCAATAGCGAAAAAATGTGTTTTCTAAATACTGATTTAACGAGATAACTATTTCATTAAGCTCAAATATCCAGTATTTAACAAGTCTTTTAGTTCTTAATATGTTGATTAACGTTCTTATATAAAGCTTAGACGGTGTTGTTAATATCCATAACTTAAAAACAAATTTACCATCCCAATTTTTTTTATTGTATTAAGTCGTTTCAAAAGTTCTTAAATCTTCTTTTTGAATATCATGCAAATTCTTGGAAAAGCACCTTATTTACACACATTTTTAAAATAATTTTTTATTTCTGCCTTTGAGATTTTTTATTCTGTCGAATGGTGGTATATGAAATTATTGTACACATGTTGACCTTTTGGTTTGTCTAGGGTTTATGAAAGTAGAATTTTTTAACATGCAAGATCCCTCTTAAATTCACATGTGCATTATGCATATTAGCGTAGAAAAATTAGTTATTGATTTTAAGAAATGAAATGAAAAGGGTAATGGTAGCAACGGTACTAATGAGCTATATGCAATCGGGACGATATACATTTCTACATATATATTTATATTTAGAATTCGGTCATAATCAAAATGTATCCTCTGTCATCAAGTTTGTTTTAACATTTAAAAACTATGAAGAGCTGTAAGTTCAAATTTCAAAGAAAAATCCATTAAAATTCTTTAAGTAATAGTATAGTCCTATTTTATGTAATTAGAGTAAAAAAAAATTGATGCCCTATTATGAAACACCCTGTACATTTGTGTCTATTTGTTCCGTATCAATGACAACAACATCCAGTTTATTGCATATAACAATGTCTGTTGCAACATCAAGCGGTCGACTTTTGTTTTTTGTGATGAGTATCTTGTTAGATTTCATATTAATCAATGCCGCAGGATTACACCTTAAGAACTCAAAAACGGCAAGGGATGGCATTTCTTTAGTTACGTAAGTCTGTCCTTTCTTACTTTTATCACAGAGGGATTTAAGATTTTTAATTTTTAATGACATTTTGAATCCGGTAGCAGTGCATTAGAACGGAATGTTATACGGTATACACTTTGGTAACTGTTTTTAGAATGCATAGCAAACAAATCTCATTTTAATTTGATTTTAACCGTTATTATAAATAATTGGCATGTGTTTGATATATAAATCGACCAATTATTATTTTCTTTACGTATAATGTCATGTTTTAAAGGAAAAAGGAATGCAGCATCAACTTATACAATGCTAACGGCACATGTACTAGTAAGTGCTAGATTTTTATCATTATTTTGAAGACTTCTATAAAGATCAAATATTAATGAAAAGGATTCTTAGTTTGTTGTTTCTGTGAATGTAAGCGTAATAATTATAGCTTATGTAATTATCATTTTCTTTTCCATTGATAAACATTAAACATTCATAAAACAAATGTAGAAACGTTGAGAATGCAAATGTTACTAAGTTTTGTAATGATTTTTTTATTTATCTTACGTATATACTTAAGAATGTCCAAAAGGAACACAAGGGGTAAATTGTTCTGAAAAATGTCAAGCCAACATGTACGGAGAATTATGTTTAGAGAAATGCGACTGCCAACCACACCAAGAATGCAATAACATACATGGCTGCATAGGTAACATATAGTATTTGGTTGCTATTGTGATTTTGAGTCATTTAGTGACAAGCAAAGAAAAAAAATATATCAACCTTAAAAATGTTAAAAATAAGTCATTTCGGGTGTTGTTACACGCTATCCTAAAATACACAGTACAATTTTTCTTCATTTTATGTTTGTTCTCTTGACATCTTAAGCTTGTGATGTTTTTTTGCTATAATTAAAATTATTTGGCCGTAAGTTCTTCATACTTACACAAATTAGCTGAAATAGGGCAAGTTAACTAGCAAAGTATACTTGCCAACTGGGATGGTTGATCCCCACGGGATGAAGCTCTGCCATTTAGACAATTAAAATTACTGAAATATAACTAAAAGGTACATGTAGTCTAATTGATTGGCATAACTCTGCCATTTAGCCACATTGCCAGATCTTTCAGTTATAATTCAGTTGACAGCACGACAAAACTTTATCTCGTAGTAAACCATAATATTTTAAACGAAAACAATGTATATGACGTTTGGTGAATATTAAATGAATATCATTAAAAACAAATTAGATACAAGGCAATCCCCTGAAGGAATTCTTTTTGTTTCCTGTTTTGATTATCATATTTTAGCATATTCTCTTGAAGCAAATACAATAAATGTTGTTGCTTTTTATTTCACAAATTTTTCTGTTGATTTTCTATTGTAATGAACAAATGAATACTGAAAATCTATTTATCTTTTTTAATTGTTTAATTGCAGATACTTTGGGGATATGCAGTAATAAGGAAAGGTAGTTTCTATGCATCTAACAATGATCTCGAATTTGAAATACATAACGTAAATAAAATCCAAAACTATTTTTATAGGTCTATTATTTTTGTGATACTGATTTAAACAAACAAATAATTGTGACATTTAATATCACATAACGTTTACTAGTATAGTTGATTTTTTATCTGTTTTCAGCCCTAATGTGATTTGTTGTGATAACTTTATACTGTCTAATGGATATTGCAAAGGTATTATGGAATTTACAGAAATTATTTTTACAGGATAAAAAATGGTAGATATAATTATTTTTTTTATTTCAGAAACTGTTGACATGCCACTGGTCTATGTCTTATAAGTATTCTACGAACATTGAAAGCATGCACATTAAAATATCAATTTCAGCTTGTCCATTGGGAACATTTTGGACAAATTGTTCTCTGGTATGTCCTGATGGTTATTACGGTATGTTTTGCAAAGAAATGTGTGACTGCAAAACGTCAGAATGCGATAAAGCTGTTGGATGTCCTAAAAAAGGTAACCCTAATCTTAACAATCATTGTTTTTTTTTTTTTAGAAATTAATCATTTATATTTTCGTGCAAAGGGATACGTTGTAGATGTACATGTAAATTTTTATTTTCAGTGGCAATATTGTATATATATATTTTCTAATATATATCACACAAATGGAAAATTAAAAACCCTGTGCAAATACAGAAAACTCGATGAACTATATAACCTATGTGAGTCCCAAAATACAACTTTCATTTGTTGAGTAATTGTGTTGTTTTACCTGATCTGAAAGCTGAAGCACACATTAGTCTTTTGAAATTGGAAATGTTACTCAGTTTTGTAACTTAGAGAACGAAAACTACCTGTAGAGGTGAAAAAAATAAATATTCATTTGCAATTGAAATTTGTATGTTTGTATTTAAATCGTCCTCAGTATAATAGCTTTTATTTATTATTGATAACTAAATACATAGATGAAACATTTAGTTGTGCCATAAGTGGAAGGTAACAACTGTGTGGTATGTGCTCTGTTACAGTAAACTATAAAATTTAACGCACTTTGATTATATAACTTTATGTCAGTATATTTGTTTTCTGCCTGAATATTTAACAGACTCACCTCATTTGCCACCAACATCAAATATAACTATAGCAGCAGTTTCTCTGGCCATCACCAGCGTTGTGATAGGAGTCACAATTTGTGTAGTTGTAAGGTAATCAATTGCTATAAATTTTGAAGATTGTTGTGATATTGGATATGACATTACTGTTAAATACTGTACAGAATAATATCTTACATTTATGTTTGTCGAAAAGTAATGAATATTTTTTAATGATATCATACTTTTAAAATAATAAATGAGAAAACGATCTGTACGGAAGCTTTTTATTTTTGAAATTTCATTCATTTATACTATGATTTTAAAGGACCTTATTTAACTTATAAAGGTAAATATATTGATAACGGAATAAAATTATCTAGTTATATATTTTAAAGACTTTTTTAAGATCCCAAAAACAAAATAATATACATATATTTTATTTATTGTAGATTTAAATCAAGACAGCAAAGTGTTTACATAGCGCCTGTATCATATTTGAACGAAGGATCAATCGGATTGTCAAGAATAATCGAAAATAACTATTCATTCCTCATCAAAGAAAGTCCAAACTAGCCTATTGTGTTACATTTGTTTATAAGGAGTACATGTCTTAATGTAAATTGTTCGCCAAATACGATGAAACATTAACCTTACATCAGGTGAAAGATTTCCAACGCTTCAAATTTTAACAAACATTAAGCGATATGTAGAGTGGAGTTTGTATATACTAGGGTATATTATCTGCATCCTGCACATATTGTATATAAAATATACTAAGTAGTGTAATCTACAAAATGCTGATGGAAATCATGTTCTTTGCCAAGAAAACATATCTGGAATCAGTAAAATAGAATAGATTTGTCAGTAAGAAGCAGTTTGAGAAACTATAACTTTTCTATAGAATTAAATAAAATACTATTTGAAATAATATAGATATTTTCTGCATATTGTGGCATTGAATTTGAACAAACATTTTAAATACCAACAAAGAAGCATTTTTTCAATCCATTGTCGGAAACCCACAGCTGATTACACTTTTTTCCTTCTTCCTCTAAATGCTGATGGGGATAGGAACAATGCATTATCAGCGGGGTCTCTGACGATGACTTCCGTCTAACAAAATGGTGTGCCATTGCAAACGGTTACGATACAAGTACTTAATCAAACAATATTGGAAGTTATTATATATATATATATATATATATATATATATATATATATATATATATATATATATATATATATATATATTTTTTTTTTTTTTTTTATTTTTTTTTTAAAATTGGTGTCAGAAATCTCTGTGCTTATATATCCATTTAATTTGTTTTATTGAGTAACTGGTTTATGCCACAATAAAAGATTTTCTCTGACGTTTCGGATTCTCGTTAAGAAGCGATTAAAAATGTAGTTGAACAAATATAGCATTTTTAATTGTAAATAATACATTATCTTATTGTGGTTAACGAGTATCAATTATGTATTTAATTTGTATGCTAATATGCATTTTGGCGCATTATTTTGATAATCTAGAGAATACTTAAAGGAGTTTTAGCTCACCTGAGCTGAAAGTGAGCTTTTCTGATCACATTTTGTCTGTCGTTCGTCCGTTTGTCTGCCTGTCTGTAAACTCTAACACTTTCAACATTTTCTCCAAAACTACTGGACCAACTTCAATCAAACTTTGCACAAATTGTCCTTAGAAAAAAAGAATTCCAACTTTTTAAATTAAGGATCACGCCGTTTTTCAAGGGGAGATAATTAGGAATTATTGAAATTTCCAAAAATCTTCTCAAGAACCATGTAAGAGAGATCTAGAACGGTTTTAAGAGTACATAAAAAATTATATATTTATAGCTATTTTTTGGATTAAAAAAAAGAATGCTGTATAAATTATTACATGGTTAATTGTATATGTAGTAGAAAGAATACATTATTGTAAAATGTCAGATTACTTATTTAAAAAAAATCAAATCTTCCCTGTTTCTAGAATGTCAAAAAGGTACATATGGCAATAACTGTATGCATAAATGTCCCGACAGCATGATTGGGAATTTGTGGGTAGAGAAATGTAACTGCAAAGCTCATCGATAATGCCATTATATACAAGAATGTATAGGTCTGTATTCTTTTTTCTTTTAAATTGTATTAACTTTTTTTCACAAACAATATTTACAGAATGAACTGTTTTAATTTGCAAAAGTTTTTTTAAACATTTGTACAGAATCGAAATTGTAGATGTGACTTTCTCATATGATGCATTCAACATGTAGATGTCTTCTGTCAATTTTTTTAACTTTATCAATCTTTTCGAAAAAATGCCTTGTAAGTTTTATACTTTTTAAAAAATATAAAATTTGACAAAAAGTGGGTCATCCTTCGGTAATAAAATGTCTTGCAATTAATTTTTTTAGTTCAATAAATTTTCGCCAACAATTTATCTAAATTTTAACTTAACCTTATTATGCGATAAATTAATCATAATATTGGAAGCCAGGTTTCATTATTCCCTTTTTTAAGTTTTGTTACTGATCTTTTGGCCAAATATTTCTGTTTTCCGCCTACCATTTCCTTTTTATATAATTCAAAGGCTTAATTATTTAAAGCCCCAGTGGCTTATAATTGACTTTTTATTTATGTAATTTTTTTCAAGGACACTTTTGAATCGATTTAATGAATTTTATCTGACATCCGTTTGCATATTTCAAAAATAGAATCACATATAGCTTACAAACATTATTATACATGTTGATGTGTCTCGCTAAGGAAGTTGCATGGAGATTTTTCCGCGTATATTTTTGATACCTTCTATTAGTTAAGTTTTAATTATACATATTTTGATCCAGAAATTCTAGCATAAAAGAAAAAAAGTTGTGTCTTTTAACTCTAGTATTTTATCAAGCAACTAGTAAAGTAATAATTATACATAAAGATACGGAAGAACAAATGGCTTTTTATTCGTGTTTAGTTCGGCAGCAAAGATGCCTATAGCAAAATTGGAAAGCTGAATTCATTCTATTTACACTCCTACCTGTAGGAAATAATATTTCTTTATATATATATATATATATATAAATATTAACTTAAACAATTGAAAATATATTCGAATAATTTTGCATTCTTCCTAGAAACTTTATTACAATATCCAATTCTCAACAAAGTTTAAAAGTTAAATTGTTAGTATTCTATCTTCACCAAGGTATTGATTCCAAACAGTTTTCCGTTGCAAGGTTTTACATTTACATAAAGCATACATTTGTTATTTCAGTAATAAGGAAAGATATTCTGTTTACAAATTTTGTCACAACTTCAGTTTTACAATTTAAAAAGATCGGTTTTTAAAAAGATATTTTTCACTTGCAAATGTTTACCATCTATTTATGATTTCATTTTTAAGCAATGTCATCAATATCAACCACCTGAGTCCTCCATGTGTTTAAAGTAAAACTAGAAACAAAAGGTGAATGTTGCATGCATGCACTCTGCCATTTGTGTGACTTTTTTTTAAATCCCAAATAAAATTACAAATAAACGCGGATGACAGTAGATGATTATATAATAATCACTTATTATAAAAATAAAATCAAATTATGAATATTTGATCCTCTCTCACTAAAAAAAATTAACAACCAAAATAATAAAAATTACATAACTTGCAAAATTAATGAAGAAATTGATTAATAATTTGTAAAAAAAAAAATAAAAAAATCCTTGTGGTGTGGAACTCAAATATTTTAAAATCACCACAAATTTCCTAAGAATGTAAACTGACCGGCGTTCAGGGATAAAGGAAATACCAACTCTATCGAATCAACGCACCCACAATTTTCCCCTTAAACCATTTCATTAGTACACGCTGCGAAATCACTTTCGTTACTTTAATGAAGATGCCAAAGAATTTAGTATCATACTGCAAGAAAGATAAATTGTACAAACTAGACAGCAACATTATCAATAAACATAAAACATTTCAAGAAACCCTGAAATTCTTAAATGAAAAAGAAATTCTGACTTTTATTTTTTTTTTTTGGACAAAGTTCTGGGGGCCTTATTTCAGATTATCATTTAAAAAAAATGACATTTATAAAAAAAAAAAAAAAAACCTTTGTCGATTTAGTGGGCACGCTTAATCAAAAAACAACCTTTTAACATAATATGTACATGTCTAGGTGAATCAAGTAAACAAAACAAACCTGTTTAATTTTTGAAAATGATGAAACAGTAAAAAACATGTAAATTAAGTGCCTTATACGTTTTACGATTAAGATATTCTTAGAATATCCAAACCAAGCTATAACCAAAGAAACTGCTACTTGTACAAGCTTCTTGGAATTTCCCTCAATTTTAAGTTCGAAAAAACGAAATAATGTTCTCGTTATGGTCCTTTCTCTAAACTGCGTCCCCTGGTATGAAAGAACTACCTTGAGATAAAACCACAAGAGGTAGACCTCAACTTTTGCCTATTGTACCACAAGCAACTGGTCTTCTTTCACGTATCAACAAAACTACCCCCAAATCTTTTTCTGTGCTGTACTTAGTATAAATAATCAAGAACTGTAACATCTACATATTGTCATATCGCTGTTATGAAATGCATAATTTTAATGTTTCGTTTTGTGCAATTTATTGCTCAGAATTTCGCCAATGATATTTTAAACAATGACGTTATCATCTCTGATTGCTTTCATACTGGCTATATTAAAAAGATTTTTTACATTCATTGATCATGATACATGTAATTGTCTATATAAAGTACCGATCAGACCCAACTAAACCCAGGGTTTACTTTATGTGTTTACTCCAGCTTTCCTTTTTGAAAATTGGGTCCACTCGGGATTTACTTCAGGTTCACTCGAACATTACTTTTGTGGTCACCTGTATGCACTGAAGTGTGAAGCAGACCTGTAATTTATCTTACCATCTTACTGTCTGTAATTCCTGCCCCTTGTTATTAAGAATATACATGCAGCGTCTGCTTTCAGGGGTATACTTCTGATCTGCGTTTACAGTTTGTGTCCAATCTCGGTTTACTTTGGGTTTACTCTGGGACACTATAGTAAACCCGTAGTAAACCCGTAGTAAACCCAGAAAGTAGACCCAGTGTTTAGTTGGGGTTTACTTCCTGTTAGGTTGGGTCTGATCGGTACTGTATGTACATATCCATTAGTGTAATGTAATGAAATTAATGTGTTACTTTGATATAAGCTTGACCCATGGGAACATTTGGGAAGGATTGCTAAGATGTTTGCCCTTCTGGATACTACAGCTTGTTATACACTAAATGTGCAACTGCAGTGTAACAGATGGTGATTAAGCTTCCAGATGACTGAAGGATAGAGGTGTTGTTTTAGGATTGCATGTTAACATTCTTTCTTTCATTAGTATTTAGATTCGATTTGTATTGTTGTTTCATGGAATATGTAACGCAACATGCTATATGCTACCATTTGACAGTAACCAACACCTCAATTAAAGCGGTTTGAAAATTTTCTCTCAAATATAACGCAAATACAAATACGAATACGCGTACGTTCTAATCATTTAGATAATTTTACACATATTACAAAATGAATATCAGTTAATAAGTATATATTTTTTCTGTTCATCAGAATCAAACAACGAGAATGGTGTGAACTTATTATCGATGGTTCCAATAATACTAGGGGTTCTTGTCGTAACTATCTGCCTGTACCGACTGTAAGACAGTAATTTCTGAATGTTGCATTATAAAAGTTGTCATTTTCCAGGGAAAACGATAAAGAAAGTTTTATATTTTGAAGATGTCCCAACTGCAAATTTAGGAATTCCGTTTGCATGTATTATTTTATCATTATGATTATGTGAATTATCTCAATTCAATATTTCATCATTGTTTTAGTATCTTTATTGCAAGATACTCTAACGTTTCAGCCGGAAATACATGACATTGCCCAAAATGACTATGACAACATTGCCAGTATCAATGATTCAAATGAAATTTAAAGAACACCACCGATTCATTAAATCTTAATTACAAACTTATGGAAGCATTTACAAAATAAATGCAAAGGACAATTGTACAGAAAACACTCATTTAAACAACCATCAAATATATGTACCATCGAGATTGATCAATAACTAAACATCTTTCTAAATGATGTAATAGAAAGGACATTATTATGGAAAAATATACAACGTTAATTAAACTACGAAGAAAGTGCATACTTACTGAACTTATCAACTAAGACGACATTTAATTCCTGGAGAATGTACAACTCTTAAGATATACCCGTTTGCGTATTCATTGACGTAAAAAGCTTAATTCAATTGAATTGTTTTGTTCGTCTCCTATAAATGAAATGGATAATGGTTATGGTAATAACGGTTATGATGAGCTTTGTGTAGCAAGGACGTATAAACATCTATTCAACATATAGAATTATTTGGCTATGATTATGAAATATCCCTTTTCGATTTTCTTTTTACATTAATAAAAGAAAATATAGCAACTGTAAATTTGAATATCAAAAGAACGACCATATCATAAAGTTTAAGATTTAAGTATAATCATATTTATTGTCATTACAAATCAAAACAATTGAAACCATACCACTTATTATGAAACACCCTGTACAATTTTGTATTACGTGTTTTCCGGTTCAACGAGAATAACTATGTGTGTTGCAACATCATGCGGTCGACTTTTGTTTTTTGTGATAAGTATCTTATTAGATTTCATATTAATATATGCTACAGGATTACACGCAAAGATCTCAAATACGACTAGGGATGGCATTTCTTCAGTTACGTAAGTCTGTCTTGTCATACTTTTGTCACAAACGAAATTTTGCATTCGAACAAAATGCTATTCGTACTCAAATTGGTTACTATTGTAAAATGCATAATAAACAAAACTAGTTTTGATTTCGTTCTAACTGTTATTGTAAATGATTGATATGAGTTTAATATAAAAATCGACTTATCATAAATTTCCTTATTTGTTGCTTTTATGTTTTAAAGGAAAAAAGAATGCGGCACTGACTTACACAATGTTAATGGTACTTGTACTAGTAAGAATCAGTTTTTTGTGACGTTATACAACTATTAACATATATTACATATATTTTATAAAAATAAAAATATTAATTAAAAGCATTATTATGTTTGTTGTCCTGCAAATGTAACGAGTGCACTTATCCTGCAAATGTTACGAGCGCATTTATTGTCACTTATATAACTATTATATATTTATTATTGATAAAACATTAAATATTCACACATGCAGAGGTGCAGAAACATTAAAGTTTTCAAGTGTTAAGAAGTTTTTAGATCTTTTTTATGTATATTAAAGAATGCCCTAAAGGAACACGAGGGAATAACTGTTCTGAAAAATGTCAAACCAATATGTACGGAGAATCCTGTTTAGAGAAATGCGACTGCCAATCACACCAAGAATGCAATTACATACATGGCTGCATAGGTATATGTAACTTCCGAATTAGATTGCCATTGTGATTGTCAATTAAATATTTACTGCCAACCTAAACCAAAGAAATAACTATATCAAGTCTAATGAATTTACCGAGAAAAGTGAATAATTGGATGATATTACCACCGCTGTTCAGATTGGTCATGAATGATATACTCATATACAGTACTTTTTTCTCTTTCATTTTATTTTTTTTCTCTTTTCTTCTTGTTAAGATCGTTTGTTATACTTTAAAACAAGTCACTGGGTGAAGTTGCTGAGGGGCATGATTTAAAATTATTTGGCTGTTAGTTAATATCAATTACAAAACGTAGCTGGAAAGTGGCCAAGTTAAAAAAAAACCATATTCACTAGCAAACTTCAATGGTCGATCTCCACAGGAGGAAGTTATGCCATTCAGAAAACTGAAAGGTGACATCAAAATAACAGAAATGTGTTTGATTGGCAGACATTTCAGCTATAATTCAGTTGAGAGCATGGCAAAACTTTATCTTGTGCTCCATTAATATTTTAAAGAAAAAACAACCTTTGTGACTTATTGTGAAGATCGATGCCATTTTCTCATGAACAAAAATATGACAAAATAAAGGTATGAGTCCTGGTTAAATAATTGAACTTCCTATTTCAATGTGTTCCCATTTGTGGGTTGTGTAAATCACTTAGTTTATTGTATTTGATCGAACTTGCATGTACTCTTGCAGAAAATAGAATTACCAATGCTGCTTTTGTTATTTATCTTAACAATTTCTGGGGGAGGGGGGGGGGGGTTGTGTATTAAACAAATTTTTACCAAAAATTTGTTAATCTATTTTAACTGTATAATTTTAGATTCTTTCGGAATATGCAGTAATAAGGAAAGGTATTTTTATATACATTTATCAATGAGCTCGAATTCATATCATATAAAAATTTGCCTAGTATACTTTTTTTTATCTATTTTCTAGCGATGATATAATTTGCTGTGATAACTTTCTACTGACAAATGGACATTGCAAAGGTATTATGAAATTAGATAGAAATTAAAAATAATTTTGCGTGATAAAAAATGAAACATAAAACTAAATTGTCTATTTTTCGTAACTGCGGACAGGTCACTGGGCTAACGTTCATAAATATCTAACGAATATTGAAAGCATACATGTACACATTAAAATATCAATTTCAGCTTGTCCATTGGGGACTTTTCGGACAAATTGTTCTCTGGAATGTCCTGACGGTTATTACGGTATGTTTTGCAAAGAAAAGTGTGACTGCAAAACGTCAGAATGTAATAAGGCTGTTGGATGTCCTAAAAAAGGTAACCCTAATGTTAACTTAAAACGAACCATTGTATTTTACTTTTAAAAGTTACTTTCGACAAAATCTTTGCTTTTCCATTGATAAACATTATATATTCACAAAACCAATGAAGAAACGTTGAGAATGTAATTTTTACCAAGTTTTGTGAAGATTTACATTTATCCTACGTATATACTTAAGAATGTCCAAAAGGAACACAAGGGAAAAATTGCTCTGAGAAATGTCAAGCCAACATGTACGGATAATTATGTTTAGAGAATTGCGACTGCCAACCACACCATGAATGCAATAACATACATGGCTGCATATGTAACATATAGTATTTGGTTGCTATTGTGATTGTCAGTCATTTAGCGACAAGCAAAGAAAAAAATATATCAACCTAAAAAAATGTTTAAAATAAGTCATTTCGGGTGTTGTTACACGTTATCCTAAAATACACAGTACAATTTTTCTTCATTATTTGATTGTTATCTTGAAATCTTGTGATTTTTGTGATTAAAATTATTTGGCTGTAAATTCTTCATAAATACACATATCAGCTGAAATTGGGCAAGTTAACAAGCAAAGTATACGAGAAAACTGTAATGGAGGATGCCGGGGATGGAGCTCTGCAATTTAAACAATTGAAATTACTGCAATACATGTATGACTAAAAGGTACATGTAGTCTTATTGATTGGCATAGCTCTGCCATTTAGCCACCTTGCCAGATCTTTCAGTTAAAATTCAGTTGATAGCACGACAAAACTTTATCTCGTAGCACTCCATAATATTTCAAAGAAAACAATGTATATGACGCTTGGTGAATATCAATGAATATCATGAAAACATATTACATACAAGGTAATCCCCTGAAGGAATTATTTTTGTTTCCTGTTTTGTTTGTCATATTTTAGCTTTGTAGCAAAAATTGATAAAAATAATGTGTCCTGATTTGTAAGTTCTGTTTTATCGTAATTTTTTTTCATTTTGTTTGGTCGAACAAGCATATTCTCTTGAAGAAGATATCATAACTGGTCTTGCTTTTTATTTCACTAATTTTTCTGTTGTTTTTCTATTGTAATGAACAAATAAATACTGAAAATCTATTTATCCTAATCAATTTAATTGCAGATACTTGGGGGATATGCAGTAATAAGGAAAGGTAGTTTCTATGCATCTAGCAATGATCTGGAGTTTGAAATACATATCATAAATAAAATCCAAAAATATTTTTTGTAGATTAATTATTTTTGTCATACTGATTTAAACAAACAAATGATTGTGACATTTAATATCACATAAAGTGTACTAGTATAGTTTATTTCTTATCTGTTTTCAGCCCTGGTGTGGTTTGTTGTGATAACTTTATTCTGTCTAATGGAAATTGCAAAGGTATTATGGAATTTAACAGAAAATATTATTACGGGATAAAAAATGGTACTTGTAATTTTCTTATTTGAGTAACTGTTGACATGTTACTGGTCTAAGGTTTATAAGTATTCTACGAACATTGAAAGCATGCACATTAAAATATCAATTTCAGCTTGTCCATCGGGAACATTTTGGACGAATTGTTCTTTGGAATGTCCTGACGGTTATTACGGTATATTTTGCAAAGAAAAGTGTGACTGCAAAACGTCAGAATGTGATAAAGCTGTTGGATGTCCTAAAAAAGGTAACCCTAATGTTAACTTAAAAAGAACCATTGTATTTCAGTAATTTAGTTATTGATATTTTCTTGCAAAGGGATACGTTGTAAAAGTACATGTATATTATTTTCAGTGCTAACATTGTATATATATATATATATATATATATATATATATATATATATATATATATATATATATATATATATATATATATATATATATATATATATATATATATTTATATATAATTTAAAAATGATAAATATCCAGAATAAAATCACAAATTGATCCTATTAACCGCAAACGTTTTCGCCATTCCTGGCTCTTCAGGCAGTTATGTACAAATGACTGATATGTAACGTAGTAACGTCAATAAGCAAAAGTTCATTGTGACGTCATAATAACGTTAAAGTAGCGGAAAGTTAGAGTCACAGAGCAAAAAGGCGCTAATAAATAATAATCGCAAATATAACAAATGATTCAATTATATCACATGCATATAATAAATTGTTCACTGGGTGCGATTAAGTTTTGGTTTAAATAATTTAATAAAGTGGTCTTCCTTGGCTAAGCGCAGTATTTCATTTTCATTTGGAAGTTTATAAAATGGGAATAGGGTAAATTTTCCCTGGCCGCATTCAGCAAAATGTTCACAGCATGTCCAAAGGAGAATTAATGATTTGCCAAACAAACAAAGATTCAATAATGCTAGACCCAGCACGCATGAACGAAGACAAAATGGTGGACAAAAGCATCATCATACGGATAGCGAAGGGACCAGAAGAGAAAACCAAACACGTAATCCTAATTCCAGTGTGAATTTTTTAGGCCAACGCCGAGCCCAGAGAACACGGAAGAAACAGGTCACGTTCCGTTTCAAAAATTATTGATAAATGAGCCAACGGGTCCTAAAATTATAAATTTATCCGGAAGGGATTTAAATGAGACCGAAATAGGATTATTAAAACATGGCTTGAAATTTACTCCAACTCCTAAAAAGGAGAACGTCGACTTAATAGCTGATACGGACGAATTTTGTCGTAAATTGCGCCTAAAGGAATTCTTTCAAAACTCAGCAGATGAGGATGAATCATTTGTTCGTAATAAAAAAGGCTTTAGACCCCCTCATAACAGGGACAAACATCTGGAGGAATACATCACGTGTCTTAAATCATCTGCAATCTCAAACAATGGAAAAACAAAATAAATAATAATTTACCCGTATCCCAACAACATGCTATCAACAACTTACAACGGGATTCAACAATAATTATAAAAGAAGCCGACAAAGGAAGCGCAGTAGTTATTATGGATAAACTCCATTATAGAGAAATGGTGTTGAACGAACTAACTAATTCAAGTTTTTATCGTAAAAAATTAACAAACGAGGATCGACACACAATGCTGAGAGTGGAGAAACTTATTTAAAAACATGCCGAAAACCTGACTTAAGATGAAATTGATTATTTGACAAACTTTGAGGTAAAATCCAGTAACTTCTATGGATTGCCCAAAATTCACAAATCTAAGGAAATCCAAGACGCGGTAAAAAATTGTGCTGATATATATATTAAAATACCTCAACCAACCGACTTGAAAATTCGTCCTATTGTCGCTGGACCAGCATCAAGCACTCAAAGACTAAGTAACTTACTTGACATTATACTGAAATCTCTTTGTGAATTATTACCTAGTTACGTCAGAGATGATATGGATTTTCTGAACTATATTCCTAAAAGTGTTGATCCTAAAACAATTCTCGTCAGCTTCGATGTTATAAGTCTTTATACTAACATCCCACATACATTAGGACTAGAGGCCATAAATTACTGGATAGACAGACATCCAAACACTCTAAATACTCGGTTCTCAAAAGAATTCATACTTGAAGGACTAAAATTAGTTCTGGAAAATAACCACTTTCACTTTGACGAGGAATTCTTTTTACAAACAAAAGGTACCGCTATGGGGACTAAAGTTGCGCCCACATATGCTACGTTAGTAATGGGGTATTTAGAAAATACACTTTTTGAAAGAACATCAGCCGAACTTAGTACCTATATAGGATCCAATTGGAAACGCTATTTTGACGACTGTTTCATTTTCTGGACTAAAGGGGAAGACGACTTAGAGAAATTTCATTCTTTACTAAATACTTTAAATGAATCAATACAATTTACGATGGAGAAGAGTGACAAGGAACTTCCATTTTTAGATCTACGTATTATAAAAAATGGGTCATGTATAACAACGGATTTATACTGTAAGCCCATGGACACACACCAATATCTGGATTTTAGATCATGCCACCCTTCCCACACAAAACGCAATATTCCGTTTAACTTAGCACGGAGAATTTGTACAATTATCACAGACAAAACCTTACGATCTAAACGTCTGGAAGAATCAAAAATACTTCTGCAACGTCAGAGATACCCGAAAAATTTAATCAACGCTGGAGTAAAAAGAGCGACACAAATTCCATTACATGTTCTACGTAATCCTCGCCGGTCTTCTAATAATCGCAACAACGACGGGAAACTTGCTTTTGTTGTGACCCACAATCCAAGGAACAGAAATATTCTAACAGACGCAAAACGACTTTACCCTATATTAGAACAGTCAAAAAATATGAAGAAATTATTACAATCCGAGGACATGATCAGTAGCCAACGACAAGCACCCAATCTTAAACACATATTGACCAAGGCCCGATTTACAATGCAGGAGGAATTTCCATCTGTGAAAAAATGCGGCGACCCGAGATGTGGTACATGTGCCTACATAGAAGAAGGAAATACAATTCTACTAAAATCTGGGATGGAAATTCGTGCCAATTCGTCGATAAACTGTAAATCGGAAAATGTTATTTATTGTGCTATTTCTCCCAACATGCAAAGAATTTTATATTGGACAGACGGGGAAACTAAACGCGCGTGTTCGTGTCCACAAGCAACAGATTAAAGACCCGAGTGTTTGTAATACTCCATGCTGTGAACATTTTGCTGAATGCGGCCAGGGAAAATTTACCCTATTCCCATTTTATAAACTTCAAAATGAAAATGAAATACTGCGCTTAGCCAAGGAAGACCACTTTATTAAATTATTTAAACCAAAACTTAATCGCACCCAGTGAACAATTTATTATATGCATGTGATATAATTGAATCATTTGTTATATTTGCGATTATTATTTTTTTAGCGCCTTTTTGCTCTGTGACTCTAACTTTCCGCTACTTTAACGTTATTATGACGTCACAATGAACTTTTGCTTATTGACGTTACTACGTTACATATTAGTCATTTGTACATAACTGCCTGAAGAGCCAGGAATGGCGAAAACGTTTGCGGTTAATAGGATCAATTTGTGATTTTATTCTGGATATTTATCATTTTTAAATCATTTAAAACTGTGCCGATTTATTTTTTGTTGTATTGGGAAATTATATATATATATATATATATATATATATATATATATATATATATATATATATATATATATATTTGTTATATTCAGTAGTATATTCTCACTATATAACTCTATATAGACGAATAGTCAATAATTGTAATATTAGCTCGTCCGAAAAATATTGACCGGTCAATATTTTTTTTATATTGACCGGCTAGGAATAATATCTAGAGAACATTCCCTCTATTTCCAATAATCGCCTCTGATTTGTTGATTCGTAAACGATGACGTAAATAATTCTTCGCGACTCCAAAACAAGGTGACGTCATAATAGACAGTCAGTCAAGGCAAGTAAATAACGGACGCGCAATGCGACGGTTTGCTATCATAACGGATATAAGGATTTGCGAATTACTGTGAAGTAAAATCAGGTAGAACATCTGTATGTTAATTCTTAAGGTCGGCGGAATATCACCAGTGACCGTTTGATGCAGAGGATATTTTGGAAATGAACTTCGCACAAAATTGAATTCGTGAATTCTTTGTTGAGCTGACAATATTACGGCGATCTGTTTTCAATTACTTTCTTAAATTTTGCGTTGTTTCTTCATATAACAAAACAAATGTTGACTGTGTTTTCGGGCAACATTGATTATATTCGTCCCTCGGGGGCTAATATAATCAATGTTGCCCTCAACCCCAGTCAATATTTGTATAATATATATATATATATATATATATATATATATATATATATATATATATATATATATATATATATATATATATTTTTTTTTTTTTTCTACAATATATATCACACAAATGGAAAATTAATAACCCCGTCCAGTTTACATACACATGTATTGATATATAACTCGATGAACTATTAGAACTGTAAGAGTCCCAAAATTCAACTTTTATTTGTTGAAGGATTGTATTGTTTTACCTGATGCAAAAGCTAAACACACACTGGTTTTTTTGAAAATAGAAATGTTACTCAATTTTCTTATTCAGAAAACGAAAACTACCGTAGAGGTGAAAAAAATGAATAATCATTTGTAAGATTAAATTCCATTTGAAATGTGTATGTTTGCATTTAAATCTTCCTCAGCTTTTATTTAATCATGAGAACTAAATACATAGATGAAACATTTAGTTGTGCCATAATTGGAAGGTAACAACTGTGTGTTCTGTGCTCTGTTACAGTATACTATAAAAATGATAATTAATAAATATTTGATTACAAAGCTTCATGTCATTTAAATTCTTTTCGTCCGGAATAATTAATAGACTCACCTGACTTGCCACCCACAACGTCAAATATAACCATAGTAGCAGTCTCTCTGGCCATCACCAGCGTTGTGATAGGTGTCACAATCTGTGTTATTATCAAGTAATTAATTGCTATAAATTTTAAAAATTGTTACGATATTAGATATGATATTGCAGCTGAGTACTGTACAGTACGATTTCTTACATTTATGTTTGTAGAAAAAAAATCAATTTTGTTAATGAATTTCAAACTTCTTAAATATTAAAGGATAAAACAATTTGTAACGTAGAAGTCACAGTGGAAGCTTTTTTGAAATTTTATTCATGAACGGCATAAAATCATCTAAATTTTATGACTTTTAAAGACATCCTAAAGAACAAAAAAGTTTTATTTATTGTAGATATAAATCAAGACAGCAAAGTGTTTACATAGCGGCTCTATCATCTTTGAACGAAGAATCAATTGGATTGTCTAGATTAAGAGAAAATTACTATTCATCCCTCATCAAAAAAAGTCCAAACTAGCCTATTGTGTCACATTTGATAATGTCTGAATGTAAATTGTTTGTAAAATACACTGAAACATTAACCTTACTTCAGGTTAAAGGATTTCCAACTCTTCAAATTTAACAAACATTAAGCGATATGTAAAGATGAGTTTGTAAATACTAGGGTATATTATCTGCATCATGCTCATATTTTATAGAAATATATACTTAGCAGTGTAATCTACAAAATACTGATGAAAATCATGTTCTTTGCCGAGAAACAAATATTTAGAAAATCAAATACAAACTCAACAAAACATGGTTCTGTAGAATAGAAATTGGTAATGTAAGGATGGCATCAGAAGTCTTTTATCTGAACGTTTTAAAATTCAATTTTTGAAACGTTTTAAAGATAAATGTTATATACAGATATATTTGACTAATGCTTATCTTTAATCATTTACATTTATGTTCTTTATTTCATTGTAATGACTTGATACTTCGCATTTAAAGCATATAGAATGCATCCTTAATTTTATATTTTAATTATTTTATGGCATCCATATAAAAACAAATACATGCAATGTACTTGCGAAGTATTATAATTTTATAAGTATTATAAGTCTGTCTTATTATCTCTTCGATAAAAACAATTCATATTGACTGTTGAATGGGGAATTAATGAAGTTGTTGTTTATCGAAGGGGGGATTTTAATATATCGTTCGATATAAAGTCAAAGTAGGTTTTAAAAAGAAGAGATACTTAATAGAGAAGAAAAACTTCTTTTTAACAAATGCAACTTATTCGATGGTTTTAAACTACGTAATGTTCTGGATTAAGCTAAAAATCATTTTTAAAAAAATCAAAGATGAAACATACTGGATATTAATACTGCCAGTGATTTTTATCAATAGTTAAATAGCGCTGACATTTTTTTTGGTTTAGAATATATTTGCCTAAAATGTCATTTTTCTCCATCAAATGTTTCTCAGAATAAATGTTTTCCGCATATTTTTATAGAATGCATCCTTAAATTTATATTTTGTTTATTCTATAGCATCAATGTAGAAACAAATACATGCAATGTTCATGCAAAGTATTAATTAGAAAATAAAAATACTATCCCTGATCTATATATCTGTTTTGAATGTAAAGAAGATTGGTAAATCTTTTGAAATTAGGTCTTATTCAGCTATGGCAAATGCACTTCCAGTGCTAAAATGATTAATGATAAAAGTGTGCATTTTTTGGCACATTATTTTGATAATCCAGAGAATACTTATAGGAGTTTTAGCTCACCTCAGCTGAAAGCCCAAGTAATCTTTTCTGATCACATTTTGTCTGTTGTCCGTCCGTCTGTCTGTCCGTCCGTCCGTCTGTCTGTACACTTTTCACATTTTCAACTTTTTCTCAAGAACTAGTTACACATGTAACCATCCAAACTTGGCACAAATCATCCTTAGGCAAAAGGAATCCAAAGTTATGAAAACTAAAGACCACTCACGTTTTCAAGGGGAGATAATTATGAATTAATGAAAAACAATTGGGGTTGATGTTTTACATAAGTTTATATAGAGTAATTCTTTAGAAATCTTCTCAGGAACTAATCAACCAGGAAACCGGACACTTGTGCGGAAGCATCCTAAATAATGTAAATTTAAAGATGTAAAAATCATGATCCCCGGGGGAAGGGTGAGGTAACACCGGGATGTTGAATTTTTACATAGAAATATGTAAAATAAATCTTAAAAATCTTTTTCTAAGAACTAACAATCCAGGAAAGATTTAATTTGTGTGAAATCATCATCTGGGAGTTTAGATTGAAGATTTTTAAAATCAGGATCCCCGGGGTGGGGCCACAATGTTATTGAGGGGTCAAATCTTTTACATAGGAATATAATAGAGAAATAGAAAAAAATCTTTTGTCTCAGAAACCAAAAGAGCTGAAAAGATGAAACTTGTGTGGAAGCATCCATATGGTAGGGTAGATTTAAGTGTGTTTAACTCATGGTCCCCATGGGTAGGGTAAGGTCACAACAGAGGAAGGGTCAAATTTTCACATAGGATTATATACATAAATATCTTTAAAAATCTTCCTCAAAAAACCTTTTGCCTTAAAAACTGTAATTTTAGTAATGTAGATTCAAATTCGTCCAAATCAAAATCTTAAAGAGTAGGGTGGGGTCACATTGGTGATCCATTTAACAATTCAAAACATTTTTATTATTCACAAAAACTGATAAATTATGATTTATGCTAGTACTTATATGCAAGTATTATGACATATTGCAGATTTTTAAAAGTTGTTAAGACTTTGGTCTCTGGGCGATTCTAAGGCCTCACAATGGGTTCAGAGTTTGATAAAAGTTTACATCCCATATATGAAAATAATCATCTATGATCTTTTTGAGAATTTCATTGCTCACCCTGTGATATGACCATAAAATCATCCTGTTAGAAACACACCTCACAGCCTTATTAGCATAATCGGAACCTTTCTGATTTTTATATTCACGAAAGAATGAAAAAACCCGAGAAAGTCAAAACTTCGTATATCTCGGGATTTTAACGAGACCAGTCTAACACTCGTGAAAATCGAGAGAGGAGTTCAAATGGAAAAAGTAAGTAAAAGTTTTTGTTTCTTATATTGGCAAGCTTTTAAATTATTTAAAGTTGCAGAACAATTGTTTATTAATGTGAAGTCGAAGTTTGGGGTGAATCGCCTTATCTCGTTACATTTTGTTCAGCATGAAACAGTCTGACCAGCAATCCTCGATTTTGTCAACAATCTAAAACGTGCTAAGGAGTAGTCATTCGTCGGTAAGAACATACTTACTTACATTGTTAAACTACTCAAAAACTCTTTTAAAAGCATACAATGCATTAAGTCTAGTACACATGTTACAAAAATGTCGATAAGCAATGGTCGTTGTGAAATGTGACTTGAAAGACATGTTTTAGTATGAAATGTGTATGCAGGTGTATTATAGTCAGTTTTTACACATATTGTTACGTAGCATACGTTAAAAAAATATTGTATGTTTTTCCTAGAATATTGAGTTTGTGTCAATCATGCTTTCAGTCTTTTCCATACAGAATTTCCTCGATACGTACAATGTACAGTGTACATGTGGTTTTGATATCTGTATCTCACTCAAACTGTTAACTTTATGTCTTATTTATCTATTAACGATGAGAGTGTTTATGATTCAAGGGCCTGCATTTGTTAACAAATTTTATAGTTAGTATATATCAATGTATATGTCATTTCCCACTTAATGAGTTGTTTAATAGCTGTTATCATGGTAATGTTTTGACCATGTCTCAGATACTGCATGTGCCCATAAAAAAGTGTAATCTAGGACACACCCTTTTGTTTTGATAATGACAGCATTTAGCTTTGTAATGATAGCTAGTGTATCTTTTTTCTTCTAATCTACAGATTTACCTGCGGTTTCCAGATGATCTGAAGATCGGGATTATAGAAAATATTGTCAATTTGATATTGCTAATGACCCATTCATGTCTGCTGAAGCCCAGAAGGTACTTCTTTGTCATGTAATAAACTTACAACTTGTCTTCCATATGTAGATATATTTGGTTTAAGCTGATTGAAAGCCAAGCAAGGTCATCTAAATAGCTATAATGTCTTGTGTAAAAGGGAAAGGTTAATATGGGCATCTTGTTGCAAATCTGCTTGATTATCTGTATTTTAAGGGGTGGGAACCTCTGAAAGGAATACCAGGAGTTTGAAAATATTATAAACTTTAGGAGATGTGTTTTACACTCTCTGCGAAAATGGGATTTGCAGAAATCCCAGGAAATATGTTTTTCAGATTAGTTTTTGTTATTGACGCAATCATATTTTGGTGTACATAGAATGTTGATAGTTGAAACTCATACAGACAATCATATGTTACATAAGTGTTACATAAGTGTTTATGACTTTGATCTTTGTTCAATATATTTAATATCTTTCTGTCCACTGGATATCTAAATATCTTTGAAGTTACAACATTGAAGTTACACATTCATTACGTTTATCATGTGTGTGCAGAATTGATTGAGCCAGGTTTCCTGATGTTGTCATATAAGTGATACATTGTACTGCTTTAAAAAGTATATATCACTTGTGACTTACTGGTATATTAGTACATATTTCATTTGTAAAATCATTTGACAAATTTAAAGTGTTTTGTAGTACTGAAATGTTTTTATGGCTTTTAAAATTACTGAAAGTACATGCACATGATGCAACTATCTTTTGACGCTGTATATATAACAAAAAGAAACTGTCAGCTGGGTTTAAAATCAGTGGCAAAATGATGTAATACATGTATGTACAATATTAGAAAAGATTACATTGTTAGTAATTGCACATTCCATAAATAACTTCATTGAATATATACATGTAAGTATTTGATGAGTGCACAATGTTTGCAAAAATTACATGTAATTCTCTTAACACTTTATGTTTATTCTATTTTAGTTTCCAGACCATGACATTAATGAATATTTCTTGAATGGAATGCATGAGGATTAGCATGGAACCTTAATCTGCCTTTTTATCAACTCACACCATCTTTTCAAGATTTATGGAGCCAACCACAGAAGAATTTGTTCTATACACATCATTCATAACATTCTTATTTATGTTGCATAACTTTAAATGTTACTGGATGAATTGTGTTCACATAATGAATACCAGCAAACTTTTTATCGAGTGCACTTAATTTGTATTTTTCCTACCCATCCATCTAACATATGTTTTTATGTAACATATTCATATACATGTAACATTTTTGGAAACAGCTATTTTTTTTTAAATTGGAATTTAGCCTTACCGGTACTATTTTAAACAAGTTTTTTTTAAAGCGACTTGAACACGATTTTAGATCAAAATTTTGTTTTCAATTTTTTTATGCATAAAATGATTTACTTGCACATTTTGAATAATTGACCATAATTTGAATGTTAAAAGTCAGGTTATAAGAGAGATACAGGGGTAAGAATTTATTGTTATGTAAACAAAGCTCGAGTCTTATGTTTGTTAACAAATAATATAAAGTATGAAATTGCCAATTCTTTGAAAAATGATTCATAGAAAAGAAGGTAAACTGATTCGATGTGATCATAAATGATATTATTATTAGAAAAAAGCAACATTTGAATTAAACGTACACCAATAAAACACATATGTAAATAATAACAAGACTCGCGCTTTGTTTACAAAACAAAGAATATTTAATTTTTTATCTTTCTTTTAACTCAGTATTTGACTTTCAAATTTTGACAAAGCATTAAAAATACCCATATCAACCATTCTAAGTATTGAAAATGGAAATATAAAATTTTGAATTTTAAGCTCAAATCGTGTCGAAGTCCCTTGAATATACTCTTTTGTATACAAACAGAACAAAAAATACTTAGTTACAATGGGAAATAGACATAATATATATATAAGTGTCTGATAAAAGTATAGGTCTTGTTTTTGAACAGAAGAAATTAACAGAAAAATATTCAGTTTTATCCATGAAATACAAATATTAATATTTTTTAAGAATATTATTTGATCTAAATAAGTTATAAAAGTTTTTTTTCCCCTTTATTCCAATGTTTGGAAACAAATCCTATATATAATTAAAATTGATTCCTATAATATATCACTTAAGTTTAGTTTCTTGAACAGCATGTTTATTACTTTTTTTTCTTAAAATGATGAATACAAGGTCATTAATTTATTTTCATTATATTCAACTTGATACAAATAGGCCTTCTGCAGCCTTTTCATTGTTTAAATGGTATGGAGTTTTAATTACCTTTCATATGAAAAATGACATCTAAATCTTAAATTGCGGTACATTATATCCTATCCATCTAATGTATCACTTTATTTATGTTGAACTTTGTGTCTATTAGTATTATGATTTTTTTTAGAATGATATGTGCAATTTTTCATAAATTTATTTTTCATTTTAAGAAAATTCATTTTAAAAAAGATCTCTTAAACCTGTGTATTTTTTTTTCAGTTTACATAACACTGTATTAATTGAATGTAGTTGTGTAGATTTATACATGTACCTACAAGCAATATACATTTAATATTCACCGGGTACATGTACCAGCCTACTATATTTGATAAATAAATGTACTTCTTTCATGCCTTTTTCATGCCTTTTACTCATGGATATATGTATTATTTATAATTTAAATACTTTGAAAACTTTTCTCAATTTATTTATTTTAATAAGATTAAGAAACGGACTATAGTTAATGCACGTTTTCAAGAGTTGTCTCTCTTAGGGACAATAATGAATGCTCCCCAGGGTTCATGACCCTGAATATTGAGTAGGCTGTGAGGTGTGAGAAAGGGGCTTGTTTATAAACATCAGTCGAAGATTTATAAGCGAGATACATAGCTCACAAGTCTTTGCTATGCAAACAAAACTGAAGCAAATAAATGTTTTTGTATACATTTTGAACATTGAAAAGAAAACTTCAGCTTTAGAATTAAATGATGTCAAACGCTAGGAATTGTATGTTTAATATGTGTTAAACCAATTAGAAGATAGAAAGATCAGGTTAGAAAAGAACTTTTGTTGGTAAATAAAACCATTCAAAACAATAAAAATTCATAAACTTTGTTTTTCATAACAAAGAATTTTTAGCTGTGTATCTTGCTTATAACTTCTGACGCTCAAATTTTGATTAAAATTAGAAATGCATTATTTAAGCATCAGGAATAACATTTAGAAAATCGCAACCATGCTACTTTTAATTTTTTTTCAGACAGGGAAATAACTTACTAGGAAACCTTTGCCCTATTTAAACATATGCGTTCATCGGACGCTGTCAGTTGAAAGCACTTTTGTGCAATTTTTTTTCATTATTTGATCTCGACGCAGATCATGATATTGCAAAATGTAAAAATTACTATATACTTACTAATAATCGGTCATTGTAACAAATTAAATTCAAATAAGTAAAGACTTAAAAAGCAGTCCAATGTAATTGATATTAATGTCATTACTAAATTAAAGAAATTTGACATGACGTTTTCATTAAACATGAGCAAGAATGGGATTATTGAAAATTTTTACATCCTGCGTTGTTATAATGAACTTAATATTGTACAAGGAATGAAAATATCAAACTTTTTTTTACAAGATTTATCGATTTATAAGGTACAAAAAGTGCATATCCTTATTCAAACGGAGTGCGTGCCTCTTCAGTATTTTTTAGACCAAGACAGTTTATGTCTATCAAGAGCAGTTAGTAAACAATAATTAATCAACGGTAAGTATTATTTTGAAATTATTTTTTGGCGTTCGTTTCTCTAGATAAGCCAAGACAGATACAAGGAAAGTTTTAATGTGTTAAATTCATTTGATGAAAGTGGATGTCCTGGTGCTATAGAAAAACAAAGCAAAATATCAATTTATATCACTGACTTCTCATCAGACAAATTAAAATAAAAAATTAGTAAATTGAAAAATTTAATCAGAGAGTTTATTCAATGAATAATGCATAAAAGAAAACAATTTTCAAAACGCAAAATGACAATATAACTTTATCAATGACAGATGAGTACATAATTACTATGACATTTGGATACTTTCCCTATTGTAAATGCTTTATATAACAAGGAAAGAAACGAACTATAAATAAAGAAACTAGAAATAAGAGACTTGTTCACGATAAATGATTGGATTCGTCATGTTGACAGTAACTACTTTAATTTTTCCTCCATTTTCTTACATTATTTTGTCACAAAACGATTCAATGGAATACGAGAGTTGATCGTTGGTAGGAAACTGTATATTTTTCGAACTGTTAATTTATTCTAAAAGAGCTGATTCAAAAATGCTTGATTTTATTCATATATCGGTATAGCTCAATTTGTTGATTATTCATATAGACATATGTGTATTCTAGATCGACATAGAGAAATCTAAAATGGGTTTAAAGTTCATAAAGAAAATCTATATATTTATAGCTCTTTTTTATTAAAAAAAATGCTGTTTAAATTATTACATGGTTAATGGTACATGTAGTAGTAAGTATACATTATTGTAAATAAAGCAATTAAAAATGTCTCAAATTACTTATTTTAATAAATAAAATCTTAACTGTTTCTAGAATGTCAGAAAGGTACATATGGCAATTACTGTATGCATACATGTCTTGACAACATGTATGGGAACTAGTGGGTAGAGAAATGTAACTGCAAAGCTCACACAGGGCGAAAAACAATCTTTAAGCAAGTCCTTAAAGGTGGCTTAAAGGTGGCGTAAAGCTGGCTTAAAGAATATACAATTTTTAAGCCACCTTTAAGTCACCTTTAAGCTGAGCTTATAGGTCCTTAATGTCCAAACTTCTTTAAGTCACCTTTAAGCCATCTTTTAGCCGGTTTTAAGCATCTTTAAGTGGCATTTACGCTCCCTTTAAGTTGTCTTTAAACCATCTTTAAGTTCCGTTTAAGTCAAGTTTGATCAAGCTGAACAATAAAAACATATATTAAATACAAAAGCTCTTTTATAGGGATGGGAGGGGGTTATCCAAGTGATAATATAATTTCCAAGGAAGGGGGGGGTTCCAAACGGTTTTTATTGTCGCTCATTCAACACAGATCGCTATCATCAACACCGCGCCGATGGACACAGATTGCCGTTATAAAATTCTTTATAATTGTTGGGGGGTTTCAAAATTATTGTAGGGGTGAGCGCAGTCTCTGTATCTTTATCTTTGCATGAAACTAATTAAAGTATGTTTGTTTCCTATTATAAATTAATCGTTGAAATCTCTCTATCTCTCTCTCTCTCTCTCTCTCTCTCTCTCTCTCTCTCAGTTCATCCGGTTATTAAACAAAATAAAGATAATGAACCAAAAATGCATGATATAATTTGATATTCGGTTTAAGGTTTGTATTTTTTTTTTCAATTTTCATTATTTCTAGGTCTTACTCTAGATCTTCTAGATACATGTTAAAGATGAAAAGACTCTCAACTGCCTTTGTTATATCGGGCAGGATATTACTGCTTTGTTTGTCTAGACATAGTTTTGTTCGTTTGTGTATATCTAATTAGAGTCTATTGTTTGTCCAACTTTAGAAAACCCCTGGAACTAACACAGAATGTACAAGATATACACAACAGTTGTGTCGTGTGCCCAGGTGCACGTTTGTGTATATCTGATTAAAGTCTATTGTTTGTCCAACTTAAGAAAACCCCTGGAACTAACACAGAATATACAAGATATACACAACAGGTGTGTCGTGTGCCCAGGTGCACGTCAGGGTTTCTAAAGGCGTTGAATCTTAGTATGTACGAGTATACGATAAGTCTAGTGAATAAAAGTAAATTTACATTTGTAATTCATTTTCAAAGTATTATTTCCTAGCTCTGGGTTTTAAAAATGTTACGTCTACAAATTAATGATACATGTATGTAAGAGTAAAATCTTGAGGCTAATTAATTAATGTACCGGTGATCATAAGCAGGGGTTCATTATTTAAATATATGTATAAGGGTAAATATGTCACATACCCGGCCTGGTACATCATACAATTGTATGTACAAGTATATGTATACATCATTTGCAATTGCCACATGCAGTTAATACGTCACCGGTAGTTGGTAATATTGTGGTTTTTTTTTAGAATTGATAGTTTAAAAATCATGTATACAATTAAATATTTAAATATACTGGAACGGCGCCGCGATCATGAAAACCTGGAAATTGAACAAATACCCAAATAGTTTCAATGCATTTAATAAAAGAAATGATTTCATTTTCTTTCTTACATTTTTATAGCTATAAATTAGATGAACGTATATCTACTCGGTTTAAATTTATTAACTAAGAAAGCATCTAGTTACCCAAACGGTTTCCATTTAGGTATAATACATTTTTGTTCACTGAAGACCAAGTTCCGTATTTCATTCTAAATACATGCATACATGTAATTTATAAATTAGATATAATTAATTGTTACAAACTGAATGGTTTGTCAATGGTTTGTCAAAATCTTTTCAAGTAAACACATTCAATACATTGATTCAGTATCCACTGATATATAGGATATAAAAACACTCGTAAATATGAAAGTTACCGTGGCACAGAGGAAGTGTGGTGATGCTAGTTTTTTTTTTGTCCCATTTTATTTTCTAGAAAAAAACCCCCCGTTTTAATACCTTTTCTTTCATAAAGTTAATACATTTTGTTGGTAAATTAAGCACAATATTGAATTAAAAACTTTTAATGGCTTAAAGGTGGCTTAAAAGTGGCATAAAGGTAGCTTAAAGGTAGCTTAAAGGTGGCTTAAAGAAGTTTGGACATTAAGGACCTATAAGTGTCCTTAAAGGTGGCTTAAAGATAGTCTTTAAGCTGCCTTTAAGCAATCTTTACGCTTTGTTTAAGCCACCTTTCTCCACCTTTAAGCAACACATAAAGCTTAAAGGTGGCTTAAAGATCGTCTTTAAGCTACCTTTAAACACCTTTAAGCTATCTTTAAGGTGAACTTAAAGATGGTCATTCATCCTGTGTCATCAATAATGCCATTATATACAAGGATGTATAGGTCTGTATTTTTTTTTTAATTGCATTAACTAAACTATTTTTTTCACAAACAAGAATTACAGAATGAACTGTTTAATTCGCAAAAGTTTTTTTTAAACATTTGTACAAAATCGAAATTGTAGATGTGATTTTCTCATATTAAGCTTGAGCATTCAACATGTAAATGTCTTCTGTCAATTTTTTTAACTTTATCAATCTTTTCGAAAAAAATGCCTTATAATAATAATTATACATCTTAGAAAAAAAATTAAGGGGTAATTTTGTTTCAAATCTTAAATCTAAAAAAGTTATTACGAAAATAATAATAAAGGAAAGGAGTGTTTCAATCAGTTTAATAGCTTCGTGCTCGGCATCCGGTAAAATTGGTAGGCAAGACTTGGCCTGGGCAAAACAAAAGATTGGCAGTTATTAATCTGCCAATCTCATTAAAATTTCAGGATATTTGATGGACTAGTATATTTGTATTCGCTGTAGATATTGCTTCAAAATAATGCGTATTTGGAATTGACGATTGCCGATCTGCCCCGGCATTTATTTTGCCACGGCCCGAGTTTGCCTACCCATTTTACCAAGACTCGTATTCCATACTTCTAAAACGAGGTTCTTTGTTTAAAGCAGCCATGACATTATACGAAAAAGGGTCGATCTGACTATGATGAATTTGCTTGTTGTGCAACAGTTCGCGTATGAAGGGAAATTTTGAAACATGAAAAATATATTGGTGCCGATTTTGTGAAGTAAATTGAGGCTAAATATTTCAATGCGGTGACAGTTTTCACACATGACGTTGATGTTAGCTTGTTCTGATTTTCGTTTCGTTTTCATTATTTATGCTTTGTAACCTTGAAACTGTCGTCTGTATTTCGTGATTTTTACGTATCAAATCAAACAGAGACTTCGGTAAATCAAACAGTTACGTTGACTGTTTACCTGCGCAAATTAAGCAAAATCTGATGTATGAGTACTGAATATACAATTACATATCAATTCATTCTATCGGTAATTCGGCATTATCTTTTGCGTAATGGTAGATTAATGCAATAGGTTTTGTTGAGATGCTCGGCATTTTCTCTAGTTTATTTAGTTTAAATAGAGTTTGATATCGCTTACGGAAATATGTAGGTATATACATGTATATATATGATTCATTTCGAAAAAATAAATTGTGTTCTTTATTTGTTATACATGTAGTGCATGTTTCTTGTGTTTAAATGTTTAAAATTTCTATTTACTAACCATATTTGAGTGTTAAGCTTCGAATTATAAAATATGAAATTTGGCATCATTGACGGGTAAAACTACTGCAATGTCTATCATTATACAAATACTAAGCATAGCCATCGTTTCAAAGCGTGCATAAAATTTGATATAAAATCGGACCAAGCAGCTTTGAATTGTAAGTATTTTATCTTCAACAAGGAATTGATTCTAAACAATTTTCCGTTGCAAGGTTTTACATAAAGTAAACAATTGTTATCTCAGTTATAAAGAAGGATATTCTGTTTACACATTTTGTCACAACTTCAGTTTTACAATTTGAAAAGATCGGTATTCAAAAAGATTTTTTTTTTCAATTGCAAATGTCTACCATCAATTCATAATTTCATTTTTAAGCAATGTCATCAATATCAACCACCTGAGTCCTCCATATGTATAAAGTTAAACTAGAAACAAAAGGTGAATGTTCCATGCACTCTGCCACTATTGTGACTTTTCTTAAAATCCAAAAATAAATATTAAAAATATATACAGATAACAGTAGATGATTATATAATAGTCACCTAATTGTCGATTTCGAGAGCACACTTAATCGAAAAACAACCTTTTAACATATGTACATGTCTAGACAAATCATGTAAACAAAACAAACCTGTTTAATTTTTGAAAATGATAAAACAGTAAAAACATGTTCATTAAGTGGCTTATACGATTTACGATTAAGATATTCTAAGAATATCAAAACCAAGCTATAGCAAAAGAAATTGCAACTTTTACAAGCTTCTAGGTATTTCACTTGTTGGTTGATGGAGTTCGAAAAAAGAAATAAGTTTTTGCTCTGGTCCTTAATCTAACATGCGTCCCTGGTATGAAAGAACTACATTGAGATAAAACCACAAGAGGCAAACCTCAAATTTTGCCTATTGTACAATAAGAATTAACCTGGTCTTTTTCACGTATTAACAAAACTATCCCCAAATCTTTTTTCTGTATTGTACTTTGTATAAATAATCAAAATACTGTCACCTCTACATATTGACATATCGTTGTTATGAAATACATAATTATAATTTTTCGTATTGTGCAATTTACTGCTCAGAATTTAGCCAATGATATTTTTAACAATGAAGTTATCATCTCTGATTGTTTTCATATTGGCTATTTTAAAAAGATTTCTTACATTCATTGAATGTACATATCCATTAGTGTAATGTAATGTGTTACTTTAATTTAAGCTTGTCCCATGGGAACATTTTGGAGGGATTACTCAGATGTTTGCCCTCCTGCCTACTACGACTTGTTATGTACTAAAATGTGCTACTGTAGTGTAACATATTGTGACATAGTATCCGGATGTCTGAAGGATAGAGGTGTTGTTTTGAGGATTGCATGTGAACATTCTTTCTTTCATTAGTATTCAAATTCGATTTGTATTGTTGTTTCATGGAATAAGTAACGTAACATGCTAAATGCTACCCTTTGACAAAAACTATCACCTTAATTAAAGCGATTTAAATTTTTTCTCTCAAATCTAACGAAACAACAAATACGCATACGTTCCAATCATTGGATAATTTTACACATGCTATACATGTACAATAAATATCAGTTAATAAATATATGTTTTTTCTGTTCTATAAATTAAATAACGAGAACGGTGTGATGGTATTATCGATGGTTTCAATAATACTAGGGGCTCTCGTCCTAGTTATCTACCTGTACCGACGGTAAGACAGTAATTTCTGAGTGTTGCATTATAAAATTTGTCATTTTGCAGGGAAAATTGATAAATCAAATTTTAAAATATTGCTGATGTCCCAAGTGCAAATTTAGGAATTCCGTTCGGATGTATGATATCATTTTATCATAAAAATTATATGAATTTATCTCAATTTGATATTTCATCATGGTGTTAGTATCTTTTTTGCAAGATACTCAAACGTTTCAACCTGAAATACATGACACTGGTCAAAATGACTATGACGACATGGCCAGTATCATGAAGGCAGCCGAAAGCAGCTGCAGTAAACCAGTTGAAGCATCTACAAATTCTGAAACAAGAGGGGCAGAATGTTTAAATGCAGATTTAGATAATAGAATATACCATAAAATGAATTTGCGGGTAGATAATTATAAAGGAACCTATCATACTCAAGCCATTTAGATGATATATCTCAAATTTGTCTATCCTCTCAAATGTCAAACAGGCGGACTGTGATGATAACAAATTAACCTGTAAAATGAAAATAAATATACACACATTTGTCAGACATATCTACACAACTGCATCACAATTTAAAACGTTATGTCACATTTAGTATTTGGATTTCTTTTGAATAAAGGTTCAATATTTGTTGTTACCTTTTGTCGATGTACAGTGAGTACATTTAGATGACAAACTACTGCAACAAGAAGTAATTTACTGCAAAGAATGATTCTCTTTCAAGCTTGCGACGAACTTACAATTTAAATCTTTGAATTTGTATTACTGTCAAAATAGTATTTATTTGCGGGAATATATTAAAGACGTAGAACGCCTTTTCCCATCATTTCGCCTACACGCGTGTTTGAACGGAAATTACCTGTTACTAAAAATAGCTTCAGGTACGTAGCTCTCTTAATATGATTTTCAAAACCTAGATACACTATACTGATTTTATAATGGTGTCTGTATCAACTGATTTGTCATAAATTCGGGAAACTGTATAATACTAGTTTTAGTTGATATTCTGAAGCGTGATATGTTCAATCAAAATGCAATGAATCTGAGTGTAAATAGAGTAGATGTATAGTGTTAATGAATAAATCTGTTTATATTGGGTGTGCCCATACTTAGACTGAATTAAACAAGAAACCGAGAAGATGAAGTACATGTAACTTAATCTCTCTCTTCTTTCCGTGTTTTAATAAATAAGTAAATAATGAGTGAAAAAATTACTACATGGTGGATTCGATCAATCGACAACAAAATCAAAAAGATCTCCGCGTTACCACTAGGTCACGCATCAAACATTTTCAGAAAACGCATTTTTTATATTAATTGGTATATACATGTATCAGAAAAGACGCTGATTGAAATATTTGTCTAATTTTCAGTACGAAGACCACGTTAAACCAAAACTGATTCTTTGTAAACGTGTACTACTTCAATACCTGTAGAACATAATTTTGATAGTTTTTTCTGGTTCAGAGTGGTTCAAATAGTCAAATATCCAATTTTTTATCGTATACCAACTACTTTCCTTTAAATCCTTAACAAACCTGAATATCCAATGATGTCGTGTAAGATAATTTAGATTCTTGGAGCATGGAAATTGTGAATTATGTTTCCTTTTCTTTGAATATACTTAAACTATCAATATTGTTTGATATTGAAAATATATAATGTTTGCAAAAGTGCTATATTTTTGACCAAATCGTATGTTAAGTGCGCTATACCACTTTGAGTCAATCGACAGTAAACAGAGCGGGAAAATTAAAGCGTTTTCATTTGCTTCAGTGAAAAAATCAATAAAACATTTTGTCCGGATTAGCATGTTTAGTTTTTAATTGCGCCCTATATACAGTTTAAAACATAGTCTTTCATGCAAATATTGCAAACAATAGGGATGCAGCAGGCGAAATGATTATATCTAGGCTGGAAACATCATGAAAGGCTCAGATCACGTTTTATACTGGAGAAAGATACAAACTGATTCAGTAAAACTACAATTTAGGTCAGGGTAAAGCCGATGACCCGATCTGAGACTTGCACACACGTTGTAGAATAAATCAGTAAAGGTACTAAAAGGTGAGTTAAAATTTTAGAACCAATTGTAATGAAATGTAATAGGGACCCTACATTCGAGCTTCGTATACTTTACTGACGAATACATTTCAATTAACGGTGTATTGATATCCTCTACCATCGTCTCAGATTTATATTGCAGAGGCAACCTACAGGTGTCATAGACTCGATAAAGTTGGATGAATCTCAAAATATTTTTTTTCATTTGAAATTCAAGCGTATTTGGATGAAATGTTATCCTTCAATTCTTCAACGATGCGGACGAATCGTATCACATTATAATGAAAACATTAAGCCTTTTACTGGCAATGAATCAAATGAAATTTAAAGAACATCACCGATTCATCAAATCTTAGTTACAAACTTATGGAAGCATTTACAAAATAAATGCAAAGGACAATTGTACAAAAAACACTCTTTTAAACAATCATCAAATACATGTACCATCGAGATTGATCAATAACTAAACATCTTTCTAAATGCTGTAAAGAAAGAACATTATTACGGAAAAATATACAACGTCATTTAAACTACGAAGAAAGTGCATACATACTGAACATCAACTAAGATGTTGACGTAAAAAGTTTAATTTGATTGAATTGGTTTGTTCGAATCAAATGAAATTTAAAGAACATCACCGATTCATCAAATCTTAGTTACAAACTTATGGAAGCATTTACAAAATAAATGCAAAGGACAATTGTACAAAAAACACTCTTTTAAACAATCATCAAATACATGTACCATCGAGATTGATCAATAACTAAACATCTTTCTAAATGCTGTAAAAAAAAGAACATTATTACGGAAAAATATACAACGTCATTTAAACTACGAAGAAAGTGCATACATACTGAACATATCAACTAAGATGTTGACGTAAAAAGCTTAATTTGATTGAATTGGTTTGTTCGTCTCTTATAAATGAAATGAATAATGGTTATGGTAATAACGGTAATGATGAGCTATGTAGGGCAAGGACTGTATTCACCTCTATTTAACATATATAATTTAGCTATAATTATAGAGTATCCTTTTTCGTTTTGTATTTTCTTTTTACATTTCTAAAATAAAAAAAATAGCAACTGTAAATTTACATATCAAAGAAACGACCATAAAGTTTAAGATTTAAGTATAATCATATTTATTATCATTACAAATCAAAACAATCGAAACCATACCACTTATGAAACACCCTGTACATTTGTGCATAATGTGTTTTTTCCGTTTCAACGAGAACAAAATCCAGTTTGCTGCAAATAGCCATGTTTGTTGCAACATCAGGCGGTCGACTTTCGTTTTTTGTGATAATTATCTTATTAGATTTCATATTAATCAATGCTGCAGGATTATACATAAAGAACTCAACTACGGCTAGAGATGGAATTTCTTCAGTTACGTAAGTCTGTTTTGACATACTTTTCTCACAAAAAGAATTTTTGCTTTAGAACGAAATGCTATTCGTACTAAAAGTTAATTACTATCATAAAATGCAAAATAAACGTTAGCGAATCAAGGTTTGATTTCGTTCTCACTGTAATTATAAATGATTGATAGGAGTTCAATATAAAAATTGACTTATCATAAATTTCCTTATTTGTTGCTTTTATGTTTTAAAGGAAAAAAGAATGCGGCATTGACTTATACAATGTTAATGGTACTTGTACTAGTAAGTACCAGTTTTTTTTTATAACGTTATACAAATATTACCTTATATATTATAATAATAAAAATATTAGTTAAAAGCATTATTATGTTGTCCTGCAAATGTAACTAGCGCATTTATTGTCACTTACGTAACTATTATATCTTTATTATTGATAAAACATTAAATATTCACACATGCAGAGGTGCAGAAACATTATAAAGTTTTCAAGTTTTAAGAACTTTTTTAGATCTATTTTATGTATTTTAAAGAATGCCAAAAAGGAACTCGGGGGAATAACTGTTCTGAAAAATGTCAAGCCAACATGTACGGGGAATCCTGTTTAGAGAAATGCGACTGTCAACCACAGCAAGAATGCAATTACATACATGGCTGCATAGGTATATGTAACTTTCGAAATAGGGTTGCCATTATCATTGTCAATTAAATATTTACTACCAACCTAAACCAAAAAATAACATACATGTACATGGCTGCATAGGTATATGTAACCTTTCGAATTTGGTTGCCATTGTGATTGTCAATTAAATATTTTCTACTAACCTAAAACAAAGAAATAAATGTATTAACTCTAATGCATGTACTGAGAAAAGGGAACAATTGGATGTTATTACCACTGCTGTTCTGATTGGTCATGAAACGTTATCCTCGTATACAGTACTATTTTATCTTTCATTTGATATTTCTTTTCTTTTCTTTTCATGAAAATCGTTTGTCATACTTTGAAACAGGTCACTGGGTGAAGTAGCTGAGAGGCATTATGTAGAATAATTTAGCTGTTAGTTCATATCAATAACAAAACGTAGCAGGAAAGTGGCCAAGTTAAAAAGACATATTCACTACATGTAGCAAACTGTAATGGTCCATCTCAGCAGGATGAAGTTATGCCATTCAGAAAATTGAAAGGTGGCATAAAAATTACTAAAATGTGATTGGCAGACATTTGAGCTGTAATTCAGTTGAGTGCATGGCAAAACTTTGTTCTGTGGTTTATTAATATTTTAAATAAAAACAACGTATGTGACGTTTTGGTGAATATCAATGCCATTTTTCTCATGAAAAAATTATTACACAAACGCTTCATACCAGGCAATACCGGAAAAAGTAGTTTTTGTTTCCTGTTTTGATTAATCATCTTGAAGCTTTATAGCAAAAACATGACAAAAATAAAGGAATGATTCCGGCTTATATGATTGAACTTCCTATTTTCAACATATCCTCATTTGTGTAAATAACTTGTTTTATTGTAAACCTTTTTTATTGTTTGATCGAACTTGCATATTCTCTTACAGCACATAGAGTTACTGGTGGTGCTTTTTGTTATTTTATTTCACTAAATTTCTGGGATTTCTTTTGTATTCAACAAGTTTTTACCAAAAACATATTTATCTATTTTAACTGTATAATTTTAGATTCCGGGGGGATATGCAGTCATAAGGAAAGGTATTTTCTATACATGTAGAAATGAGCTTGAATTTAAAATACTTATAAACAAATTAAGAATATAAAATCCGAAAATATTTTATGTAGATCAATAACTTTTGTGATACTGATTTTAACAAACAATTGAATGGCATACTTAATATCACATACAAATTTGCCTAATATACGTATTTTTATCTATTTTGTAGCGATGATATAATTTGCTGTGATAACTTTATACTGACAAATGGACATTGTAAAGGTATTATGAAATTAGATAGAAATTAAAAATTATTTTTGCTTGATAAACAATGGAACATAAAACTTAATTGTCTATTTTTCGTAACTGCGAACAGGTCACTGGGCTAACGTTCATAAATATCTAACGAATATTGAAAGCATGCACATTAAAATATCAATTTCAGCTTGTCCATTGGGGACTTTTCGGACGAATTGTTCTCTGGAATGTCCTGACGGTTATTACGGTATGTTTTGCAAAGCAAAGTGTGACTGCATAACGTCAGAATGTGATAAAGCTGTTGGATGTCCAAAAAAAGGTAAGTCTATTATTAGCTTAAAACGAGCAATTGTGTTCTTAAAAGTAATTTAATCATGAATATCTTTGTGCATTTACGAATACTTTGTGCATGCATATTATTTTCACTGCTATAATGGAATTTACATTATATCCGTTACCATTACAAACTGGCTTAAACATAAATGAGATTAATCGATTTAGAATGTTTTAAAATGTTTAGAAAATTCAATGCAAAAATGTTTCTTCATTTATTTTTAATGTTTATGTCACAATTCTTTTAATTAAACGCTTTGAAATTTTTTTTACATAACATCTTCTCTATTGTGTCTTCTTTGTGACAAAAAAGTTATAATGCTATCTCTGTAATCCAGTTATTACACCAGCGCATTCTTTTCATTTCTTGCTTCATAAATTAATTAAGATCATTTTATGATATGACAGCAGATTGGCACACAAGATTTTTCAAACCCAAAGAATAAATTCTACGTGGCTTAAATCGGATTTTTTTGGTTAACATTATTTGGGAGATTTTCTATTTATCGTGCGGCCTAAAGCTTGTCTGATTGTTTTAAATGTTCAGTAATTGATACAATTGAAGATGCTTATTTTCAATTCAAACAAAACATTATGGAAACATTTGTTTCAACTATACTGTATTTGAAATTTCAGTCATTTTCTGGACTGACCCTTTAAATTTTCTTCTATTCCCCTCTTAACTTTTGGACTAGAAACAGGTAGCCTTGCAGTGTTTTTTCTTTCGTATGGTTTTGTTTTCGTTGCAACATCAGGCGGTCGACTGTCGTTTTTTGTGATAATTATCTTATTAGATTTCATATTAATCAATACTGCAGGATTATACGTACAGAACTCAACTACGGCTATGGATGGCATTTCTTCAGTTACGTAAGTCTGTTTTGTCATACTTTTCTCACAAAAGAATTTTTTTATTAGAGCAAAATGCTATTTATACTAAAAATTTGCTACTATATTTAAAATGCATAACAAACAAATCTACCGTAGTTTTGATTTCGTTCTTACTGTTTTTGTAAATGATTGATATGAGTTTTAATATAAAAATCGACTTACTATAAATTTCCTTATTTGTTGCTTTAATGTTTTAAAGGAAAAAAGAATGCGGCATTGACTTATACAATGTTAATGGTACTTGTACTAGTAAGTATCAGTTTTTTTGGACGTTATACAAGTTTTAACATATATTTTTATAGGAATAAAAATATTAATTTAACCATTATTATGTGTGTTGTCCTGCAAATGTAACGAGCGCATTTATTGTCACTTATATAACTATTATATCTTTACTATTGATAAAACATTCAATATTCACACATGCAGAGGTGCAGAAATATTAAACAGTTTTCAAGTTTTAAGACGTTTTATATATATATATATATATATATATATATATATATATATATATATATATATATATATATATATATATATATATATATATATATATATATTAAAGAATGCCCAAAAGGAACACGGGGAAATAACTGTTCTGAAAAATGTCAAGCCAACAAGTACGGGGAATCCTGTTTAGAGAAATGCGACTGTCAACCACACCAAGAATGCAATTATATACATGGCTGCATAGGTATATGTAACCTTCCAAATTTGGTTGCCATTGTGTTTGTCAGTCAAATATTTACTACCAACCTAAACGAAAGAAATAAATATATTAACTGTAATGCATGTACTGAGAAAAGGGAATAATTGGATGTTATTACCACTGCTATTTAGATTGGTCATGAAACGTTATATTCGTATACAGTACTATTTTATCTTTCATTTAATGTTTGTTCTCTTTTTTGGTGAAAATCGTTTGTTATACTTTAAAACAGGTCACTGGGGGAAGTTGAGGAGGGGCATGATTTAAAATTATTTGGCTGTTAGTTTTATTAATTACAAAACGTAGCTGGAATGTGGCCAAGTTAAACAAACATATTTACTCATGAAAATAGTATTACAGAAACGCTTCATACAACGCAATCCCGATAAAAAAGTTTTGTTTCCTGTTTTGATTAATCATATTTTAGCTTTTTATCAAAAATATGACAAAATAAAGATATGATTCCTGGTTAATGATTGAACTTCCTATTTTCAATGTATCCCCATTTGTGGGTTGTGTAAATTACTTGTTTTATTGTAAACCTTTTTTATTGTTTGATCGAACTTGCATATTCTCTTGCAGCAAATAGAATTACCAATGCTCCTTTTTGTTATTTTATTTAGATAAATTTCTGGTTTTTATTTCATTAAACAACTTTTTACCAAAAATATATTTATCTATTTTAACTGTATAATTTTAGATTCTTGGGGGATATGCAGTAATAAAAGCAGGTATTTTCTATACATTTAACAATTAGCTCGAGTTTGAAATACTTATAAACAAATAAGGAATATAAAATCCAAAAATATTTAATGCATATCAATAACTTTTGTGATACTGATTTAAACAAACGATTAAATGATATAATTCATATCATATAAAAATTGCCTAGTATTCTTTTTTATCTATTTTGTAGCGATGATATAATTTGCTGTGATAACTTTATACTGACAAATGGACATTGCAAAGGTATTATGAAATTAGATAGAAATTAAAAATTATTTTTGCTTGATAAAAAAATGGAACATAAAACTTAATTTTCTATTTTTCGTAAGTGTGGACAAGTCACTGGGCTAACGTTCATAAATATCTAACGAATATTGGATGCATGCACATTAAAATATCAATTTCAGCTTGTCCATCGGGGACTTTTAATACAAATTGTTCTCTGGTATGCCCTGACGGTTATTACGGTATGTTCTGCAACGAAAAGTGTGACTGCAAAACGTCAGAATGTGATAAGGCTACTGGATGTCCTAAAAAGGGTAAGTCTAATGATAATTAAAAACGAACAATTGTGTTTTTAAAAGTCTTTTGATCATGAATATCCTCGTTCATTTATGGATTCTTTGTTTATAATTTTCACTGCTAACATGGTTTTTACATTTACATTATATCCGTCACCATTACAAACTGGCTGAAACATACATGAGATTAATCCATTTGGAATGTTTTAAAATGGTTAGAAAATTCAATGCACTTATTTTTTCTTGTTTATTTATTTAGTGTTATGTCACAATTCTTTTGATTAAGCCACTTTGAAAAAATAGTATGTTTTACATCACATCTTCTCTATTGCGTCTTCTTTGTGACAAAACAGTTCTAATGCGATCTCTGAAATTCAGTTATTACTCCAGCACGTTCTTTTCATTTCCTGCTTCATAAATAAATTAAGATCATTTTTGATATAAAAGCAGATTGGAACACAAGATGTTTCTAACCCAAAGAATATATTCTTTGTGGCTTAAATCGGAATTATTTTGCTAACAATAGTTGGGCGATTTTTTATCAATCTTGCGGACTAAACCGTGTCTGATTGTTTCAAATGTTGCGTAATTGATACAATATAAAGATATTAATTTTCAAAACAAATGAAACATTATGGAAAAATGTGTTGTAACTATACTGTATTTGAGTCATTTTCTGGACTGACCCTTTTAAAGTTTCTTCTATTCTCCTCTTAACTTTCGGACTAGAAACAGGTAGCCTTGCAGTGTTTTTTCTTTCTGTTGGTTTTGTTTTCGTTGCAACATCAGGCGGCCGACTTTCGTTTTTTGTGATAATTATCTGATTAGATTTCATATTAACCGATGCTGCAGGATTACACGTAAAAAATTCAAATACGGCTAGTGATGGAATTTCTTCAGCTAACATTTCAGGTATAATTCAGTTGAGTGCATGGCAAAACTTTATCCTGTGCTCCATTAATATTTTAAAGAAAATCAACATAAGTTCCGTTTGGTGAATATCAATGCCAATTTTCTCATGAACAAGGTGTAATTACAGAAACGCATTGCACAAGACAATCCCGGAAAAAAAAATTTTTGTTTCCTGTTTTAGCTTTTTTAGCAAAACATGACAAAATAAAGGTATGATTCCTGGTTAAATAAATACACTTCTTATTTTTAAATGTATCCTCATTTGTGGGCTGTGTAAATTACTTGATTTATTGTAAACCTTTTTAATGGTTGACCGAACTAGAATATTCTCTTGCAGTAAATATAATCACTGGTGCTGCTTTTTGATATTTTATTTCACTGAATTTCTGTTGTTTTTTTGTATTAAACAAATTTCTACCAAAAAATATTTACCTATTTTAACTGTATGATTTTAGATTCCTGGGGTATATGCAGTAATAAGGAAAGGTATTCTCTAAACATTAAGTTATAAGCTTGAGTTTGAAATACTTATAAACAAATTAAAAATTTAAAATCCGAAAATATTTTATGTACTAGATCAATAATTTTTGTGATACTAAATGAAACAAACAAATGAATGAAATACTTTATATTGCATAAAAAGTGTCTAGTATACGTATTTTTATCTATTTTCTAGCGATGATATAATTTGCTGTGATAACTTTATACTGACAAATGGACATTGCAAAGGTATAATGAAATTTGATAGAATTTAGAAATTATATTTGCGTGATAAGAAATGGAACTTAAAAAAAGTAATTGTCTATTTTCTGTAACTGTGGACAGGTTACTGGGCTAACGTTCATAAATATCTAACGAAAATTGAAAGCATACATGTACGCATTAAAAGATCAATTTCAGCTTGTCCATCGGGAACGTTTTGGACAAATTGTTCTCTGGTATGTCCTGACGGTTATTACGGTATGTTTTGCAAAGAAAAGTGTGACTGCAATACGTCAGAATGTGATAAGGCTTTTGGATGTCCTAGAAAAGGTAACCCTAAACTTAACCTAAAACAAATCATTATGTTTTTAAAAGTAATGAAATCATGAATATCTTCGTGCATTTATGGATTCTTTGTATATTATTTTCACTGCAAACATTGTATATACATTTACATTATATCCGTCACCAATACAAATTGGCATAAAAATACATGAGATTAATCCATTCAGAATGTTTTAAAATGTTTAGAGAATTCATGCATTTTTTTCTTGTTTATTTATTTATAGTTTTTATGTCACTATTCTTTTAATTAAGCAACTTTGAAAAAAAATGGTCTGTTTTACCTTACATGTTCTCTATTACGTCTTCTTTGTAAAAAAAAAATGCGATTTCTGAAATTCAATTATTACTCCACATTTTTGTTCATTTCTTGTTTGATAACTAAATTTAGATCATTTTGTGATATAGAAGCAGATTGGCACAGAGGTTTTTTCAAACCTAAAGAATAAATTTTGCATGACTTAAACCGGAATATTTTTGTCGACAATATTTTGGCGATTCTTTATCCGTCTTGCGGACTAAAGCTTGCAATGTCTGATTGTTTCAGATGTTGCCTAATTGATACAATATAAAGGTGTCAATTTAATATAAATAAAACATTCTGGAAACGTTTGTTTAAATTATACTGTACTTGACATCCTAAGTCAAATATCTTGTAAAGAGGTTAATACTGTTTTTTTTATCAAGTTTTGAAGTATTTTTGTTTTTGCTTGAAACTGTCTTTATATCAATTTTATAACAGTTTTTAGTGAAAGACACTTCAAGACTTTAATAGTGAGTTCGTTTGAAAAAGACATAATTGAATCATTAGCATCCAATTTATGACGTCACAAAAACCATCATAACAGGAAATATCCCATATTTTATAAATATTAAATTGATTTATTTCCTTTCTAGACATTCTTTTTTTCAGAATATGTTGATTAAGATTTTAATGGTGATTGTAATAGGGACAGATATTACGGGACATTGGACAACAATTATGAAACACCCGGTATATCAGAAATGGAAAAATTTATTAACGAGTTCTATTTGAATAGAGGTGTATTGATATGACAATACTCAAAACTCGATGGCGTACAAAAACTGGTTGAGTCGACGTCTCAAAATACAACTGTTATTCATTAATTAATTCCATTATTTTACTTGATGGAAATGCTGAAACACACTGGTCTCTTCAAATTGAAAATGTTAATTATATCTTAATATACATGTAAATCTGATACAATATAATGCAACTTAGTACAATCATACTAAATTATATATACAAAATAGATACAATTAAAGAAAGAAACTCTTAAACATTGTAACATTGAACAACTGTTTTTTAAACATTCTACCAGATTTTTTCTGTTCATTAAGCGATTTCTGGAAAACTACTCAACCGATCTCGACAAGTTTTTCACAGATGATGGGACATTATCTGAATTTTATATGTTTTTAAATTTTTTGTCGTCGTCACTTCCGGTCTGGATTTACGGTCAATTTTGTAATTTTTTACGACCAATTATGTGCAGAGCTGATCTCAGAAACTAGTAGAGATATGACTTTGAAATTTTCAGGATAGGTAGAGCATGGTTTGAAGTTGTGCACTATATACTTGTTTTGCACCAGTGGCGCAATCTTTTAAAGCTCGCTTACGCACGAAAATTGGGTACAGATTTCGAATCAAAATTTTCATATGTTTTTATCAGTATCTTTTGATATTTTGTTAAGACATATAGAACAAAAGTAGTAGAGAATCAAACGTTCTATCCAATAAAATCAAGAAATAGGTGCTGGCCCCTTTAATTAGGGACCAAGAGACTCGTAAAGTCTATTACGAATAACTTGAAAACGATAGATATTTTGTTATGCCATGCATTATAGAATCAAAGTAGTTGATCACTACATTATCGGTGTGAAAAAGTCATCGTCAGGCCCATTTTTGACGTAATTAGGGATTTTTATTCATTATTCTAAATTTCTTTTAGGGGGGGGGGAGGGTTAATTTTGAAATCGTATCGATATTTCGTAGTAACATTTAAAATAAAAAAAATCGGACGGAAGACCTACTCGTTACTCGTAACGAGGTCATCTCTAGTTTTGATAATTATTGTTATTGTCTTAAACTAAAAAAAAATAACAATATTTTTTTTAATTCAAAATTTGATATTCAATTTCCAATAAAAGATTTTTTAGATTTAGATGATTCTTCTATATATAAAGCCTTGATTTACATATAGTTTGCATCAAAATTCAACACGTTTTATACCTTCAATTTATGTTGCGTTTAAGTTAGACATGTAGCATAACGTATTTCTTCCACTTAAACTTATGTAACGATTTGACACTTATAGGTTTACCCTTTACATCAACTTTAATGAGAAAGTCTAATTCAAAAGTATTCAGACCCTGAACCAAGGTGAATAATTGACAAAAATTGGGTTTGGTTGCAAATGGAAATATAAAAGAAAAGATCAAACAAAATATACATTTCTCCAATGCTATTCATGACTCTGCAATTATACTGATATAAGGTGCACTTAATAATCTCTAAATACGACAATAAATATATCCCAAATCCCAACTCCTAGAATAGTATGTAATCATCATAGAAAAACATACCTAAATATTCTTCCCGCAGGAATTTACAATTGCTACGTTGGATGTTTTCTTCGCAAGTAATCAGATGCAAGTTGATTTAACTTTAAAATTGAAACCTAACTAAAGATTGGGCTAAAAAGGGGGTGCTGGAAAAAAAAATTGAGCTTATGATTGCATAAGGGAAACATTATGTGAAGGTGCTTTTCAATCATAAAATTTCTCATACTACTCTCTTCCGTTTACGTCTTCCTTTACTATAAATTTTGATCCTCCAGGACTATAATGAGACAGACTATGACTGCAGGGCCTTTTCATAGAACAGAATTAAAACAATGTTTGAGATTAGTTTTTGCAATATCTTTGTCCCCATGAAAGGATTTTGTAAGTAATGTAATAACTCAAATTGTTTTTCTGGAGTCAATATGCTGTAAACTTGTTACTTTCAAAGCTTACTTTTGACAAAATCCATTTCATGGTGTGCGGCTCATGTGCTTAATGTTTTTTTAAAAAATGAGATTAAACGGTTTGTTGAAACAATAAAGCAAGTTGTTTTTTGATAGGGAGTTCAAATTTTATATACATTTTGTAAGAACTTTATGTAAAAAAAAGTCACTATTAGGCTAACGAAATGGTCCCAGTACTTTTTTCTTATTAATCTTCAGTCAATATGTACAGGTTTATGTCGTTAACTTCAGGTGAATTCCTGAAAATAATTTTCAAATATAAGTTGGAAATTAATATTAAATAACTTCAATTTTAGATTGTCGACCGGGAACATATGGAGAAAATTGCTTTGGTGGTTGTCCTGATGGATTTTACAATTTGTTTTGTAATTATGGTAAATATCACACAACTTTCGTTTATGAATTTGTGTTGATGGTTGATCTCTCTCTTTTACCTATTAGATATCAGACTTTATATTAGATTTTTATCTATTGTTCATAAGAAAATCTAATTTTTAGGGCTTAAAACTGATTAAGATAAAACCGCCAAGAGTTAAATATATATTAATTTATCCATGTAAATGCAATAAAAACAGGCGATATATAAATATTCCTAAGAAATATTTAAGCAATTTAGTAGTGGTTTAGATATGATTTTCGACCCGATATGATCGGGTTGAAGCATATAGGTTGGTGAGTGATATAAGTTACCGAACGAGTGAACGATTCAAACTTTATACATGTATTAGTACAAAAATCATAGTCGCAAAACTAGAATTAAAAAATGCATATGACGTATGGTATTAAAATTTTAACCGATAATTAACGTCATGCAAAGTGTATTATTTATTATGTCTGTTTATTTTCTCTTTGTAGAATCATACAGATATATTTTTTGGATAATTCCAATTGTTCTTGGAACAGTAATTTTCATCATGGTTTGTGTCTGCCGAAGGTAAGACATATCTTTTATCTTTAATTCTATAATGTGTATATTATACCATAAAAGTGTAGTTGAATACTAACGTTGTTTTAAAAAATATATTTAGGTGCCGAAAGACCAAACCTAGAAGCTTTGTTGGTAAGAAATAATTCTAAAATACTAATAATTATGATAAACTGATATATTTCTTGTACAAAATGTGTATGCCTTATTTTTAAAGATATCTCAACGTACCCGACTCAAAAGAATAATAGTACTCATGATGACTACGATCACCTTGCATATGCATGGAATAATTGCAATAACAATACACAAGACAGAAGCAAAATTAGCAAAACAGCTTTGGAGACTAAGACAGGAGAAGCAGAGATGTCTAACAGAAATATGGAAGCTGGTTTTTACAATACACTGAATCTACGTGTTTTTGATAATGAGGAACACCGGCCTCTTAAAAGATCCCGATCTGAAAGCTCTTCCTTGTATGTTAAAAGCTCGATTCCTCTTGAACCTTCAGCTTTTTGCGCTAAGCGAGTATTAAATTGTAACAGGACCTCGTCTCTTAGACTTACAAAGAGCACTGACAGAAATGGAAAGGCTGAAAAGGGTATTACTAAAACTAACAAGAACGACGAACCTTCTTTAAATTTTTATGTTTATGATTTGGCAACCTTTCAAGATAAAAGCAGTGTATCCCAAAGACAACTATTTCTAGAAGAATTGTCTTCACATCATTTATATTTAAAGAAGTATTAAGATATGTTCTTGGATCTGAAAAAAATGACTTTTATTGTCTTTAACACCTTTGGGATACAAATGTTGCTTACAAACCGAAACCTCAGTATTCCATTGAGATGTAGAATTTTAGCTACGTTGTTTCGCAAATGATAGAAAAATGAGGAAATTTGGGGGGAAATCAACTTGTATTAATAAAAACGTGAGGCCCAGTTGTATTCAAATTTAGGGCATAAGGGTATTTATAGCTATTGCACTACATAGATAAACACCCACTATGGTGATATAAATGACTTCACATTGGTTTATCTCCATACTGTAACGTATTGTTATTAAGAGTAAAAGTCAGGAGGTGTCGATAATTTTTAAAGTACAAAGAAATAATCGTTATAATTTTATTTTTTGTATTTGTATCAATAAATTACAAATCTTATCTTATTTTTTGTGATTTATATTTAAAGGGATATCTGTTCATATTCTATACAGGTCATCTTCTTTCGAATTCTAAAAAAAGAACTACATGTTTTCTTAAATAAGTAAATCAAATCAAGCACCTCATGTGCTACTTCCTCATATGTACAGAGTTTCGAACTGATACTGCAAAGTATCGAAATTTCTCACAAATAGTTCATTGAAATATGATGTTATGTAAATTGGTTTGCAGAACAATATTATTATCACCTGCTTTAATATAAATTATAGCAAACCTTCGAAAAGGTATAAACAACATGGCCGTAGTGCACCCCTGTTGCAGTTTAGGCAAAAAGAACACCTTTTGATGTATACGACTGAAAAAGGGAAGAGCAATTCTAGAGAACACAATAAAATAACCTCGAGGATAAACATAACTTTAAGAATTAAAAAAACCCTTTAAACAATAAAATGTTTTATTTTGATGTTTCGTGCGGTGTAAAGGTAGCGAACATATTGCAATTTTTCTTTTCGCAATGCTTGCTAAGCACTAGTGACAAAGCTTGTATGAAACACCAACGAAAACATATTACTGTTTATGCATATGTTTACTGAATCGAGTCATGAAATATCCATAAAAAGTTATTAAAAATATTAAATCATTATTAATGTTGAACGTTACACAAAAGAATCCGCTGATTCTTCTAATATGTGAAAGTTACTACGGTAACTACTTGAAACTACTTGAGATTAGCCTGCGTGCAAGTATGTGCATCCACAACTTTCATTTATTTGTCGATCCTTCCAATGAGGATTAATGTCAAAACGTACCACTACTTGTACTGTCATATCTTCCCATTTGTGACCACTTGGGTTGACATGTTTGATTCCGTTGGAATCTTTAATTTTGGGGCTTTATTTTGATCTTAATGGTAGAAAGTTGATTGCTTTTGCGGAGTTCACTATTGTTTTGAGCAATCCGTACAGCCGATGAGATAAATGGAATCATATCTGCGGCAAGACGTGTTACTTACTATTTTGTATGTGCGATCGCGACTTATTATGGAACTACTAAATATGTCCTTTGCAAAGCTATACTTGCACAAACTTTCGTTAGTATAAAGAATGAAAAGATTCTAAGTTCTTGAACGGGATACTTTTGTCTTTTTTCTTTGCAAAAGGAGTTCCCTGTCATTTTGGCTTTCACATAAATTGCTTATGCACTGTTTGGACTTTGTAGACTCAAACACACAGATGGGATTTCAATACCTTGTTTTGTTCTAATGAGAAAACAAGATTCGTCAAACTTTACTAGTTTAGATTATCTTTAAGGAGCACCGCTAAAGGTATGGTGAGGGTAGCAACTTGACGGTTTAAGGAAAGTACATGTATGAGAGTCGGTGGGTTTAATATGGATCATTAAGTTATCATCTTCAAGATATTGTTATATTTTTTTACATAACTGTATATTTGGCGACTTCAGGCCCCAGGCCATAAAAGTTAGACGAACTTATTTTTTGATCTCAGTTTTATTTTCACAATAACAAAAATATACTGAAAAATTTATAAAAAAATTATCGTCGTTTTGAATGTGACGCATTTGCCGCATTTTCCTTCTATTGCGTTACAGCCACGAACAATGCACAATTTCACTAGGAATAGAACTACTACGTATAAATTGAACCTTAGTTTTAGTGACTAATACAATGAATAAACATAACCGCAAAAAGTGCTTGAAAAACTATAAACTAAATGTATTTCGTAATATAATAATGTATTGTTGAGGTAAATTCCCCCCTTGTTAACACTGGTTATTTATAGATATATTGAGGAAATTGAGAAAAACTGCATGGTTATGTAAATACCAAAAAACAAGAACAAAAGCAGAAATGTTGCATGCAGACTTTTTTTGAGAAACTGCATTTTGTCAAAATACTTTAATTTACTGAGCTTATAGACGATATCTCCATGCATTACAATGTCCCCTTTCCTGTTGGTTTAAAGCTGATATCTTAGTGTTTTAAATTATGTTATCAAAAATGGTATTCATTGGGGTTTTTTACATAATATGTTCATGTACATGTATTGCAGAAGGCATACACGTATCATTGTATAAATACATACGTCAAAAGCACGCATATATTCATAAAAATTTAATGCATAAAATTTTAATGCAGAATATTTATATAATGTGTTGCTTGATAAATAGGAACAACGGTTTAATTTTCCAAAAGGAAATATAATCATTTGCAAAAACTGGTATTTACGAGTCAAAAATGTCTTCTGCGGCAAGTTGAACGACACATTTGACAACCGACAGGGGAAAAAGAAGCACAAATGAGCAACCTATATTTTAAAAAAATTAACTAAACCATATTTGGTGACCAGTGACTTAAATGAAGCAATGGATGATATGAACACTTTCTCTCTTGTCAAATAGTCCATTACCCCGGTAAGAAATAAAGCATGCATATGATTATGCAGAGGTTGTAAGTTTGTTGTTTATAAATAAAAACCACCGAAAACAGATATTCTTACAACTGTCTTCATTTCGTAAATTGTAACAATTGAAAATGGCAAATACTACGTTTGTTATGAATATCTAACAAAATGTAGGGAACGCTGGCACAATGTCCATCGTGCCTTGGCTCAAAGTAACCTACTGAAGTTGTTTCGATTTGGCTGATCAATGAAACCTACTTGAGTTATATCGACTTAATAATGACTAATGTGGTAAGACTTCTTTATGTTTAGTTCCCACTGTCTTGAGATCTGTTATAAACACCACGATAGAGAAATCGTAATTTGTCGTGGAAGTTATCCAAAGTTTTAGGATTGAATACGAGGTGATATGGGTCGATGCGTCCTTATGTGATTCGTTAACCTTTGACACATAAACAAGGTTAGGACAGACATACATCAGGTGACGCGATCTGTGATGATCTCATTTCCCGTTTAGATACGATAACATCCGTTCTGATCAGATCATCAAGATAGAATTCCCGATCGGATCTCGATTTGATTCTAACATCGCGACAAGAGTCCCATATTTTGGACGCTTGTGTACTGATAGATTCGTATGTATATGGTAAGATACGTTCATTGCGAACTGACGATGTGATCTGTTGCGATAAAGCATGATAATAATGACGATTCTGTTCATGATCAAGAAGATGAATTTAATTTATTGTACGATTTGATCTTAACTGATTTATCACATGTTTATCTCGAAATGCGGTGGATATCACTCTTGGGATAAATTTTTGATATTACACTGTGTGTTCTTACGCGACTTGACGTCACAATTAAACATCACATAGGTGTAGGCGGTTGATTGATATAGAATGAAAAAGTAAATAAATATTTCAGTTGAAAAGTGTTGAGTGTGAAAATGTGAAGTGGTTGCTGTTGTTTCAATTATCATTATATATATTAGTATATTTTCAATTACACAAGTGTTTTTGAATTCATTTATTAAGTTGGCAGGTAATGTAAACAGTGGTCAAAAAAGGTTACAACAATAGGGTAGCCGACAACATGGTATACCCCCTACATCAACATTTTATGCCCTCCCTGCTTGGAAAAGTAGCACGCTGGGTTGACTGCAATCGTACTACGGACACAATTCAACAAAAATATCATTATATGATAATAAAGTTGTACTCCATAATTTTTATTTTCTTTACTCAAATGTCTTATTAGTACACCTGATCTATCTGTATCTATCAACATCAACCACAACAAACACAGTACATACTAAGAACAGTTCAATGGTTAAATTGAAGTTGACAAATACGCCACATTGGCACCTTTGGGCTCCAAAGCTCGTGGTGGTAGGCAACTTCAATATAACACCACTGTGGACATGTTTGTTAAGACCCTAGAATGTAATTCACTGGGAAAACCACTCCCACCTTGTTTTTGACAAAGTATTCCAATGCCCCTTGTAGATTATTAAGATAAATGTCGTTTCCTAGACCTGACAGATGTACCCCATCTCGGCCGAACAGTTGTTTAGGTTTTCCTAAAAACCGTGTATGCCTGAGAAGCCTCCCCCCACCACCAAGGATTTCGTTGGCTGCTGTTGACCCTGTTTTGTGTCTGTTCCATCGCCCTAACGTTTTTTTAAATAACGCCATGCTACCCCGGGCAGCATGAACGACTAAACAAGTTTTGTGTTTGGGACGATAGAGGCAATTAAATGTAAATTCCACCTTACTCCATCTTACAGTTTTTGGGTTTTTACTTGCTCTATGTCATTTGCACCAAATTTTGATCATTGACCTCATATAAATCATATGCAAACAGAATAAGATCAATATAAGTGGTTTAATACTATAAATGTTTTTGTATTATCATCATTCAATTTTTTGTAAAATTGGATCAAAAATGGGTAGGAATTTGAAAAGTGATAGAGGTAATTCGGACTGGAATATTTATTAAAATTGTGAAGGAAACTTAATGCTTTGTATGTATTTAGTGTCACTGCCATTCATAAATTGTATTTCATTTTCAAAAGTGTTGAGCATTTTGTTTTATTTTCACAATTAAGAAAATCTCAATCATAGTGTACAATTTTAAGTGATTTTCCTTTAATTTTCCAAAAATATACAATGGCCATTAACTCAAAAAGTAGGTCATTGACCTACTTTTTTGAAAATAAAAAATAACACTACAATAAAAGGTCTATAACACACAATAGTTGGTTTTTCATTATCATCAGTGGAATTTTTTTTTCATTCTGAGTAAACGTCATCCTTAGCAAAGGATTTTTTTTTAAAATTAGGTATGATTTAATGTCATTAATCACCTGCGCCGATGCGATTTAAATACATCATTTGCAATTTAAAGATTCGCCCATCACATGATTTCAAAGAACATATGACGTCACAAAAAGGCATCAAATATAATGTTTAACATCGGTGTCAATAAATGTAACATAGAAATAATCCCGGTCAAAGTATTTTTGCGATGATTCAAACAATATCGTTTTCCAGCCATATTTTAGCATCGGTACGCCCTAACATTGCTGCGAACTTTGCACATGAGACTTTTGATTGTAAATTAAGGCTAGTGTAGGTACATGTAGAATGTCAGTACCTGGATACTATGCATCCTGTGTCATCTCAAACTGGGGATGAGGGATCTCTGCCCTGCTAGACATGGCGGCAATCACTGCCTGTGTCACCTCGTCCAACTGCTCCCTGTTCAGCGCTGCTGGTTGCTTTTGGGTTGACACGGTTTCCCTATTTAGGTTATGTGAGGTTGAGAAATCAACCAGATTCACACTATGCTGGGAACCAGATACATCAACCAGATTCACACTATGCTGGGAACCAGATAAATCAACCAGATTCACACTATGCTGGGGACCATCAGAGCTAGAACTGTCTGTTGCGGCGCGCTTCGGGTCGCGCGGCTTTGCACGTGGTGCAGGTGGAGGCTCTCGAACTTTCCCCTTTGGCATAGTTTACTCTTGAATTTTTTGGCTAATAGCCAAAAATTTAAGGCCGATGGTAAGGCTAATACCAGCTGGCGCTGGTTATTATGGGAATAATAGTTGTGAAATATATGCCTAGATTTATGAGTTACTAATAAGATAAAATGTTAATATGATGAAATCTAAACATGATTTCGCTTTGATAAATGGATTTAACTCTGATTAGTTAAATCATATTAGTAAAGAAGATAGAAAACTTAATTTCATTTTATATGGAATATATGATCAAGAAAATGTACAAGAAAACTGATCCTGAAATATTTTTCTCCTCTCTATCAGAACATCGTATCAAAACAAGTTATCTGATCTATTCAATAAATTCATTGATAATAAATATTGATATAGCCACAAGGGTTTAATTATGGCAAGGCCTCTACGATCTAAACATAAAATGTCTCAGATTAATGTGAATCTTTTTAATGCATATGTACCTTTTTCAATCCTGCGGAGGTTACGTAGATTTATTAATCACTTTAACAAACGTTCAACACTCGCTGTGGTAAACTAAATTGAACTAATGTATAACTAGAGTATGATACAACTAGTATTATTCCCTCCTAGGCCTACTACTCAATACATCAAATGCATCTCATTCCTTATAACCTTAAAATATGCATAGATTAAGGACCATTATTTGGGTATGGTTCGCTTAATTCAACCATAAAAGCCATTTTCAATAAAGTTGGAATTACATTAAAATATCAGCCAGTACATGTAACTGTTTAATATGTGTATTATAAAAGATATGCATTTGTTTAATTGGTAAAGGCTGAGTATAAGCAATAAAAGGATCACAAATCGCACAGAGGCTTAGCTTATTTTGATTACACATTTTTCTTTGAAATTATAGATACGAGGGAGGGGACTCGCGTTGTCAAAACGGCTATAGTGATGACATATTTATGAAAAGGCTTTTTTCATAATTCTAGAACGATCACGGAATGTTTGATCTTTAAAACACTGTTAAAGTTTTGAAGAGACAAAGATCTCGTTATAGATTTTTTTTATAATTTTAAGAACAAAAAAAAAAATGGTAAATGGAATTCTTTTTTATTCTTGTATGATTTTATCATTATTTCCTTTTTGTCGTTGCAATCATAATAACATCTAATACATGAATTATCTAAGGAATATATGTGACAAAATCATTGATTGAAGAAAATAATTGTATATTTAACAATTTGAAATGTTATATAAAGAAAGCAAAGGTCAGCAAATACTGCATGTATAGCCCATCTTGGTTTGTATCATATCATTGGTAACATGAATCTAGGAACTCTTCGTTCATTAATTCATAACTCTGAAATTAGATTATAACTTTTAAAATAAAAAAGTTGATCAAACAGCAAAAACAAGTGATTCAAAATTTTAACAAAAGGCACTTACCAAATCGCATGCCTAATGCTGCCCCTTCGATATTCGCTAGTGTATTGTATCCATTTATCGCATATCCACCACAACCACCAAAATGCATCTCAAACTGCAAAAAGTAGGACTTAGGAAGTTGTCGAGCGGGGTCCACAGGCACTCCAGCATCAAGCCATGTTTTCATCAGCGGCGTGTAACAACACCTTTTGTAATATCCACCAGGAAGGTTGCTTTTAGGGTTGAAATAAAAGGTAATGTAACTGTTTGGATTCCTATCACAGTTGACAAACGTTTGATCGGCATCATTGACCCTGTAGCCCTGCGTGTTCTTAGCCTTAGCCGTATTATTATCCAGAAATCCAAGGTAGAGATAAGGCCCCATCTTCTTGGCATTTACTGGAGCTCTAAAGCCAGCAAAAGAATTATACCTGACAGTTAATGGCTTGTCGGCATACGGAGTTATTTGCTCCAAAATGGAGTCGTATTGCTTTTTGTTTCTAAGATGTCGAACTACCACTTGAGATTTGATTTCAAATAATTCGTTAGCATCAATAGTGGCATTAGTGTTTGAGACAAATGTTAACCCGTAGGTCTGATGAAACTCGCAGAAAACGTTGTACGATTGATTCTGTTTTGTTCTGCTGTATATCAAGTATTCTCCAGTTATAGGCCCTTTAGATATAGCTATGTCTTTACAAGAAACTGAAAATAAAATATTAGAGATGTAAAGTAGAAATACCACGAAATGTACGTCACGTCCAAATAATTAAAATGAATAATCTGGGATTCTAAGATTTTAAATAAAAAATGTAATCATTATCCAAAACATTAGGAGCTGAAAAATTGTTACTCAAGATAATTAAATTTCATATACAAAAAAAAATAAACAAGAGCACCACGACAAATTAAAAAATGATAATAAATGGGACATCCTACATGGGATTTTTTCTTTGCATTGAGATCCGGTAAATCCGGAAGAACAGAAACAGGTTGGTCTTCCATTTGCTATGATACACGATCCGCCATGATGGCAATGCATGTCACTGCAGGTTACATCTTCAGAAATAAATAAAAACATATACAAGAAATACAGTGATGGGCAAATATAGTCAGGGAAAACCAAAGAACAATCCATGAAGATATGAGGAACTCACCAAACCTAAATCCAGGTACGGCACCAACAATATCAGAAAATGTACCATAGTTAGGGACAACATACCCCCCACATCCACCCATATGCATTTCAAAAAACCGGAAGTAGTCATCAGGAATAGGAAGGCTGTATCTTGTAGACACATCAATCCAATTTCTCATATATTTGTTATAGCAACACCTTTTGTGATAGCTGTGGGTCTGCAATGGTGAGTTATTATAGAAGAAAGCTATGTAAGAATTCGGATTGGCATCACAGTTGTTGAATTCCCAATCCTTAGAACCAGCCCGATACCCCTGTATACTGCGTCTGGCTGCAATCGACCGCGGAAGGAACCCCACGTAAATATATTTGCCGAGGAAAGGGACGTTCAGAGGTGCATTGAACCCTTTATTTTCGTTGATTTGCAGACTCAATGAATAATTACTTTGATAACGTTTCAACTCTTCCAGAACTGTTCCATAGCGTTTACCCGACGTGCGGAGATGAACCACTTTAACTTCATCTGTAGTGGAACAGATGGAGCGAAGATTAAACTGGCTTTCGGAATAGTCTTTTAGATATGTGTACCCATGAGATTTCAACGAAAACTCACAAAAAACAGAAATCGGCGTTTTTGTATCTTGAGTGATGGTATACTCTCCACTTTTGCTTTCCGGGTTATTCAAAATGATATCCTTACACGATCCTAATGGAAAAAATAAAATATTATTAAAAGCATATTTAAGTATTTAAATTTCTATTGTTTTTCTTTAAATTTGGTTGCATATCACATTTAAATCAAGCTAACTCCCTTTTCTCCATACTCCACAAACATATAGCCAGTATTTCTATATCTTTCAACGCCATTAACACAGCATACAGAGGATATTAATGATATACTACAATGTCTAACCAAAAAAAATGTAAAAAAAAAAAAGTATGAAGAAAATAAAAATAGTTTTGAAGAAATATTTGATATAGAAAAAAAGCAAACCATCTTCTCTCTACCGCCATGAAGACAACAATTACATCGATAAGGCATTATAATATTATGTAAAAGATAAATGTTGTTTAATTCCTACTTGGCCTTGGGTCGCAAGAGATGCTAGCAATGACAACGTATTTTGTCATCTGAAGTACTGCAAAAATCCTTAAAACTGAGATTATTGTTTTCTTCATGATCATCTTCTCTTTAATCATGTTCTGTATCATGTAATCTCTGTATTCATATTAATTTTAAAGGCTGGATTTTCCATTTAATTGCGAAATGTTTACAGAAAAAGTATTTGATCTTGTTTTTTGAAAATGAATTGAAGTACCAAGATGTTTTTTTTATCTTATTGTTGGAACATATAACGTATTAGAATTAAAAAAACCTAGACAAAATCAACAGGTTGTATAATGATATACGGCCGTGTAATGCATTGTCTGCAGTGATACAGGTATGGTGACACGGTGCAACATTATTTGTTATTCAAACAATACCACTCATCAAGGACACAGACCACAAAATTCATGAATCATCCTACAGGTAAACACTACTTAGATGACGTTAATTGGATAACATTGACCGATATATCCAACGTAAATAATCAGATTATTACAGTAGGAGGAGACGGATATACAATCCCATAAAACATTCCGATATTTGCTCCGACTATCATTCTTCCACAGATGGATACGCTTGATGAAAGCTTGTTCAATGTCTTTTGTTTTGGATACCAACATAAAGTTAACTCGGTATCTAAATTAAATAAAATTTTAAAAGTCAGAAAGTTTTACTTAGATGTGCAGTTTCTACAGTGCATAATTTTTCATCATATTGTAGATCTAGTCACTCCATTAAAGAATTGATTGTAAAAATAAACGATAAAAAATCTTTAGTAAATGAACTAGGACTACTTTGTATCTGACTTTATATCAACATTACTGCTGTTAGACAAAAGAGAGACAATGTTTAAAAATGGTTTTATAGGTTTGATATGTACATGCATATTTATGTATTTTCCCGAAGTTTTCAAATACCACAATAATATTTGAGTTGTTTTTTATTTGAATTGTTATATGAAAATATGATAGGTTTCTTAAAATGACACACAAAAAGTTAACATAATAAATCATTTTCTTTGTGTAATAATCTCAAATAATTTGCCAATTCTTGCTTTTAATTGAGTTTTATTCTACAATGACTTTTTTTAAACCATAGCTAAACGGTAGAAATGGGAATATTTTTGTTGGTCGCTACACGTAAAAGACAGATTATTGCTGCTTATGACAGATTACGTTTAGGCGACCATGCATCACAAAAATATTTACGCATTTGTGTTTTAATTTACTTAATTGACAATTGTTTTTTATAATTTGTCTATGAATAAAAGGGACCATTTTAAACACATCTTTATCGTTCATGAAACTGTTTGGATATTGTCTAGTCTTACTGGAATTTTTAAATTCATTTATTTATTGTCTAGAAAGAATCTTTTTAGATCGTGCTTTGCATAAAAAGCTTTTACGTTTACTATACAAAAATCGGTTTATTCTATTAAAGTTTTAAAACAAATTTTTAAGTGTTTAGCTAGGATTCTTTGAACAAACGGTTGTTAATGTATTTAAATGACAAAAAAAGTAGGGTTTGAGATATCTTTAAAAAGTAATTATACTATATTATATAACAAATTCATGATATGTCAGAATGTTTTTCTTACTCTCAAAATTCTAGCTAGTGATGTGTAAGAATGAATTTAATAAAGGACTGCAGTATACATATAATCTGTGTACACAAAATCTGAGTTCTAAAGAAAAATTTGCAAAATACATAAAGATTTTACTAATTATCATGTAGAAATTGAATAGAAAGTAAATAAAAGTTAGCATACGGTTACCCAAAACGATGCAATAGTGTTATATGATGTCATTAAGATCATCTTATTTTCAAAATTTATGGTTTGGAACAAACATTTACTATTTCAAGTCAGTGTTTGTGTTGGACACAATGTTTTAACAAGGTGTGTATAGCTATGTTAACTCGTATTAATCGTTGTTACATAAACATATATTCAGGCCCATTGTAAGGTAAAATACCTATCAAAAATTTTTTTTAAAATCGTTTCAAAATAAAGCAAATGAAAAATATAGTTTTCACAAACCTAGATTGATTACTAATATTCAAAAAGAAATGTTTTATTTTAAAACAGTATGAGCTGCAATATTCATGTTGAATTTGTTTTTTTTTTTTTTACAAAAATGCTATTTTCTAGTATAATGACCAAAACATATCATGGTTTTTAAATTTCTATAAGCCATATTTTTGTGGAAAGGGCCATCAAGAAGCCTTAATTTGAGCAAAATTGAAGTATTGTCGTCCTGTACAAAAATTGATCTGCTATATATTCCTTAGAAGAGAAATACTTCTTTTGACAAAAATTAATGATGTTTTCAAGTCTAATTTATCATTAAAGTTTAAGTTACATGCAGACTTATTGTTTTTGAAGCAAAATAAAACTAAAAAAAATACAGCTCATATTGCTTTAGCGACTGTTATTTTAGCTGAAATACTTTTTAAGTTTTTGCATATTTCCTTTTTAGTGAAGCACATGGTTCAGTGGTTTTGGGCGTTATGCCAGTGACCAAAATGTTGCTGGTTCAAATCCCGCTGTGGTCACTTAATGTGGTGTGTTGTGGACTTAGACAAGACACTTTATCTACATTGCCTCAGTCCACCCAGCTGATACTGGGTACCGGCTTACGCTCTGGGTTAACCTGCGATTGACTGCATCCAGGGGGAGTCAATGACCCTCATCCGCTTTGCGCCACGGAAACCGAGGACAATCACAAGCCCTATATGCCTTCATGGCACGGAGGAGTTAACTTTAGCCCTGTTTTTGTAAGAGAAAAGGTGTTAATATATTAAACAATGATTGGATTCTTTATGTCGATACTCAAAAGTATAAAGCACTTTGTGATGCCAATATTACATGTTAAAATGGTAAAGTCTGTAAAGACAAATGTCCACGTGATACGTGTCCACGTCCCCCCGACTTGTATGAATAGATTTTTAAATGTGACACGCATACTACTTTTTGAACGAATCAATATCATTTTTCACGAATGTGCAGTTAGTTTCAAGGCAATAATATAAAAATCTTAAATATTGAGAATAGGCATTTTGCAAATACATGTGACAAAGTATATTAAATCTACATGATAAATCTATTTCGTCTTTTATATATGAAAAAATGGCAATAACAAACCGTAAACCATCTCAAAAATCCATAAAACAAAGTACAAATTCAAAGCAGAGCAACACGGACCTACAAATAGATAGATGAATCAGTCAGGAGTGAGCATCCTCTGCTGACCGGTCACACCCACCGTGTGCTCTTTGTCATTATCGGGAAAAAACGGAAAAGTCCGTAGAAAATTAGGTGATTAATTATGGTCTTAGTATTAGTATGAAAAACGTCAGTCAGCATGCGACCCAGTGGAAGATTGTATTTGCTGTCAAGCTTAAGGTCGTTGTACCGACCATAGAACGTGCGAAAGGATGACTTCAAACGAGACTGTTGATAGTTCTGTTTTATCAACTTGTTTGTCAGTAGCTTGCCTCGCTTTAGAAATTGTTTATAGGAAGAGCATACCCTTGCATATCGAATTAACTGAGAGACAAAAACACCATTTGCAGGTGATGAAAGAATATTGCTACATAAGTAAGGAAAGTTGACTGTAGAAAAATTCAAGTCATCGCGTTTATCATACAGTTTTGATGTTAGGTTACTATCAATATTCATTTCCGGTAAACTATCCAAATATGAAACAGATGATACAGACTCTGTGGTATCTTTTATTTCAAGTTCACTGGGATATATTGAGTCGACGTTGGTATGGAAATAACAATTGCTAATTCATACATGTAATACGTCATCGATAAACCTGAATGTTCAGTATAAGGCAACAGCGAGTGATTGACTTTTTTCACGTACAGGTTTTTGAATAAATTCTGCTTCATAAATACACAAAAATAGTTCTGCTAACAATGGGGCACAACATGGGAATTCTAACAGATTATTTGAAGACTTCATTTCCAAATTTTTTTTAATGTCAACTTCAGAGTACTTGTATAAGCATGTACTATTTTGTTCAACATTTGAGCTTTGTAATCTTAGATATCAATAAGAATGCTAAATATTATTTCTCACTCATATTTCAGATCCTCTCGGAAACCACGGTCCTAAAAGGTATTTGACTGAAGATTGCTAGTGTAAAGATATGTTTCCTCTTTAAAGTCTATTCTTCTATCAAATATTCAATGTTACCAACATTATCGTCATTTGTTATATGCTTTTTTATCATAGTTTATGTACATTTTGATTTACAAACTCTAGGTAGAGACGGTCGTTAAGAATAAACTTTAAAGGGACTTGGACACAATTTGACATAAAATTTTCAAATTTTATTTTTCCATTTTCAATGTTTATACTGAAAAATATAGAAGTTTAGAATGCTATGTCAAAATTTGAAAGTCAAATATCAAGTTATAAGCAAAATACAGAGTTCATAATTCTTTATTTTGTAAACAAAGCTCGAATATTGTCATTTTTTACATATGTGTTGTATTGGTATAAGTTTCAATCAAATGTATCTTTCTTTTGTTGAAAATAGTATTTATGAAGATACTGAATAAGTTTAAATTCTTTTTACAAGTCATTCTATCTAAAAATGGTAATTCTCTACATTACATTTTTTGTAAACAACTATAAGACTCGAGCTTTGTTAACATAACAACTAATTCTTATCTCTGTATCTCGCTTGTAACTTGACTTTAACATTCAATATTTTGGTCAATCATTTAAAATGCAACAGTAAACCATTCTATATATAAAAAATAAAAATAAAATTGGTGATCTCAAATCGTGTCCAAGTCCCTTTAATATAGTATTCCTGAAACCTTTCTATGTACCATTTTCTTTATTAACAAAAGGAAAAGTTTATATGCACGAGTCATTCAATTGAATCGAATGATTTCCGGCGAATAAGGATGCCAGAGTTGTTCCACATACATATATAGGAATTAAAAACATCGAACGCAATATAAATCTATTTAGAGCAATATGATTTACGAAACTGTCACCTCAAGCAGTTAACAATTACTATTTGCTCAGAATTTAGCCAATATTTTTTTAACAATGACGTTATCTAATAAAAACTGTTTTTATAATGACTATTTTCAAGTGATATCTAACATCTATTGATACTGATACATGTAAATGTTTTGATCTATAATAATTGATAATTTTCAAAATAGACCAATATACTGCATATAGCATTATTCCACGCATATTGATAAAATAGTTAACCTATATCTGCTCGAAATTGAACCACCTGAGCCCTTCATCTTTGTAAAGTGAAACATCATATAACAAATAGGAATGTTGCACTCTGCCATTTTTGTGACTTCATTGCTTAACCAAATTTGATTTGAAATAACCAGGAAAATGACAATAGATGTTTATATAACAAAAATTAATAAATTTATAAAATTGATCATAAAATTATGAATATTTCATTCTTTATGCCATAATATTTTACAACTGAAATAATCCATAACTCCCATTACTGATATAATCAATGATATGATTGATTAGATAATTTATGCAAAACATAATCCTTGTGCTCTGAAAGCGCCATGCTTAATAAAGAAAAAAGAAAATACACAACGATTTTTCTTTTTTATATACGTGTTCATGAAAAAGGAAGGTGGAGGGGTGTAGGTGGTTTACAGATCGCTTTGAAAATTTCAATGCTTAGCTATCGGCGTCCTGAAAGAAAGTGAGAACCCACGCTATTAAGATGACGCTCCCAACTTTTACCGCGTAATAAATTCATTGGTTACATCCGGCGACGTTGATTTTGTCTCCATATATGAAGATGCTGTATAACTTTGACAATACCGCAGGAAAGATAACTCTCGCGAACTTAACAGAAATTGTCAATATGCATAAAATATTTTAAGAAATCTTAAAAATCATTTATCCATTTATGTAAACTCCTACTGACTTAAATTAGCCAAAGCGTGTCCATCACCTTACTCGAGCTCCCATTTTTGCTATTTCGGACTGGCTTAAAGAAAATGAAGGTATGATTTTAACTAATTTCACATCATCTCACACGTGTTGAAATACCAAAGGTGTAGCAGTTACTGTGGTGCAAGCAGTTCATAGTGTATTGGCAAAATGTCTTAATTTATAAATCAAAATATACAATGCAATCTAATATCATAAAACTGTCATAAAACTTAACTTTTTGTATACAAAACATAATTCATGTGGTATCTGCAATACTTCCTTTTCCATTATATTCCTCTCTTGCGGGACATTTTTTCATTGTACGTTTAATCATTAATTGGTAATGTTGTCAATCACTCGTTCTGAGTATATTTCGTTGCATTTCTTGACGATGGTGATTTTTTCCTATTCGCTCAAAGTGGATCATTCCAGTAGAGTACATGGTACCTGCTCAAGGTCAGGGTGAGTATTGCATTAAATTTGTCCGAGTTACAACATTTCTTTACTTTTTTATTATTCGAGAAGTGTGAATGTGTATCTGAATACTAGTTATGTTTTTAATCAATGACCATTCATTTATCTCGAATGTCGCAAAATGGTTATTGTATAATGCTTAACATAAGTATAATAACAACGCGTATCAAGACTCAATTTCAATCAAAAAAATGTAAAATTGAGCATAAGTTATTAACAAAATTGTCTACTTCTACAGAATAATACAATGCTGTCATAATTATTACAACGCCAATGGTACTTGTACTGGTAAGTATTATGATAAGATAAAGCTGCTTTAAATTTTTGATAAACTGCCCCAGCTACATGAGCTAGTCTACTGACAAATTGTTTACAATGTAAATTCAATTTTACCATGTATGGAATCCGGATAGGGCCATGTAGTTCACTATCGTATCATCGCACCATCAACGTTTGAATCGATACTGCGATGGTGCGATTATGATGATGCGATAGTGCTATAACGATGATGCGATAGCGCAATGACGATGATTCGATGGCACGATAAAGCAGTAGCGCGATGGCACGAAGATACGATAGCGATAACGCGATGGTGCGATAGCGATGATGCGATGCTCTATCGCGTCATCATTAGTTCTTTATCTCGTCATCGTCATTGTGCCATCGTACCATTGCGCTATCGACTGTTTTTCGCATGCACAAGAGAGAAAACGCGCCAGGCAGTGAATATATGAACGGATTTTATTTGAGAAATTGACATTACTGGGTTGATAAACTTGACTCTCTCTAATTATAATTAGGTATTATAAATAAACCTTTTCCTTCAAGTTTCAATATAGATATTTAAATTATAGGTAAGTAAACAAAGAAAGCAATGCAATTAACGAATACAACATGATCAAGGCATGGCTTTAAACTGGGAGGCTGATAATTCATATGTTAATTAATTAAAAACAAACACATACGCTCCATTTATTGAGCGAAACAAGATTCAAGTCCATTCCAGTATACTAGTGAGCTATTACATTTGATAAAGAGTGTGTCATTAATATTTTTAACCTGGTCCAGTACTTATTGTTATGACTATTAAGGGAGAACTACGTACTCTATATTCATTGTAATTGTCAGAGTTACCTCCCTTTAAATATTTAAATGACTTGTGTACATACTATGAATTATGATATTGCAATTGTATTACTTTCATTTAGATTTAGATGGAAATTATGTACAAGTTAATTACATTATAGTTATTTTTCTTAAACACATATATATTTGCAGGGTTTATATGTATACATCAACAAACACTAACATCTGCACGTTACTAATTCCGGAATAAATTTATTTCATCTTAAATCCTATCCATTAATAATATTTTCTAGCATATCTTCGTCATCTAACGCCATGTTTTGCAATGGCTCCTGGGAATGTTATCCTTTTCAAAGAAAGTCGATAAAGAGATGATGCGATGATACGACGCGATAAAGAACTAATAATGACGCGATAGAGCATTGCATCATCGCTAACGCACCATATGTTATCGCTATCGCACCATCGCGTTATCGCCATCGTATAATCGTGTCATCGCGCTATCACTTTATCGTGCCATTGCACCAACGTCATCGCGTCATCGCACCATCGCACTATCGACTCAAACGTCGATGGTGCGATAGTGAACTACAAGGCTCTATCTGGATTCCATAACCATATGATAAGTTCAAACTGCAAAATCTTTAAAGCAATCTTTAGAGGTGGTTTTCTGTAAACGTTATGTTTACCATAATTGCAGAATAATTTTTCCCACATAAAGTGAAGTACAAAGCGAACTTTAATGCCAAGTCATATCAATACCTAAGTAATTATTTCCTTCTAGATCAAACTTTCAAATAAACCATCAAGTCCTCTTGGCTTTTGGAATACTGTGACGTAGTGTCTATTGTATTATTGTATTCGTTAAATTGTCCGCTAAAGATAAGGAAGGTTTAACTTTTATTATAGGGTAAAAGCATTCATACAATTTATAATGTTCCTGTTCTTTTTAATGTTAAGTTTTAAGGACTCAAAGTTACTATGAAAATAAATGCCATTTAAAATTACATAACCAACAAATGGTTTAAATTTATTGCGAAATTCTTTATAGTATGTCCCAAAGGAACATTTGGTCGAAACTGTTCGACACGATGTCCAGGCAACATGTATGGATATTTCTGTGCAGAAAGATGTGACTGCAAAAAATATCAATATTGTAATCATGTGCATGGATGTAAAGGTATACTATCTCTTAAATCAATTCAAGTGATTTTATCAATATCATTCAGATGTGAATAATGATTTCTAAAAACTTTATTCCAGCAGTTTATATTGTCAATGAAAAGTCTCCTAATTGAAATTTCTATGATAATATTAATGTGTGAACGCTAACGCTAAACGTTTACACCCCGTACTAGAATGGCAGTGTATATAAAGCTGATCTTCACTAGACTATTTATAGAAACGTTGACGAATTATTAATTAAGAAATAGCAATGTAAATAAAGCTGATCTTCACTAGACTATTTATAGAAAAGTTGACGAATTATTAATAAAGAAATAGTTGACATGACAGGAAGCTTTTGGTGAAAAAAATGTTCTTTGATTAAAGTTGACAAATATCAACCTTATAATAAAAAATGAACATGAATTATTTCAATCCCTAATTCAAAATTATTCAATGTTTTCAATTAATTTTAAACAGATACGCCCATTCTTGATTACTTTATTTATACACCCAAAATGTGTAAATTCTTCTTTATATGGTTCTTTAAACTACATAATCATGTTACACAAACAGATATAAATACATTTACATTGTGAAAAAATAATTTCTTTTGACTGATTACTTAATTTTTCAGATCGTGTTGGACTATGTGATTATGGGTAACTATAGATTTGTCTATCAGCAAACACGAGTTACCGTGGTCGAAGTGACATTAGTAATTAAAATCAAAACATATGTATAATCATATTGATTTAGTATTTGATATTAATTGTGATTTTTTTTAATGGCAAGAGAGAGAGAGAGAGAAAGAGAGAGAGAGTATTAGGAGGAATAACGTTTACAATTTACTTCTTCTGTGATAATCTGGTAAGGAAAAAAACTTATGCGTGAACAAAATTTACTATGTTTATCATATTAACATTGTTACGTTGTTATGTTTACAACTTACAGCTTTATGTACAATTGCTCTAGCTATGACGAGATTTCCTGCTGTCCTGGTTACACACCGATAAACGGGAACTGCAAAGGTAATATGACATAATAATGTCGATAACAATTGCATGTTTTGCCATTTTGATGCAACTTTAACAAAATTTAGAACTGTTATGCTAAATAGAGTTGAAGAACAAGTTGGACATTGACCAATGGAAATGTAAACATATTGTAACGTGCTAACGCTACACTTTGGTTTGATTTGTTCTTCTGACACCAGGTACTTTTACTGGCAATTACCAAACCCAAATATAAGTAAATAAAATAAAAAAAAATCTGCTGTAAAGTTTCACAATTTATTGATACACAAACTATCTCTTACAAGTCAGAAAAAAAATAAATAGCCTCCTCAAAACAACATTAATTAAATTCCTGCCCTTTTTATTCACTGAAATAGCCTCATAAATGTTTGAATAGTCTGATTCAGAAAAATTCTGAATATGTGACTTAGGCCTAACTAAAATTACCTATCCTGATTTAAATATAAACACTGATAAAAATTCTCACAAAAGAAGTTTATAAGATCTGATTCCGATATTAATCTGAAAATATGACCTTAATTAATTATAACTCACTAATTAACTTTAAATTAATTGATCTGATTTCCCAATAATGGAAATATGTGATCAAAACCTAATCTCTTAAACCCAATTAAATTTCCAATAGAATAAATTACTTAAATCTTTAAAACCCCTAAAATTGCAGACTTACATCTTTAAAACCCCCAAAATTGCAGACTTACATCTTTAAAACCCCCAAAATTGCAGACGAACGAAAATTAACGGATTCGCGCTATATATACCCCGTTCATATCCGTTAAACCTTATCACTTCTAAAATTCGTCTACTAAAGACAGATTTTGTTAACAGTAAGCGGAATACATCCCAAATAACATAGTTCTAAGAATAAAAATCACAAACAATTAAAGTTAAACTTTTAAAACAGTACTTTTCATTCAACATATCAAGTATCAATATAAAAATACAATTTTGTTTACTTACGATGTCAATTTCAATGGAATTCACCGGGTATGAATATTAATGAGGATGAACTCTAAAATAGGAAGTTTGACCCGGAAGTAGAGGTCAACTTCGGAATAGTAAAATAGAAATGCATACATGTGCAAGAAAAACAAGTGAAATACTCAATAAAGAGGGACTACGGAAACAGGAGGATAAAGATATAAATAGATAATGATATTACAATCCCGTAAGTACATAAATAGCCTTTTAAAAACAAACACATAGGCTGTAAACGTATAACACATATAATTTCGAATTTCCTCTGTTCTGTAAACACGGTAACAATTTATAACAATAATTCATAAATAACAAGTGATTTTCTACCAACCCTAAATATAGGATTCAACTCTTCCAGATCGCATATATATAATCTAATTATAATCATTTTGTAAACATTATTCACATAAATTCACATATCAAAAGATACAGGGGGAGGGGAAGTGTCAAAACACATATTTTGACCAACATGTATTCAAAGATACACGTAAGAACCAACACTCTACACTTACCCCCCTCTTAAGTTTCCAGTGTCCTCACGGAAACTTAAGAAAATTCATATACAAAAAAATCAAAATATAAATACAACTATAAGTAATATTCGAATATAGTCTTTCACTTTCTCCATCCTCTCCGTTTAGTTGTACATAAATGCATCGACTACTTTCTCACTCAGTGGAGGAATACTGTAGTTGTCTACCAATAGAACCTTGCGCACCAATAAGGGTGATCCAACTCTGATGATTGGTATCCTTTCATGCCTTAATTCTAAAGAGCTGGCTTTCAGGTTGATCTCTGCCTCCCCTATATCATTATACATCAAAAAATCTATTCCAATAAATCCGTCATCTTGGATATCTGCAACAATAAACTCAAAATTCAATTCAACATTGCTAAGTTTAATCTTGAGAAGAGCCTTTCCAAATTCTACAAGTGGATCCCCATTTACAGTCGTTAAGATGGAGGACTTTTCTAATGCTGGTCTTTGCAGAGTTGGGATTTTGTCGTAAATCCTCTTCGAAATCACTGACTTCACTGCCCCTGTGTCTATTGTGAAGAATATCATGATATCCTCAAGTTTGCCATTTAGGTAAATACCATTAGCTTTTGGTTGCTGTCTACCAATTGAATATCGGTCAGCTTGAATAAGGTTCGCTGGCTCTGTCACTCTTTCCCTACAGGTGTTATCATCAGACACTAGTCCTTGGACCCCTTCACTGTGACCCACTTCCCCCATATCTGTCATAATGACTTCCTCTGCATTATGGCCCATGGAAAGGTCTTGGGTCATTGAGTCCTTCACCTCACCTGCATCTGTAATATCAAAGCCTCCCCCCATGTGATCCTTGACCCCTTTACTCTGACCAACTTCATCCCCCATCTTCCGCATAATGGCTTCCTCTACATTATGTCCCATGGAGTGACCTTGGGTCCCTGAGTCAATCACCTCAATCTCACCTGAACCTAAGTTATTACATGTACTTTCAAATAAATTATTGTTCTCGTTTTTACATGATCCACTTGTTAATTTAGATAGGCCCTCTTCATCACCTGGGGTCTGCTCATGGCCTACTGAGCCGACCCGCTGCAGTTTAACTGTGACTGTCTGGGAATGAATTCTCTCGCATTGGTGTTGTAAGCGGTACGATTGTCTAATGTTGTTGGTGGAAATCCTCTGTGTCTTTCATTCGTGCTCCTGTTCATCCTCTGCGAACAGTTCCTGGAAATATGGCCAGGCGCCTGGCAGGTAAAACAAACTATTCTCCTTTTATTCTCATTGTTAGTACCGGTAGGCTTACCTGAGAACTGGATATTGTTGTTTGAATTATGCTCTTTCCCTTTCAAATCAGCCAACATGTCTGAGAGCATTCCTTCCAAGTCTTGTTTGCTAATACAAATCATCTCTGCCTCCTTTGGCTGTTCAGTTTGGTCAGGTTTTTCATTTTTCTTTCCTCCTTGTCGTGCAGTCTCCTCATTGTTCGCTTTCCTTCCGACGTCATGGCCATTTTCGGTGTGATCTTTGTTTGGTTTTACTTGGCTTGTCCTCTGGTACCTATCATGGTCTTCTTCTTGGTGATTCCCGATGTTGGTATTTCGAGCAGCCTCAAAGTAATGTACTACAAGGTGAACTGCCTCCTCAATAGTGTTTGGCTCTTTGTTCAACTCAACATGCATCCGGGCATTGTTGTTATGCAGCCCCATCAAAAATCTCCTCAGCAGATCTTCTTGCCTCGTCTCTGCTCCTCGCTTTGGATATGCCCTGTCATGAAGCCGCTTAAGTTCCGCTGCGTATTCCTCTGCAGATTCCCTGAGGTTTTGATTACGACGAGAAAATTGTGTCACATATGCTTTAGTTGTTACAATGACGTCAAACCTCTCCCTCATCTCCTGGACCAGAGTTTTATATTGAGATGTTACTGCTGGTTTCAGTTGGCCATAAACAAACTCCGCAGCCTTACCTTGAATCCTTGGTAATAGTTGTTGTAGTTTTTCATGTTCATCCCATCTATTGAGATTAGCAACTGACTCGAACCTGTTGTGCCACACTTTCCATGGCTTCGTGCCTGTAAATGGGGGTAGCTTGGCCCCAAAGGTTTTACTATACCTTCCGTCTTTTATTAGGCTGGAGGTGTTTCCTGTTGAAACACAGCTTCCATCAGCATCATCTTCAGTGGACGAGGAGTCTGTACTTACCTCCCGTGTAAGTTTACTACATGTACAAGAGGTCAACTGACGCTTTACTCTTGAGTTTGAGGTACGAGAATGATGGGTAGAACCAGTAACTAATTTATCAGGTGTTTTCTTACCGGTACTAAATTTTCCATTGCGATTTTGTACCATTGACCTCATCTCTGTCATGGTGGTCGTCACCTCCTCAATAAGAGCTTTGAAAACCCCTACAATCCCTGCTTTTTCCATGTGTCTTCCAACAGCTGCCTCGTCATTCTCTGACTCTGCTCGATAGAATGGCGGTCGTGAACTGTGAAGTGGAGATCTTACACGAGTAGAGGTAGGGGTGTTCCTTACAGATGGAACTACGAATCTTACCTCGTCTTGACTACTATAGTCTGTCTCTGCACTTGCCCCTCTGTGGGAGTTTGAGCCGACCCTACATGTATTGGAGTTCCCAATGAAGGCGGGTTGTTGAGTAGGTAGACCATTATTGTCTGATGTACATGCTGTATCTCTTGTTTCGGTCATTACCATCTTTGGACTGCTTCCTATATTTCGTTTTACTAATATCTCATCAGCTGACTCCCCATCCATTTGAGTGTCTACATCACTTGACTCTAAATTGTCACCTGTCTCAAAATTGTTTACCATTCTCTTGTGTGCTCTTGTCTCATACATTGAATCTGTGAGTCCGTTTCACTGGATCCTGAATAAAATGTTATAGGATCCCACTTCTGACACCAAAAATATGTAACGTGCTAACGCTACACTTTGGTTTGATTTGTTCTTCTGACACCAGGTACTTTTACTGGCAAGTACCAAACCCAAATGTAAGTAAATAAAATAAAGAGTCTGCTGTAAAGTTTCACAATTTATTGATACACAAACTATCTCTTACAAGTCAGAAAATAAATAAATAGCCTCCTCAAAACAACATTAATTAATAAATTCCTGCCCTTTTTATTCACTGAAATAGCCTCATAAATGTTTAAATAGTCTGATTCAGAAAAATTCTGAATATGTGACTTAGGCCTAACTTAAATTACCTATCCTGATTTAAATATAAACACTGATAAAAATTCTCACAAAAGAAGTTTGTAAGATCTGATTCGGATATTAATCTGAAAATATGACCTTAATTAATTATAACTCACTAATTAACTTTAAATTAATTGATCTGATTTCCCAATAATGGAAATATGTGATCAAAACCTAATCTCTTAAACCCAATTAAATTTCCAATAGAATAAATTACTTAAATCTTTAAAACCCCCAAAATTGCAGACTTACATCTTTAAAACCCCCAAAATTGCAGACGAACGAAAATTAACGGATTCGCGCTATATATACCCCGTTCATATCCGTTAAACCTTATCACTTCTAAAATTCGTCTACTAAAGACAGATTTTGTTAACAGTAAACGGAATACATCCCAAATAACATAGTTCTAAGAATAAAAATCACAAACAATTAAAGTTAAACTTTTGAAACAGTACTTTTCATTCAACATATCAAGTATAACTATAAAAATACAATTTCGTTTACTTACGAAGTCAATTTCAATGGAATTCACTGGGTATGAATATTTATGAGGATGAACTCTGAAATAGGAAGTTTGACTTGGAAGTAGAGGTCAACTTCGGAATAGTAAAATAGAAATGCATACATGTGCAAGAAAAACAAGTGAAATACTCAATAAAGAGGGACTACGGAAACAGGAGGATAAAGATATAAATAGATAATGATATTACAATCCCGTAAGTACATAAATAGCCTTTTAAAAACAAACACATAGGCTGTAAACGTATAACACATATAATTTCGAATTTCCTCTGTTCTGTAAACACGGTAACAATTTATTACAATAATGCCTAAAAAACAAGTGATTTTCTACCAACCCTAAATATAGGATTCAACTCTTCCAGATCACATATATGTAATCTAATTATAATCATTTTGTAAACATTATTCACATAAATTCACATGGCAAAAGATACAGGGGGAGGGGAAGTGTCAAAACACATATTTTGACCTACATGTATTCAACGATACACGTAAGAACCAACACTCTACAATATTTTGTGAAATTGAATCAACGATAACTGATCAACATTTCTCATCTACTAGAATTGGATATGATAGCCTTTGAGTTGCTGACGTCACATAAAGATTTGACGCAAAAACCACACCCTTCTTAAATATTTGAGCAAGTCATACTTTTACTCGTCGTCATGCTTAGATTTGATTATAAGACTGAACACGATTATGCTGTTTCGGCGTTTTTAACGTTTTTCTAAAAAGATAACCCATAAAATCACAATCTCAACACAAAAACGTAATGAACTATGTTGGTCTTAAAAAACAAAATATTAAACATTTAAGACGATGCATCGTTGACTGTAGGAGAATAAAAAGCTGAACAGAGTCATGCGCAGTTTAATTGTACTCAGTTTCGCAAAGAGTTGTGCAAAAAAAAAATTAAATTTAAGTTATTTGTTAACGTCAATAATCTGCCGTCGTCCTTCAAAATATTTACTTATTCTTATATATTGTTATTAAAGTGTATCATATACAATGTAAGATAATATCTTAGTTATTCATTAGTAGAAAACCTCTATCACAGCACTATAAATTAAATGTTATCACTCATCATTGTCCAATGAATGTCTATCTATTGACCTCACTTTCATTGGCATATTCCAATTTTGAAAACAATTTAAAAATTACCTTTTTTGTTTCAATTTCGCCGTCAGAAGTATAGAAAACATTGTTTCTCAAGCACCATTTCTGCTCACACTTTTGTTAAAAGAAGCATACACATCACAAACAAAATGTAACAAAAATTTTAACCTGAGCACGCATGTGCTTGATTTTAGCTAGCTATTCGAAAAAATATACGACAAAGATCAATTTTGTATAAAAACGAAGGATCTTCCTCATGGGACATTTTTGTATATGACTTTGATTAGTCTGTTAAACAATATTTTTGAATGTATATTCAGGAATTTGATATTTAGGACAATACTCACAAAATAAAGAATAAATTACCTTGGTTTTGGCTATAGATTAATATTTGTTATTGGATTGTGTTGGTTTTACCTTTATTTATGCGTTAAAAACGTAATTTCTTTAATTAGTTTTAAACTCCTGTGCATGGTTTTCATATGTATTAAACAGTTAAAATGTGCATGCTATGTTTTTTAAATATTTCATTGAAATGCCGTCATTTTCGTCATGCGTGTGCATATTAGATATAATGGTGATCTTGAATTCATTCTCTCTTTTTTTATTAACATCTCTGGTCAATTCTACTTATCATTTTAATGAATTGTACGTACAAATTCCATTAGTAGAGAATGCCTCATCTACAAATTGTTTATTCTAATTCATCGATTTCTTGCAGTCGACATCAAATATTGACAATGTCTTAGCCTCTGTGTGGTTTATTTAATGTTGATATCTATCAGATCCTTTGGAAGCGAGCGAGTACCGAACCCATAAATGTAAGCGGTTAAATATTCAAATTTCTGTCTGCGATCTTAAAGGTTTGTTTTCATTACAGATGGTAAATTATCTTCTAGCCATCCACGTCATGAATTGCCCGTGAGCTTTTTTAGGCTTTGTCGTAATAGAAATTCAGAGACAAAAATTGTGGACCGCTCGATTTCCTTGTTCTCATAAGAAAGCGTGATAGCTTGATGGGTTAATAAAATAATATTTTTTATATAAATAAACAAATGCAACCACCAAATAACATATGACTCGCACATGAAAAGTAAAGTTTTCCCTTTGAATTAAATAGTTATTCTAAATGAACAGATTTTTTAATTCAAATAGTACAACTGGGTTTTTTTTATAATTAAAGGGAAATTAAACTTCTTGAGACTAATTCACTGTACACGTTAGGAAGAACATATAGACAGTAAGATATGGCTTAATGCTGGTAAATGGGCAAATAAACAGAATGGTATCATTCTAGCCAAGTTTTCTATCCTATTTGTGTTTCAGCTTGTCCACCGGGAAAATATGACAGAAACTGTTCCAAAGATTGTCCTATGGGTCACTACGGTTTGTTGTGTGTTGAAATTTGTCAATGCAGGTTGGCGGAATGTGATAAAGCTTTTGGATGCATAAATATAGGTTAATATATACACTAATCAAATTTGAAAGTGTTCTCCAAGTATATGATTAAGAACCGAGTCCTTCACATTTGCTAAATATCACAAACGCTTCCGGTTTGGTTAATCTTTGCATAGAGCATTTAGATTGTTTTAAAGTCAGACGACACTTTCCTCGAAAAATGATGATTGTTTTTAAAATGTTCAACGATCTTGATACATGTAATATACCACATTAAATTATTATTATATTTTATCATTGTTTATAATGATTAAAATTAAAATGCTAACATATATTAAAGCAATTCAAGTTTATTTTTAATAAGATTATAAAGGAAATTGCAGACTCTAGTAACTTAAACTAATCCCTGGTAAAATACATATTTTTTGACAAGAAATTTTGTCAAATTAGTATTATATTAATAAGGTTTTCCTGGGAAAAGTTATTTAAAATTGAGGAGCCTGTCGTCTGACATTAAGTTGCAAATAGAAATAACGTTACACTTATAGAAGAAAAAATGATATCAAAATAACCTTTGGATTCCTTGATATTTAAAACAATGTTAAGGAAAAAATGAATAGAAATTTAAATGAGTATAATATGTCGTAGAAGCAATGCAGACACCACTGACTGTTTTCTCAATGATAATTTCGGCCATAAAAGTGATTTTCTTTTTAAACTCACCTCTACCAAAAAAAATTCTAGTCATATTAAGTAGGCGTAATGAAAATACGAATTTGATGTTTTGACGTTTCGGCACGAATAAATGTTTTTATTTGTTGTTGTTTTATTTTATCTATGCATGTGCTATTGATGAAAAGACTTATCAGTTACAAACTATTGCAAATTTCACGTAATTTTAGTTCGTTATTTTTGATTAAAAATAAGATTATGGCTTATTTTCAATATATATTGTTCTTTTTAATATGTGCATGCCCTTTATCAGAGAAACACAGATAAAATCAGCATATCGTATTTTTCAGCTTCAGAATTACCGACTAAAACCATTATCTACTGGATCATTCCCATAATATTTGCAACAGTAGTTTTCATCTTGATCTGTATTTGTCGATGGTAAGACAGAATTGATTATTAGAATTAAAAAACTCATTAATTTAAAATATAAATTTATGAACTCTAAGAACATTAAAAATGTTTCAGGTGTAAAAGAAATAGACATGCTGTAGGTAAGGAGTATACTTGGTACCTTTTCATCTATCTATCTATCTATCTATCTATCTATCTATCTATCTATCTATCTATCTATCTATCTATCTATCTATCTATATGTCTATCTATCTATCTATCTATCTATCTATCTATCTATCTATCTATCTATCTATCTATCTATCTATCTATCTATCTCTCTCTCTCTCTCTCTATCTATCTATCTATTATTTTTTAATCTGTTTTGCAAGATTTGTCAATATATCAACCCGCAATACACGGTACTGGTCGTGATGAGTACGATCAGCTGGCAGTAAACAGCAACATAGTCGACAAGAGAAAATTCACAGAAACATCTGTAGATGCTAAGACAACAGAAACTGGAACTTTTGATGCAGAGCATCAGAATGAAATATACCTTACACCGATTATGCAGACGTTCGATTATGAAGAACCCATTAAACATGAGCCTGTTTAGATGTTTTATTCTGAAAACCCCGGAAAGCAATATTTAGGCGGTATACTTACTATAGTTAAATAAGCGGGAGTTATATTATTTATGGTTATTTATAAGACATAATTAGATTTTTCTCAATGTAAAGAAAACATTCGAGAGTATATCGATCAATTAATATTATAATTTTATAATAAGCATAGATGTTTCAATTGTAATCAGGTACTATTGAAAGAAATAAAAAAAGATATGAATAACGCAATCGCCATTTCACTGACCGTTTCTGATAAAATCATTTTAAAGCAATAAGAGTGTCTACTTTTCAGTCAACTAACAAGTGACTAAAAGGTTTAAAATTGAATGTGACTTCCATTCAGTGCCCATCCTAAAGCTGCTAGTAAACATTCGGTTGACGGAATGCAGATCTCCAATATGTGCTCTGTATAAAGATTAAAATGATTGATTGTTGGTAACTTTATTGGTAAGAAAGCATTTTTCACATATATTTAGATATTCCTGTAATTTTTGCAAGCTGTGTTTCATATGCAAATGTACAAAAAATGTTAAATGTACATGTATAATTTAGGCCAATCATAAATGTAATTTATTTTTATAAGTTTTTAATATTCATGACTGAGCATGCATGTTTCACGTCTAAGGTAAAAAATGACAATAACAAACTGTCAACCATCTCAAAAATCCACGAAAGAAATACAACGAAATACAAATTCAAAGCAGAGCAACACAGACCTCTAAAAAGAAAGATGTAGGATCAGGTGCCTACATGTAGGAGGAGTGAGCATCCTCTGCTGACCGGTCACATCCGCCGTGTGCTCTTTGTCGTAATCGGAAAACGGAAAAGTCCGTAGACGATTCAGTTAGCATGCGACCCAGTGGAAGATTGTATTTGCTGACAATGTCGTTGTCTTGACCATAAAACTTACTAAAAGATGACTTCAAACGAGACTGTTGATAGTCCTGTTTTATCAACTTGTTGTCAGTAGCTTGCCTCGCCTTAGAAACTGTTCATACAAAGAGCATCCCCTTGTGTATCGAATTAACCGAGAGACAAAAACACCATATGCAGATGATGAAGGTATATTGCTACATAAGTACGGAAAGTTGACTATAGAAAAATTGAAGTCATCGCGTTTATCATAAAGTTTTGTTGTTGAGTTGCCATCTATGTCCATTTTTCAGTAAATTATGAATGATATATTTGTGAAGAATTTTGCATGTGCGTTTTTGTTGGATTTAATTTTTATGGCAACCTTACTTTTAAAGATTTATATGATAAGAGGTGGAAGATGAATATATGTGTCTGCAAACTTAGCACGAAGCATACTTGATAACAAATGTAGTTCATCTAGTATAAGCTAAAACATTTACCCTTTCCAAAATCTCAAGTTTCTCGTCCGCTTACTGTAATTTGTTATTTCATTGTAAAGCTTATTGCAACATTCCCACAAATAACTGGAGATAATCTGCAGTATGAATCTAGCGTCATGTAAGGGTGGAGCAAACTGATGTTGCAGGATGAGCTTAGGAATGAACCACAATCGATGAGGTAGTTTACTTATCAACTGTAAATAAAGAATCCAACATCGCAAACATCATACAGTTCGAGACGTTTACATCGGCGATAAAATATATAGCCGATACTAAATCGGCTTTGATATACAGTGATAGATATTTTCTATAACATAGTTTTTTTCTTAAATTTTTTTCCTAAATTAAATATTCATAAACAAATTATTTTTGGTATTTAGTATACGATTGGATTAGGGCTTACCACAACATCCAATTGTTTAGCAGGTCAAGTCCCAGTAACAGTAAGATGTTCCTGCAAATAATGCAGAAGTACGTTTGTTGACGTAAAGTTATCACCGTAGCAAGGTCTAAAACGACCATTTATATTGTACATGTATTGATCCCGTTCGATAAAACCATTGCAAAATCAGTTTATCATATAGGGGTTAACATTAACGCGTCTTGCTGCCAAGTAGTAACTTACACCTGCTTGCAGTTTAGTGATTGATTGATTTAGCATTTCAATGTTTTAACATGGCATCGCCTTTTTGTTTTTTTCTTCTGTTAGTGCTGCCAATGCTTTCCCTTACACTCTTGCAGTTTTCTTTTTTAAGTGCTCAAAACCCCTCAGAAAATACATGTGCAATGCTACTCTGCCGTGCAAACAATTGCGTTGATATATAAGTGGATGTAAGTCGGGTAATGAATTAAAAGATTCAACGCAATGGATGGTGGGAGAATTTTGAAGAAAGTTCTTGAAATAGTAAACAAATAAAAAAAAAGTTGGGGGAAAAGTGCGTTTAAAAATAACTGTTTTTACACTGTTAGTATTATGTATTTTGTCAATATAAGTATCCATTTACGGATAGAGGGTTTAAAATGTATTTTTAACAATTTAAAATACAGTTAATATAGTATGTAATATATGATAATTTTTATGTACCTACATGTTTATAAAATCAATAAAGAAAAAGAACACTAAAATTCATTTTCAGGGAGAAACTCGTTCCTTCTTCCACTTCTTTGAGTTAATTTGCAGAAAACAGATAAGACAAAATAAGTTTTCCGAGAGAAACGGAAAAATGTGGTCCTCAATCTGTTTTAGTTTCAAAATGAATGCAAGAAAGTTGGTCTAAAGTAAAAACTTAGATTTCCAACAAATGTCATATCTGGAGCACCAACATGCTAAACTCTAGATCTGTTATGCTCTATCCCAGCTTTCTGTACCAATTAACGACATAAAAAACGTCCTATTTCTCTGTTTTGATCCCCCATCCCTTTGGATTATTTTTGCAGCCAAATATAAAATTTCTACAGTAACTGGAATTTTGCATTGCAAACATTATTGGGTAAGCTTTATTAGAGATGTGCAGGAGGGAATGAATGACAGTGAAGAGGTATGCAACAGTTTGTAATTATGTAATTAATTTTTTTTAAATAAACTTGTAAATATTAGATATGCACATTTTGTTAATCATTGCGTCTTACATGTATATTTCTTAAAACTACACAGATGATGATGTTGAAAAATGATGCAAGTTGAAACTAAAATTTCCTGCCAAAGTTCTAAAAGACTATCACATTTTTAAATACTCACAAAAAAGATTTTCTTCCATTTCCCTGCTATAAATAGCTAACGTGTGGAAGGAGAATTCTGAATATTTGTCGTTTTCAGATTATTTAATAATTCAGAGATTGCGAGGAAAACAAAAAGAGTTTTGTAAATCATTTATTGGCGATAATGGGCTTATATATACGTATCTGTGTATTTTTACATTTAGCAGTCAAATGTTTGTTCAAAATTCAAATCAATATGTATTGTGAGCAAATGTGACCTTGACCCTGGGAGGTGCAGCAGTGAAGGCCAAAGTTTCAAACAACAACTCTAAGTTGAACGTATGACTTAATTTCAAATAAACTAGATGAAACCACGCGCAAGCGCGGGAATTAACACTTTATACGTTATTATCATATAATGCTTAAAATGTTGAACCATATTTTTGTTCATTTTGTAAATACTTTGTCCGATTTTTTCCTTATCGTATTCTTTAAAATTGAAATAAAAAACAAACTGCATTGTTGCTATTTGGAGGAGCGGGAAGGGATGAAAAAATAAACTGAAATTGATAATTTATACATAAACGTGGCATTAATCATGTTTGCTGCAGCTGACTGAAAAAATGTTTTTATTGTATTTATTTCAAATCAGTGAATGGGTATTTAGTGCATCTCTGCCTAAATTTGGTTCTTTAGGTCAATTTTCAATATAATTTCTATTACTGTCACAAATAAGAATTTCAGATAATTAAATCCTCATTAACCACGTTTTATGCATACATCATTTATCCTTATAGCTGTAGAATACATTAGTCTGTTCATTAATGTTTACAAATTAATGTCTAAGGTTTACAGCCATTCTGTCGTTGTATGAAAATGTATGGAATTGAAATACGTTAGGTTATGCTTTATTATCCAGTTGCATTCATATTATAAACCACAGTTGTCAGATTTGAAGTATCTGCCCGATGTTTAACTCGACCACCACTTTCCGCCATGACGTCAATTAGGCAACCCGTTTCTGGGCATCCCGTCCTGAAAATTTCTTTCCACTAACACAGAAATCGCTTTCCATTTTACTTTTTGTATTAATCAAAGTCTGATTAAAGGTATCTGACCGCGCTGCATAATGAATTTGTCCTACAATTCTCATTTATTTGTCAATCTGCGTTCTTAGTTACCGCATTCTAGAGAAAGTTCTATCCCATTCTCTCGCCAGAGGTCGTGCTTCGCAAACGACCAAGTATCGAACTAAAATCGCCCACTAAAGAAACGAATTGAATCATTTAATTTATCCGACATTTGTCAGATCTTAACTTCTATGAATTCTTTAAATATGCTCACGGTAAATATATTCACTCTTTACGTAATCATTCAATATTAATTCATTGCAAATATATATTTTGAGTGAGACTATTCCTGACTTGGATTGGCCAAAGCGTGTCCACCACCTTACTCAGATATATATTTGCTAATTCAGGCTTATTTATCGAAAAAGAAAGTAGGTTTTGGATTAATTTCGCAATAATAACTTATCAATTAAAATTCAATTATACCTTACGGACATCATCATGCATGTGTTGAAATACCAAAGAGAGAGAGAGAGAGAGAGAGAACTAGGGACACAGAGCGAGGTTAATAATTGTTGCCAGCGATCGTCGTAAGTGACGTCTTTTGTTGCCCGACAACATTTGTCCTCCGAGGAATGGAGATGAAGAGGATATGAAGCGGTTTTATGAGTTTAAATTATGATTAATTTTTAAGGTTAAGGTTACAAATGACTACCGTGTAGATAACGATGAACATTGAGATGTATTAAGATCAAAAGCAAAACATCTTTCCTTACGCTGAGATAAATTGAACATAAGTCCAATTAAATCTCGAACGAAAGTGCATACTTACTCTAGCTCTAGATCTACAAAATTGACATTTAATGAAAGAAAGTACAAATTTGATTATGATTCAACAACTATTGTGCGTTAATGGTGACGTAAAAGATTTAAAGTTTATTTCATTTGTTAAATTATTGGGTCATGTCAAGAACCGGCATTAAATAAACGACTTTAGTTTTTCCTCATTGTTGTTAGCGTAAAAACCCATTGCGTACACTGACATATGCTTCGTTTGGCGCACAACTGTTTTATTGATTCTAACCTACTTAAAATCTACTTCTCATAAGTGTAAACCGAATTAATTTTTTCAGGAAACCTCTTACGCCAATGAAACCTTTCGTTTTGTTAAACAAAACCCTTATTAAAATAGTTATAGTATGGACGGTTACCAAAATAAACGCATTAGATCATGTTGGTTTGTTTGCACTAATATGTAGACACAACATCTACATGCCGTTACAAAAAAAGTTCCATAGTGTGAAAATATCATATATATGCATGCAATTCCACATTTCAATAATGTAATAGACACATCACGTAACAAGTATTACTGTTGGAGAATTCAGTGATATGTGTTCATTTTCCCCACGACACGATGAGACCTGTGATATCGGAACATTGTCGTTGATTCAGCAAAAATAAATCAACCCAAATAACATACAATGTACAGTATAATATTGTTATTATAGTCCTACAAGCAGAAACTCAAATAAATAACCGAAAAACGTCTTATTGCTATAGAGGAGCAGCAACGTTTTGAAATGCAAGTACAGCGACAGGTGTCTTAAGAGTACTCTTTTTTATCACTGCGTTGGCTCTAAGAATACACAAGATTATAATCATCCCAAATTTCGTTACGATAAATCTTTATAAAAAAATCCTATATACTTCCTTGTAGAAATGAAATTAGTTGTGTCTTTGTTTGTTTGAATTTTGTTATTTATATGTAGAAAAAAATATTGCAGCAATTTATTTTTTGTATGCCTGTTTAAATACATGCATGATGGACTATTCTTTTAAATCTAGAAAACTGATGAAAAATGTTAATTAAATAAGGTAGAAAAGATATTAGGAATATAATTTAGCTTTTAAGCCCATTGAGCAATTATGTCTTACAGACTTACAATATATCAAAACATTGAAAAAAACCTTTATACCAAAGCAGCATTAAAATGAGCTGCCTCCTTTGCGTTTCTAAAACAATGCTTATAATTCATCTCAAAATATTCATGAAATAATATAAATCCAAACATAAAAAAGAATCTTTTACAAAAAAATATATAACAAAAATGGAGATTATTGATTTTGATAATGCAATCTGGTATAAAATAGAGACTAACAACTAGCTAAATGAACAAGCATTTTGAGAGTATTGCATAAGCAATACACGTCCCCTACCGGTTTGTAGAAATTTGTGAAAACAATGCACTGTTATGCAGAATATCATTCTTACCGTCTTCTGTACCCCGAATCAACAGACCAACCGGATAACGAACCCGATTGTAATTATACAAAAAAACCTTTCGATTAAAATAACAACATAATGCTTGAAACTATTTTAGAGAACTTATTTGTTTTGTTAGAAATAATAAAAGAAATGGTCCAAGTAATGCACAATATTATTACTGATTACATACTTTCCTCGTTTATTCGTTACACAGCGAACCCGATACCGAACCCGAACATTAAAAAATTGGAATATAAAAAATTAATTTTCTCGAAAATATGTCAACCAGACGCTACAAAAATGTAAACTTGATCTGTAGTTGGACATTTTGAAGCTGTTCAGCAAATTTCATGTTATACCTCAAACGCATAAAGAAAAAAAGCGTGGAAAACTGAAGTGGGACAGACAGACGGACGGACGGACAGACAGACAGACGGACAGACAGACATACAGACGGACTGACGGACGCAAAAGAAAGCTAGAGTCCCCTCCGGTGAAACCGTTAGGGGACTAATAATACATGTAAACATATTACAATAAGTGTATGAATAAAGGGTGTTCAAAATAGTCTTATTCTATGATGTAATGTGTTACCATCAAAATATCAACAAATAAACGTGTTTGTATACAAATTATGAATCACATGGTCTTCAAATACTTCCTTGACTCTTATACTTCCTTTTTTGCTAGGGAACTTTCATTCGATGTGATTGATGCTTAAATATATCATGTTGTTAAGCAGTGTTCTTGGAGTTACAGAAATTACTTTTATCTTCATCTTGTTGTCTTCCTTTACGCTGAAAGTAGATGGTAATAAGGCATATGGAAATTGCACAGACTCAGAAAAGTAGGTCATTTATCAAAATAAGTAAAAGGAACCAGTTCTGATGCATTTTATTACCATCTTACAAGGAGTGTAGACATTTACATGTTCATGTATCAATAAATTCTATTTTTTAACCAAAACCTATTGTAAATGATTTGTACCATCTGAATAAAATGTATTTGCCAATTAATGGCAATCAAGAATTAACGGAAAAAAATATAATGAGGTGCATTGTTGAATCTAATTCTAAAAAACCATTATATTTGGTTATAGGAAAACTAGATGCTGCAATAATTTTTATAACACAAATGGTACCTGCACTAGTAAGTATAGCTCTTCGTCATTCTTTTTAAAAATATCTCTAATGCCAAATAAGTACTTAGTAGAAATTCATTTTTGCAAAAGTAAAAAAGCATACACCGTATAATTATTTCATCAAACGTGAGCTTTGATGTGGTCATGTACCCAGTAAAAATTTTGTACACAGTTAATACGGAGTAAATATTTTCTCATGTTTTATGTAAAAGCAGTTTGTTTATAAAAAGAACGTTTAACTTTAAAGTCATATAAATACCTATATTTCCGTGATGTTTAAGTGATATTTCCGTTAGAATCGAATTTATCACATCAACTATCTACATCCTTATGAAAAACTAGACTTCATTCGCACTAGTTTTTTAATCTGATAATTTGTTTGCTAAAGATTAGAAACAGTTTCCTTACCCATGGGTTGAATACTTTATTATATGTATAACTATAGGTGTTTTGCATTTATTAATGTATAGTTCTCAAGAATTAAACTGTAGAGAATGCCTTTTAAAATTATAAATGTTTAAATTGTGTTATTCATTATAGAATGTCCAAAAGGAACATTTGGTGAAAATTGCTCAGAGCAATGCCCAGACAATATGTATGGAGAGTTGTGTGCAAAACGATGTGATTGCAAGGCAAACCAAGTTTGCAATCGTGTGGATGGATGCATAGGTATTCTTTTATTTCATTTTAATCATTCAAATGCTAGTGTAAAAATATTAACATCATTTAGAAATAAATGATGATTTTTAAAATCTCTTTTAACATTACTTAGTTCCTACATGTAAATTGAACCTTATTTGATGATGGAGATACCATTATAGATTCTTTCAGCCTAGTTATTTAATCGCACTAGTCGTTATCTTTGCCAGACATTTTAAGAGCCATTAACAATTTTGATAAAGTACTTAGAAAGTATATAAATAAGCTAATTGCGTGTTTTAAAAACGTCGAAGTCCATTTAATCTAGCGTGTTTTGAAATACGTTAATTAAAAATTAGATACCCTTAATGAAAAATAATCATGAAATATTATATCATCGATATAATCCTTTGGTTTTTTTTTAAATCACACACTCCTTTCGGAAAAAAGCAATTTCCAGATCGTGGGAAATGAAAAAAAAAAGTAAATGCATCACAGTGCATAAACTTTGAAATTAATAGAATATTTCCTTTAAAATTCTAGAGGCGTTCAAAAGTCCACGGATGTCGTTAATAACAAAATAATGTGACGACGCAAGCAAATAAAATTTTATACATATAATTGAAAAAAAAAGAACGATAAAAACATATTGTATCTGAAAGATCTCTATCAAGAACGTCTACCCTGCTGCTTGAATGAAGGAATTCTTGTTGTAGAAAATTAGATTTAATTGCTCCTAGACTTTTTTGCGATGTTTTAGTATTATGAAATTTTTCGAGGCGTTTCCATCGACCATAAAGTATAAAACAAGCGCAGTTCTAGATGGTGGGTAATTGGACCCCCCTCCTGCAAAATTCAAATTTCTTTATATTGACATCATTGAATTACCAAATATATGCCTCAGATGTTCTAGATGGAGGGTAATTGGACCCCCCTCCTGCAAAATTCAAATTTCTTTATATTGACATCATTAAATTACCAAATATATGCCTCAGTATTGCAAAAAAAATAACCTGGTAGCGTTGTTTTGTTCTCTTTGATATACGCTGATGAACTTAAAAATTATATGTGTCGTATTTTTTTCATAAAATTAATAATACAATTATTTCTGGTACATATCATACCATTGTTCTAGGATGAAGACTTACTATAACACTCAGACTTTTGTCTGGCCATGGTACCAGTAATCGTAAGCTTTTCCTGCAAATGATGTACGAGTATGTTTGTTGATGTAGTGTTAACACAGCGACATGGTCTATAACGGTCATTTATTGATCCCGTTCGATAAATCTTTTGCAAAACTGACTTAATATACATGAGTCAACATCAACGCGTCTTGCTTCCAACTCCTGACTTATACCCGCTTGCAGTCTACTGATTGCTGGAGTTAGCATTGTATTGTTTAAAAGTGGCATCGCATTTTTTTCATTTTTTGTTCTGTTAGCGTTACATATTATTTTGCAAATGCATTCTGCTGTGATCTTTTTATGTGTTTTGAAGTTATTGTATGTCTTATTGTATTTCTTAAGCTTTTTTTAACAAAAAGGCATCTAGAAACACAGCTTTAAAAAAATCAAAACAAAAATTGGGTCTTTAGTACTCCTTTTGGCCCTACGGTAGATTTAACTAATTGACTGATAGTGCAACTTAAAATAAATCTCTTTCTCTCTCTTTTCATTTAGAAAGAATCATAACATCAACTACATATTCATTCTATTCAAAAAATAAAATTTTGAATATTATAGGGGAAAAGTTCACAATTTCATCATGAAATTATCATTTTTACCTTTTGCACTTATAAAACGCTTTTTTTCAGTTAAACTTTTTTAAATTTATTTAGAAATAATACTTTAGTAACTAAAATTAACTCAAATTAGGCATATATCATATAATTTTCTTTGAATTGATATGTAAACGCAATGCGTAAATACTGTTACAAAAATAACATTGCAGAGTATACCATAAAGTTTAGTCATCAAATGTATGCAAGCAATGTCGCATTTCAATGATGTAATGGACATACAAATGGACAAATTAATATTACATATTCAATCTCTTTCAGGAAAAATGTAACGCCAATAAAAAAAACTTTAACTTTATCAAACTTGCTTAAAATCAGAAAAAGTCATTAGAATAGCATAGATGGTAACTAAAATTAACTTAAGTAGCGCATTAGATCATGTTGTTTTTTGTTTTTATTAATATGTAGACACAACATTTACATACTATTACAAAAAATACCAATGCAGAACGTAGAATGAGAATGTAAAATTATCAGATGTATGCATGCAATGCCACATTTCAATGATGTAATAAACATATTGCGTAACAAGCATTTTTGTTAGAGAACTCATTGGTATGTGTATATTGTTCCCACGACACGATAAGACGTTTGATCTCGGAACAATGTTGATCCATCAAAAAACAAAATTAAATCAATCAGATTAACAATTTTGCCTTACTATAATAGTCTTGCAAGTATAAAACACATATAAATAAGCTTAAGGAAATAACCCAAATAAAACTATAAATGGAATCAAAGTACTGAGAGTACTGAAAGACGGGGTCTTGAAAGTTTGAAATTGTAATTGTCCTTCATTTTCTCGAATATGCTTCCAAAAATTATGAATTTTAATTAGTTGTTTCAATCTACGTTAAATTGGCTTTTTTGCAATTGTCTGATACTTTGTCTAAATTTTACTCAATCCCAGCCTTCATAATTGTAGAAAATTGACACAACGGTATTTTATGTAAAATAAGACCAGAAGGAAAAAATTTAAAAATTACTATATGTACTAACCGGTAAATTCAAAACAACTTTTTTAGGTTCATGATTTGAATCATTAGATTTATTCAACTTTGTGATCCAAGAGAAAATCCACAAGTCGGACGGTATCCGTTATACAAGGTTTATGAACCCCGAAAACTCTCAAACTGCTGAATTAATAAACAAAGTTAATATTTGTATACCGATAAGAAACACAGGCACCTGATGTTAAAAATATTTCTTTTTACATTAAGATTCCAAGTACTCTAACAATAAAAAGGTTTGTTAAAGTCGCCATTTTGATTCTTTAGACCGACTTATCTGACACGATTTTCTTGCATCGATCCATGCAAAATTAATAAGTAAAAATAAATCCGTTCGCCACTTACTGCTTTTTTGTGTAAACTCGTGCATAATCTACACGAAGAACGATACAACCGTTCCGTCCATTAAAAATCATAGTCCGAAAATCAGAGACATAAATAACAGAGATTGGCAACTTCGCCATTAGCGTGTAAAGGATACGGGACCAACCTTACTTTGAGAACTACAAATGCAACAACAATCTTGTATAAGTCATTAAATTTGAACCTGATAGTGAACACGTACCTGTATATTTGTTTAAGCATGTTTTATTTATGAAACATATACAAAAAGTTTAACTCTTTATATAGCTTTTAAATTACTTTTTTAAAACTAATTGACTTTTCACAAAGTAATGGTAATGGTAATGCATTACTTTACTCATGTAATGGTAATGTAACGCATTACTAAAAGAAAAATAAGTGATGGTAATTTAATGCCCTAATTCATGAAGAAATGGTAATGCAATGCATTACTTTACAATGTAATTCACTCCAAGCATGATTCCAACTAAGCCGGACAACATGAACATTAACATTTAACTTGGTTTTTCAATCGATAAGATTGTGTATATTATTTGATGTATTGGTCACCGAAAATGTATAATCTGTATAGATTTTCTTACAATGCATTGTTAAAATTTTTAATTCAGTTTAATTAATTAAAGAGCCAATGAACGAGAAGGCAAATTCGGACTTGTTATTATTTTCCATGTACAAAATTTCTTTAGAGAATAGACTGGAAGCCATTGAAACACCTATTTAATATGTAAGACATCTGTGTATAATCCGTGCTAATTTTAACTTCGGCCTGCGCATGACGGTCGGTAGTATTCAGGTGAAAGATTGTCAAAATAAAATTCACAACTTTTCAAACATTGCGTTTAGGAACATTATATTCGATTCAACCTTGAACCTCTTCTATTGATTAATGAGCTCGAACACTAACTGAATCGTCAACGGCGTTGTGCATTCAGTTACGTAACTCATTCCACATTTGAACCCGAGCAGGAATATTTTGATCAATAAAACTATTTGTTTAATTTCTAAATAGAATTAAGTTTATAGACAGAGGACTAAAAAGATATGATGCATGTTTTTATTATATATATATTTACTGATATGCAAAAAAACTTTCTGCACAATTTTCTTACGCGTAGACTCAATTCATGTGTTCTACGCGTGCCTTCCGGTTTGAGACTTCAGCTGACAGTAAACTTATAGACGGGGTCAAGTGACCCCCGTCAAAAATGATTCATTCTACAAAACAAAAAAACCAAAAAACAAGCAACTTCATGAAATGCAAAGATAGAGATGAATGGTCTAATTATTGCCCTTTTTGTAACTGCATTGGTCAATTTCCTTATGATATAGATATATATATATATATATATATATATATATATAGATATATATATATATATATATATATATATATATATATATATATATATATATATATATATATATATATATATATATATATATATATATATATATATATATTATAAAATGATTGAAATTGAAATAACCACTGGAAATTAAATACTGTATTAATAATTTTTACGCTGTTGGCTCTTGTATGAGAAAGTATGGGTATTATATATAGCTCTAAATACTCAATATAGTTTGTTATTATAAAAGCTGTCCTTGTAAAGGTCAGCCTAGTTAGTCGTCGCTGATACTCTAGTAGTATTAGGGAAGGGGTACGCCTTTAGTTAGAGTTAGTACACTGTCCATCCTGAATAAGGTGTTAACACAGTGGCTGCCTCTGCGGAGGGTTTACCTCTTGAGTAGGCCATATAGATAGTGGTTACTTCGTGGTATTATTCAAGTTTCAACACCGGCCGACCATATTTATTTTGTGATTTTGCCATAAGTAAGGGGAGGTCATTTTGTTAATAAGGAAAAATGAGGAAACCTTTTGCCAGACCAATCAAACCAAGTACAGTAAAACACGCTTATAACGAAGTCCCAGGGACGGCCAATTTAACTTCGTTATAAGCGTTATTCGTTATATCCGTCAAGTTTACAACATGAAATAGAGACTTGGGGAATGAAATTCACTTCGCTGTAAGCGTCAACTCATTATAAGCATGTTCGCTATAACCGTGTTTTACTGTACATGTACTTGAGGCGCATCATTATAACTCATCCTCACTGGACCTGTTTAGAACTACTGACATTGTTGGTAGGGATGCACTCATTTTTTAAACAATTTAATGGACGTGAAACATGCTAATATAAAACAACTATGTTTAAAATACTCTGATGAAAACCCCGCAGAAATACTTGGACACAAACTTTCTGTATTTAGGTTGTTGTCAAAATTGCATGTTTTATTAAAAAATTTCCAGTGCATGTAACACTCCTTTTTAGTAAGACTTTTTGTGAACATGAAATTTGTAATTTGTTTTGTGTTTTCTCTATTTCCTTTAACTACACATTCTATTTTAAGAGCAAGTATGGCTTGCATAATTTTATAAACACTTAATAGTTTTTAATTCAGTTTTTCCCTCTTTTTTTAGATTCTCGGGGAACATGCGGTAATAATGGGTAAATTTATAATTGTCTTCATGTAAGCGATTTGATATCATTGTCGATAGACGTCTCATTGAATATCAAACTAAAACAAGTGGAAAGTCGTGCTTACAATTTAAACCATATGTAAAATCGTGTATAATCCTGACATAGACTTGGTTTAATCTCAGAATATTTATAAGAGAGAGAGAGAGAAATAGAAAGAAAGAGAGAGAGATATGAAAATATGGTTTATTGAATATTATCATTATTGACATGAATATCATAAAATTACATAAAGTGCAGTTCATTTTAGTCTTTCATATATTCATGTACATTTTTATAGCTATGAACTGATCTGCTGTATTAACTACATTCTCAAAGATGGATACTGCAAAGGTAATCTGAGATTATTATTTCGATAAAAATTGTACGTTTTCTCTAATTTCACATCATTCAACATAATTTTTTTTCTTTTTAAAACATCGAGAAAGATAAACTAATCATTCATATTTCACAGGTCTCCTGTCCACTAATGCATGTTAGTTTGGCTCTCTACAAATATTAAACAGTGATTTCTGCCTCTGTTGGGATTCAATAAGCGTTATTTCTTTTATTAATTCGTTTGAGGACGGACAAGATTGTCTAAGATAAAATATTATTCACTCTGTCTGCGATAACGACGATTTATTTTCATGCTAAATAAAATTCCGATCTCATAGCTGTTTCTTTTGAGGTTTTGTGTGCTGTTAAAGCGCATATATCATGTAATCAAAAGTATTACGCAACCCGGATGATTCGTGAAGGCAATATCTATGATGAATAAAAGTATTGAGGGTACCAAAAGCCGGACCTGTTTGATATGTGCCCCCTTTTAAACAAGAATGACACATTGTTTAATTGTCTAACTGATATAGCGATTGTACATTTTAAGAAAGCAAACACCTTACTGAGTTTGAGCAATTAAGGTACATAACTACACCTACGCGTATACCTTTTAAGACACTACGTCACAAGATGGCGAATTAAATGTTTTGTTTAACTGTTTATATCACTCAGTTGGGTTGAATATCGTCGTAGCTCAGTGGTTAAAGCATTGGAATCGCAGATCGAGAGTTCGAATCCGCCTGGAGCTTTTGTTCATGTTAACTGCATTATATTTTTGAAAATGTAATTCTTTATCCAAAATTGCGCACAATTTTGCCTATTAGACTTTAATAATTCTTATCCATTATGATATCTATCAGGTATCAGGTAATTTTCTGCTGATTTGAGAAAATATTTCAAGGTGTAGTGAGCCACCTTAAACTACTACATTAAACTACTATATAATGCCATCATTCAGTCATCTGGATCAGTACTTTGAAAGAAAATAGAATATTATAGTACATTGCGTAAATAAAGTAAATCGTTTCCTGGTTCTCTATGCATTAAACTTGGGTTCATTATCATCATCATTAAAAATATCGGTGATTTTGTGATGAAAATAAGTATACCCGTTATTACATTTTCCATTTCATGATAATCATAATTTAAAAAAATGTGTTAATTATTTCCAGAGGTAGATTTTACCGTTATCCTCCTACATTTTATATGCAATTATTGGTGGTTACATGTATTTTACACGTGACCTTTTTATTTAGAATGAAGAAAATTCTTTCCTTGTGGGATGATTGTATTCCCGCTATCTTTTAAGTAAAACCGACTTGAACGATGTTTTGATTAAATTAAATTCTAATGTATCAATATTATTCTCAAGCAATTTGATTCATATTTAGTAGACATTTGAAAAACTATTTAGGTTTTTACACCACAGTACATTATATGTAGAAAGATGAATTGATATTTTTTCTGCTTATTCTTATTTTTCTACCAGTAAGCGAAGTGAAATTTTTGTTTACGACATATCAAAACATTTCCATGCACGTCGTACTGCTTTCGGAAAATTATAAGTGGATTTAACCCTGCGTTTTAAAAACGCCTCACGTTTCGTTACTATTGACACGTGCACGTAAAAGTTTGTTATTCTACTTCGCGGGGGTGTTAAGGAAGCATATGGAATCTGAGTTACATGTTATTCCGTGAAATCACAAATCTTACTAATTATGTACATATTCAAATATCTAAGCAACGAAACGTAGACCAAAAACTAATAAAAAATACTGAAGACAATTTTTTTTACAGAAATTAGTTTGTATTACGTAGATTGACACATTGATGACGTCATGACTAAAAGTTGAATGTCGTGTGAATTTGATCGGAAAGCATTGTAAACAGAGTCAAAATATAACTAATCTAAGAACTCTAATAATGTATTGTGGTGTGATTTATTGAGAATTGAACATAAGAATACTGGGAAAGAAGTTAGTTTTATCAACCATTCGCTAAAAGGTATGTAAATTTGCTTTTATTTATCGGCCAGGCTTTCCTCTGTCGTTGTTTACGATATAAAAATCCGCCTAGAACAACACTACCCCGTATATATTGAACTTGAAATTTTATACGTATCGTTAGTTTGATCAATGCTTTATTTGAAAAGTGCTGCTAGAATCCCATGTTTTGTGTTGTTTTGATGGAACATACCGTTTTCCGTGCAAACTTAATAAAAGTTGGGAATGTTTTACGAGAGCCGGATGAATAACTATTTAATTAAGAAGAACATAGAATTCTAGCAGCAGTTTTGATTAAACTGAGATGATTTGCCTTCACTTGGTATGTTTATTTTATTTTAGAAACCGCGAGGTAGTGTTGTTCTATCACATTTTACGTTAAGGAATATACGTAAGCTATTTATAGTTGTCACGTGATAATGCACCAATGTGGCAGTAATGTACTACCCGATTTTTTTCAACGGACATCTGTTTTAAAGGATAATACTAAGTTTTTGATCTTATTCAAAATATTTATTTAATTTCACGATTTTGAATATAACAGTTAAAATAAGACGCTAAATTGCCCATATGCTTCCTTAACACCCCCCGCGTTGACAGAAACTGTTACATTTGCACGTTATAAACCATAGCGGATTTTGTTAGTTTGACAAGCAAATGCATTTGTTCTAGAGACAAAAGGTTTTGTTTACCTTTTTGCATGCATTAAGGTCAAGGTCAAATGTCGACGTCCACTAGAAATTGGAAAAACACTGTCACCCTTGGATATTTTCTGATCTCTCGACGCGGGCGTATCCCTTGAGAGTTGACTATGACCTTTGACATTGACTGTTGACCTTGACAGCTGGTGATAGAGGACCTTAAGACACAAACTTCGAAATTCTCTCGTGCGACTAGTGCGAAGAAGTCTTTTTTCAATTTTATGTAACGGACGACCTTGACTTACGACGTAAAATGAATTGTGCTCTCGCGTCTTCTTTGTTTGGTTTATTTATCACAGTGTAAAAGCATATTGTGCTTTTTTCTGTTAATATGTTTCTTATTTTTCTTCTGTAAGCAAAGTAACCATTTTGTATTGTGTTTCGCTTCTTTTAGAAAAGCTCTTACGTACACCGCAATGCATTTGGGAAATCGCCAGGTCAATTGACGTCGTGTCTTAAAAACACCACACGTTTCGCAACTATTGACGCGTTCACCTGAAGTTTGTTATCGTTACTCTTCGGAAGCTGTGACACTTGCACGTTCGAGACCTTCACGAATGTTTTGGATACATCAAGTAGTTGCGGATCTCTAAAAGACAAACATTTTTGCAATCTGCTGTAAGAACAACTGTTCTCAGCTTTTTTAAATTTCGCGAAAAATCAAAAAAGAAAAGAAAACGATAAGCCGTAGAGACACGAAACATTTTGCAATGATCTTTAACCTCGATCTTTGACCTGAGGCTATCTTAGAACTGATGTGCTTTTATAATCTGCAACATATACATTGTATAAGCTTACAATTAGGGTCCCATTTCCTTGATTGAATCCTTAAATGACCTTGAATCTTAATATATAACCTTGAAATTCATTTTCTCTTTTAAAATAACATCTAGCAAAGTGTTCCAACCGTTTGCCAAATTTTTTACAAACTGGAGAATTTCTGGGCGATTATTCCTTACACCTGAATGCAATTGCCTGCCAATTTCGAAACGAAATGAAGCATATTGAAGAAATTTATTCACTCCAGCGGCATCAAACCATCATCCCGAGAAACGAAATTCCAACGCTTGGATATTTGTATCTAATAGATTCATGCTCAACTTTCACTGAAAATATATATTGGCATTTTTATCAGCAAACTGTGTTACACATTGTGACGTTCCATAAAGGATAACTTTTAATTCCTCCAAAGACCTTGATTTTATTTGAATATAGTTTATATTTTCTCTGTCTCAGTTCGTTTTTTTCAACTTGGCTAAAATACATGACTGGCCTTATTTCATTTCAGAGGGATCCCTATCTGCTCTTCTTTCTATCATCATCTAAACTGATTAAACAACTTAACATTTTTTACCTTATCTAAAGAAACGGATCAGAACGATAGCTCATTGCAAAAAAGTGTCTCTTCTTAACATTTAAAGATTTCCTGAAAATTGAACAAAACAAAGGGACACATTAGCGGTCGAAAGACCTTCTAATTGTTTCATGAACAATAAGTCTACTAGTTTTATAAGTTATTATTGCCAATCTTTTTGGATGTTTCCAGCTCAGAGTGTTAATTTGGAAGGACAAACCCGATCCCAGTAAATTGAAGGGGGGAGGGGGGGGGGTTGCAACAGTTCTCGACTTCATTTTTGTTTTGCATACAAGATACAGTGGCTCAAATATTTTCTTGTGAAAATAAAGGCACTTATTTTCTATGGAAGAAAATAAATGCGATAATTTACCCAGAGAAAAATCACTCAACATATTATGTTTAAAGATTTATTTGCCGAGTATTGGCCGTTGCATAAATAAAATGTGGGACGCATTTGACAACATGAGGGAAAACCCACTCAAAAAATGTTACAGCAAATAATCACCAACATTCAAATATCATCAAAATAATAGTCTGAAATTGTCCACCCTGGGTTTACCGAGGATTGTCACAGATTTAGGTATATACCTAAACTTATTTAATGCATACAATGTAAATAACTATGTTGAGTTATTGTTAAATGAAAAGTAGATAATAAGAAAAGTACAATTTTACACAATCACTTCTTCAACTGTTCAGCAACTTAACATGCACAAATCAATTGTCACAATGTTTTTAACAAGTCAGCACAACACTACAGACATGTAGGCATCAGCTGCTTTGTTGTGCACAAACACCACATGACTGCTAATTGCCTACGGAAATCCGCAGTCATCAAACACTTGAAAGGAGAAACTGACCGATCAGCTACTCGGCCATTAAGAATTCGTAAGGATAAATAGGCTCCATATTTAGAGAAAATACTCTAGTCCCCCTGAATGTTGTAAAGAAAAATTTTATAACCCAACTCAGTGAGGTGAACCCCATCAGGTCTCAAAACTGATTTATGTCTTTAAACAAGTCTGGGTATTTAATGTGGCATCCTCCCAATTCTTAAACTTTCAAAACAGCTGCTCTCTTACAATGTAACTCGTACATGGGACCTGTTCATTGCTCCAGTATCCTGCAAATACCTCCAAGTTTTACATGGAAGTGTCTGAGACCAAACTAGTACTGAATTTGGAAATTGTTGCTTAATAATTTCCAAGCGAACAGCAAGCAATTTCAATCAACTCATATAATGGTATACGTTTCAGACCACTATCGTTACCCCAAACATGCATTTCAAGAACGTCTGGAGCAGCTTCGATTTCTCTGAGTAAATGCAGCTTGCTCTTAAGATGCAGAACTTTCAATCCAAAATAACCCTGTCATCATAAATTTATGCTCAGTCTCCCTAGTCCTAAATTGGTTCCATCAGCTCTGCTTACTGCTTCAGTAAACGCATGTCTGATGATTAACGAGCCAACACATCTGGCCTTAACATCAATTTCTGCAATACTTTAAGGATTTATAAATATTGGATAAATGTTTTGGAAATGAAAACAATGTAATCTGGTGTAATATTATATCCTATTCTCTCTCAATGCTACTGACAATAAACTACATGTAAGACTGGACAACGAATATATGATTTGTACCCCTTAGATTCCCAGCGACCTGCTTCCATTATAGCTTCTGGAGAACAAACAGCCGGAAATGCAGCTGTAGCTGTCCCAATTCAAGCAAATGAGCCTCAAACTTCCCTTGTATCCAAAGAATGTTCATTGTCTTTTCCAACACAGAAGAAAACTGATACCTAGTTAAACCCTTGCCTCCTTAACATGCTGAATGAATGAACAGTGGGCCATCACTTTTGCCTCCAACTAACAAGAAATCATTTAAACACCCATCTGAAGACAAAATACAACTAATTTTATTTATTGCCACTGTTACACCTCTGCTTTGCTGATATGACTTTGAACTTCTTATCCTGATATAGACGCTAGAGAAATTCAACTCAAACTGTACATCATATACTTGTAGAATTGAATGTATGCTGTTAACTATTGACAACCAACATTTTCCAACCCTTAGAAATCCATGGAAGGCCAATACAGCTCTAGATCTGATCATTCTTATTTCATAGGAATAATAACAACTTGCGGACAAACTCTTAACAATTTTTGTAAGCAAAGAGAATGAAATTGGTAGCCGTGAATCAATGCTTTTCCTAATTCTTTCATACTCTCGAATGCTTACTCACTATCAATTTTTTTGTAATGTTTGCAATATTGTGAATTTTACTCTGGAAACTTAAAGCCGATACATAGGCCCTGGCTGTAGAATAAGTGTAATCTTTACCGGATAAATATGTAATAAACTGCACCACATCAAGTGGTGGAGGTAAGATTTTCTGGTACCCAAGGACAAGGAGGAAATTTTCAAAAGCTCTCACTCAAGTGTCAAATGAAGTCTTTGTTGTTGTGTAAGCAGATGCAAGATGTTTCCCGCAAACAATCTTCCCGTCTGTACGTAGTTAATTGACCAAGTCCAACTCTCACCAAAGTCTCACAAGTTTATTTGGATCGTATAGTGGTTCTGTTCTCGTTCTTCGGTTCTCGTTCTAATCAAGTCTCTGAACAAGTCTAATTCGGTTCTTCGCTACTAACAATTTGACAGGCATATATATACCCTTTCGGCTGGGACAGACAGTTTCGGTTACTCATGACCACCTGCGCTGGTCATGAGTGTAGATTTAGTGAGCAAATTCCTAAACAATATTTTAATTCCAAATTCAGTATCAAAACTGTCAAACTGTCCATCACAGCGTCGGGGGATGCGGGCTTACAATCTCCCGCATCAGTACAAAACATGGGTATAGGTTAAAAGGTTAACAGAAAACATGTACTTCGTGACAATTATACAAAATCAGATCTCCACAGAGTCTGCAAATATGACAAACATAGCATTACTGTCCTACACCAGATCTCCACAGAGTCTGCAAATATGACAAACATAGCATTACTGTCCTACACCTGGACATATGATATCATGCTGCTGCGCAAATAATTTCCAAAATATAATTTCCCAAGGACTTTCTAACATAGTTATTGACATTTTAATAATTGCGCAGTTTGCATAAACAGCTTACATGTTTATTGCATAGTACTTAACAAGGTCATCTATTTACATACGTCCCCCAAACAAAAGAAATATCCCAAGGGAGATTTCTTCTGCCTGGTGCCCAGAGCAGGAAAGTGTCCTTGATCTCCCCTAATTCGGATGAACTTTCCAGCGACATACCAGTTAGAACATATCCTTAAGAGGTAGCACCAAGTGACCTCTTTCCTTTTCTGGCTAGGGACAACAAATAAAACAATCAAGTACGATCAATTAATCAAGATGACCAGGATGTAACACTTAATAAAGGTGATCAGGATGTAAAACGTGTTAGAGGTGATTCATATACATATAGGTGATCAGGATATATACACAATTCAATCAGTAACATAAGTTGTTACATAATATATATACATCTCAAACCATGTAATGGTCAATCATGACCAGGATCAAACAATCATAGTCACATATTTTACAGTTCATAATGGTCAAGAATGACCAGGATTTCAACAGTTCATTATAGTAAAAGTTACACTGTTCGTGGTGAGCGGAAATGATCAAGATTCAATGACTAAGATTCTTAAAATATAAGAACGTACAATTTTATGACAATATTACAATATAAAGATCAAAATTGTTAAAGCACCACAGGTCCAACAACTAACACAGTTGCCGTAGTTTCACATTGTTCGTCGACATTGGAAACAGGATCCTTCCAGAAATGAATTCACATTTATTTTAGTACATAATACAACACATTTTTTCACAGTCTTCACTGGATTTCCTTATTCGTACATCATAGCATTTATCATTGGGTATAGATTTGGCGCCGATGGCAAGGTGTCTCCTTGCGGAGTGCTTCCTACGCTCCTCTGATTTTCAGACATCGTGGTCTTTTCCTCAAGGTATCTTCTTGCGAGTTCGGGATCTGGTTGGTAATATTTGCTCCAAGGAGATTCCAAGTCGTCTTTCTTTCCAGTAAGTCGTTGTATTAAAGTTTCTGAAATGGTTCCGGTACTATGAATGGTCTTCCGGTCTTCCAACTTTCCGCTTCGACGGGGCTTCTTTGGGGTTGTAATGTCTCTCAGTTCAATATTTTGTTTGGAAGTCCGTGCTTCAGGATCGACACAACTATATGGCGTACTTCCAGGAGAATCCTTTTCGACTTCGTCACTAGGTCTCCCGTGGCAACGTGTCCAACTACCACCACAGCAACTACCCAGTTTCCTAACTTTCTTATATTTCCTAATACAAAGTCCTGTCACTATTACCAAAGCCAAAATTAAACACACATAGAACCAAGGGCTTCCCACCCAAGACGAGGATTTCATGGGTTGCAGATTAGTTACTGGCAATTCCGCCATAAATGAATTCATAGGGAAGACTTTAATATGTTTTAGTTTTAAGACATTAAACCATGAAAACCTGAGCAACCTTGTCCCATACTCAAGATGTCGATTGTAATATATGATTGTTTTGTTTTGGCTAATTCCTTCATAATAGCCAACGTTTGTTATTTTGTCTACAGGGCTTAGGGATTGATTTACGCGGTTTAGAGATTGGTTTTCGCTGCTTAGGGGTTGGGGTGAAGCCTAGACCTATTTTAACTTCATCTACTTCCATGTCTTCATTCAATGGAACTCTAAAATTATCTCAGGGAATTTGTGACTCAGGGTGCTCATTTTCAGACTCTGACTCATAGTCCTCAATTATCTCTTCTGTCGATTCAGTGTTTTGTTGTTGATCATCCATGATCTTTTTGGCTCTTATTCGTTGTTGAAGTTCTGCTAAAGGGATATTTTCTTCATCGGAAGATTCTTCTCTTTCACGTTTCTTAAATTGAATTTCTCTTTCCAGTGGTTCTGGTTGTATGTCTTCTTCTTCAGAAGAATCAGATTCTTTTTCAGGTGGTATCACATAATTATTTCTTCTTAAAGTTCGACTATCTTCAGCACTTCCTTGCGAAAACGAAATGGGCCAATGCGAGATGTCAGCCAACCTTAATTGTCGTGCATGGCACTTGGTAGTTGCTCCTGTCAACTGGTTCTTTATGACGAAACTTACTGGTCCTTTCTGCTCGATGATTCTATAATACGGAAGCTATTTCTTATCTAATTTATTTTGTCTCCTATTATTCTTTAGGTAGACTGGATCTCCTACTTGAAATTCTTCGTCTTTACTCTTCTTATCTGCTTGATCTTTCTGCCTTTTCTTGGCTTCTTTCACGTTTTATGCACCAACATGAAGGCTTTATGTTGTTCTTGTAACGCAATCTTATGTTGGTCCTCTCCCATGTATCTTCGTCGAGGCTTCAACAAGGTATCCAAAGGTAGTACCACGTCTCTGTTATACATAAGATAGTACGGAGAGAATTTTGAAGAATCATTGGGGTGAAATCAGATTGCGGCTAGCGTTTTGTTAAGATGAATATCCCAAGTTTCTGCACTGTCTACCAACTTTTTAGCCATGACATCATGTAAAGTCCTGTGGAATCTTTCTACTTTGCCATTTCCTTGGGGACTGTAATAGGACGTAGTTATATGATTGATGATAAGTTCCTTTAACGTCTCTTCTACTTTCTTGTTGATATTTTCCGTTCCATTATCCGTAAGGATTTGTAAGGGACAACCATATCTTGGATATATTTCTTCTAGTATCAAGTGTACTATATTGTCTGCTGACTTGTCGGGTACGGGAAAAGCTTCTGGCCATCCAGAATAGATGTCGATGAATGACACTATGTATTTATTTCCTGATAAAGATGTTGGGTATGGTCCAGACAAATCAAGTCCCATTTTAGCCATAGGGAAAGGTGGTATATCCGTTTCTTGCAGTGGGGGTTGATTTTTCTTGTTACTTCGGGTCTGACACAGAACACACCCTTCTTTGTAGGAATGTAACCTTTTATACAGGTTAGGCATATAATATTTCTGTCTGATGACGTCGTAAGTCTTGTCAACTCCCATGTGTCCGAGTGCATCATGATATTGTTGCACCACTAAGGACTCTAAATCTCGTGGTACGTACAAGCGAAGTCTTGGGCATTCTGCGTCTCCGTCTGACAGATAGTACATCAATCCATCGATTTCTAGAAATTTCTTTTCTTCGGTTGCTGTCGCTGTTCCTTTCTTGAGTCTATCTTTCAATTTCTTTATTTGTTCGTCGCTCATTTGGCTTTCTCTAACATCAATGTCTTCAGGTAAGTCGATAAATGGCCTAAGTATTTCATCAGGCTGCTTTACTTCACATTTAGCTAGACTCTTAGGTGAAAAGGCGTTTGAATTTAGCACATTGATTTCAAAGAAGTTATCTTTCACATCTGGTTCATCACAATCGGATTGATCTTCCGTTTCATCATCTTTTCCTCCAGATGGTACTCTCGACAAAAGGTCAGCACAGCAGTTGAATCTGCCTTCAATGTATTCCACTTTACAGTTGTATCCAGCAATATTTAGTGCCCATAATTGAATCTTTTTGTTCTGCATCGGAGATTCTAGGATATACTTCAATGGTTTATGGTCTGTCCTTATGGTAAACTGAGCGCTGTGAAGATAGTGATCTAACTTCTGTAAGGCATAGTGTATGGCAAAAGCTTCTTTTTCAATAGTTGACCATTTCTCTTGAGTTTTGCTTAGCTTATGAGACAGGTAGTATATTGGTTTGTCTTCTCCTTCATCAGTCTTCTGCGTGAGACAGGCTCCTATGCAGTTGTTACTAGCATCGGTATATAAGATGTAAGGTTTATTGGTGTCAGGGTATGCCAATAATGGTACTACTGTTAGGCTTTCTTTAAGGAAATCAAACGCTTCTTGACTGTAAGGCGTCCATTTGAATCTGGCGTATTTTCTTTTAAGGTCAATCAAAGGTTCTGCTATTTTCGAGAAGTTGGGGATGAATCTTCGATAATAGCTACACATTCCTATGAAACCACGAACCTCTCTGACAGTAGTAGGTGCAGGTAACTTCTGTATAGCTTCTACTTTCTTCGGATCGGGTTTAACTCCGTGTTCATTGATGATGAAACCGAGATACTCTGTTTGTTCTTTAAAGAAACTGCACTTTTTCAACTTTAATTTCAATCCGTGTTGTCTCAAGCGATGGAATACGTCTTGGATATGGCGTAGGTGGTCTTGTGGTGTTTCAGAAAATATCAAGATGTCTTCCAGGTATGCAATGGCAAACTCCTCCTGTCCCTGAAGAACTATGTTCATCAGTTCTTGAAAGACTGCCGGCGCGTTACTCAACCCGAATGGCATCCGATTGAACTGGAACAATCCTTTGTGGCATGCAAAGGCTGTCTTTTTCTTACTAGAGTCTTCTAGTTTTACTTGCCAATATCCGCTTTTAAGATCTAAGGCTGTAAAGTACTTGGCCTTTCCTAGCAAGCATAAGATGTCATCTATAAATGGTAATGGAAATGACACTGGCTTCACAATCTTATTTAAACTTCTAAAGTCAACACACATCCGGTCTGATCCATCTTTCTTTTTCACTACCACTAAAGGGAATGACCAAGGTGATTGGGATCTTTCTATTATCTTGGCTTCCATCATCTCTGCTATCGCCTTATCTATGATTTGTCTCTTATTTAGGGGGGCTCGGTAAGGTCGATTCTTTATAGGGTGATGACCTTCAGTGTCTATCTTCATCTTCACTGTCTCCGTAACTCCAAGATCACTATCCTTTTTGGCGAATAAGTCTTTGTTCTTGTTTACTCGTCTTTGTACAGATTGTTCAAATCTTTTTGGTACGTCAATCTTCTCATTGGTGTTTTGTCCGGAGGATATTTCTGAGATTTCCTTCGGGTTTACGCTGGTAATACGGCCCACGATATACCCTCTTGGAATCTTGTAGCTCTTATTTGATTGGTTTACGATGATCAAGGGAATTTTTCCGTCTTTGCGAACTTCACAAAGAGAGTCTTTTAAATAAAGTCCTGGTTCCTCCATTATTCAGTCATTGTCTATACAATTCACTTCAACCAAGTTACTTTCTTGAGAAGGAAATTTGTTATTCACTTTCCCATGAAACACAGTTACAGTATTTGGTTTCACAAATAGTTTCTTTTGAGTTCTCACGATTGTTGAGATATGTAAGTCTTCTTTGAGTTCCGCATAAGTTTTACCATTTATACGCATGAGTCCTAAGTCAAAATATAATCGAACATTGTTCTTCTTGAGCCAATCGCGGCCAAGAATCAGATTCCGATTGAGTCCCTTTGTCACATAAAGCTTATGTTCTAACGCTAAACCTGAAATCTTAAAAGAAATATTTACGTACCCTATCGCAATTAAGGAATTACCATTTGCTGCTTGAAGAGTGGGGATGTCATTTTTACATAATTTAGGGCGAGGAAATAAGTTATCATACATTTTCTTGCTGATTAAAGATACAGCAGCACCGGTATCTACTAAAGCTCTGAATTTATTTTTACCTATCTTTAATAAACAACTACTGGGATCATTGGTAAAATTAATTTCATATCTAGGTCTTTGTTTAAAGTTCTTTCTTCGGGCTTCAACGAAGGAAGAACATCTTAGTTTTCCTGATTTTGTTCATTAAAAGAGCGAGGGTTGTATCCTGAAGTCGATCTCTCATTATTTTTATTTTGAGTGTTGCGTGACCTATTCTGCCGACCTATCATTCTCCCACGGTTTTGTTGCGTTCTCTGATAGCTACGCGAGCTCCAGCAGTCAGCACGCACATGACCTACTTTTCCGCAGTTCCAACATTCCACAGGTGAGCGGGGGCTCCGTTCAACAGTATGTACAGGCCTATTTTGATTGATTGGTTTATTTATTTGGGGGCGAGATCTAACCTGAGGTTTGTTTTGTTTACAGAATCTGGCTCGGTGGCCTGTCTTTTTACATTTTAAACATCTGTTATTTCGCGCATGGTCGATTTCCATGGGCTCTTCATGCCGAATGTCTACCGGCGCGGGATTGTCTAAGCGATCTCTGAAGAAAGGAAAGGTAGTATCAAAAGTAGGGTTAATTAAACCATTACTTATGTTCTGTCTTTCGGTTATATCTGACCCTCGAATGGCCAATCTCTGTCTTAAATTTTGTTCTCTCATAGTAACTTGAATCGCTGATTCTAAGTCTTTCGGATTCTCTCTGAGAATTTTCATTCTTAGATAATCGAACGTCAGTCCGTCACAGAAAATGTCAACCAATTGTTGCTGCACTAAAGGGTCTTTAATTCTATCTTTGCTATACGCGTCTTTCGCGATTTGTAATAATCTTTCAGCAAATAATTGTACACTCTCGTTAGAGTTTTGTCTTGTTCTGCGCATTACCGCTAATGCATGTTGTGGGTCTGTTATCTCAGCAAACCTATTTTGTAATGAGGCCCTAAGATCATGCCATGATGGCACTTCCTCGGCTGCTGCCGTTTCGTCTAGATATCTTTTTATAGAATCTCCCACGGACCCTTTACTAGTTACATAAGCTAACATCGGGATTTCATGCTCTGGTTTTCCTGACATTGATGCATATTTCTCTACCTCTTTAAGCCACTGTTTAAATTTTCTGGGGTCCCCCTCAAACGGAGTGATTACTGAGGACAAGGGTACTGATAGAGCGGCTGTTACTGCCCTCATAAAAAAATCTTTTTCGTCATCCGGCTTCGGATGTCTGGGTTCACGGAACTGATATTCCCTGGTTTCATGAAATGATTCCTGACTACTTGATTGGGATTTATCTACAGAACTTTTACCCTGTTCCCCTCTATCTTGACCTAAACTTGCCATACTTTGTTCCTACTGACCCATTTGTCTTCTAAACTCTTCTTTATCATAACCAGTTGCCATGTTAGTAGTTGTTCAAATTACCACTAAAAATAGAGACGATAGCGATATGTAAAAGGATTCTTACCTTACGAAGTTTTCTCAGACGTTTTCCTTATCCTTTCTTGTACTTCGTCTTATCCTGGTCACGGCACCAAGAATAACTATGTAAGCAGATGCAAGATGTTTCCCGCAAACAATCTTCCCGTCTGTACGTAGTTAATTGACCAAGTCCAACTCTCACCAAAGTCTCACAAGTTTATTTGGATCGTATAGTGGTTCTGTTCTCGTTCTTCGGTTCTCGTTCTAATCAAGTCTCTGAACAAGTCTAATTCGGTTCTTCGCTACTAACAATTTGACATGCATATATATACCCTTTCGGCTGGGACAGACAGTTTCGGTTACTCATGACCACCTGCGCTGGTCATGAGTGTAGATTTAGTGAGCAAATTCCTAAACAATATTTTAATTCCAAATTCAGTATCAAAACTGTCAAACTGTCCATCACAGCGTCGGGGGATGCGGGCTTACAATCTCCCGCATCAGTACAAAACATGAGTATAGGTTAAAAGGTTAACAGAAAACATGTACTTCGTGACAATTATACAAAATCAGATCTCCACAGAGTCTGCAAATATGACAAACATAGCATTACTGTCCTACACCAGATCTCCCCAGAGTCTGCAAATATGACAAACATAGCATTACTGTCCTACACCTGGACATATGATATCATGCTGCTGCGCAAATAATTTCCAAAATATAATTTCCCAAGGACTTTCTAACATAGTTATTGACATTTTAATAATTGCGCAGTTTGCATAAACAGCTTACATGTTTATTTCATAGTACTTAACAAGGTCATCTGTTTACAGTTGTTTTTAAATATATCCCGTAATAAATTGTTTATTTGAAGTTGTAGATCATGCTGATTAATTGTTTTGATACTGGTTCTGGAAAAGTGTTTGCTAATGCTGCTAACTTCTGAATTGCTGCCACTGCTTGAGAGAGAGAGAGAGAGAGAGAGAGAGAGAGAGAGAGAGAGAGAGAGAGAGAGAGAGTCTGAGTCTACAATGTTATTGTCAATACTACCTGTGTGTTTAGCCTTAAATAGGACATTATGCAACATGAGTCTAAACACGAAATGTCTAACTAATTCCATAATCCGCTTTTTATGGAAGACTGCTAATAAATAACACTACCAAATGAGAAGTTATCTACCCTGAATGAAACTTTATTATTATGTAAATGGTGACCCCATAACTCTAATGCTAATACATCTGAGATAAGCACTAAATAAGTCAGGTCCCTCATAATATCCTGATCTTTCTAATGGTAAGGCCATGGGAGAAAAAACCCATCTACCCTGGAAATACGCCCCACACCCCTTGTCAATTGATCGAGGACTATTAGTATCAACAATTGTTTAAATCTCATCAATCTGACTTTTGATAATATGTTATGCTATGAAAAGTATTCAAAAACATAAGCCACATCTTGAGATCTCTTTTGATTTTAGGCTTTTATATTTTATTAAGATAAAATATAAAACACAATGGTATTCCAAAAAAGTAAAGAAAATGACTTTTCTTACACTGAAATGTTTAATTTTTTATGAGCTTCGGTTACATTATTAATTTAAAATGGAATATATCTAAACTTAACTAGATTATAGATTTAAAATGTACCAGTTGCGTTGAGGACATAAGTTTCGACTTTCTTCTCTCAGATAAACGTGCGTAATGATTTGTATAAGAAAAAACAAGACTTTTTTATGACACAAATTATATAGCCTCATCGACAATGGTCATTGAATGAGATACGCGTATCTCATGTATATGTAATTCAATCTTCCGGCAAAATAAGTGCTGAATAATAGATGTTTGAACGTATCTCAACAGCTATGTCTACACGTGAATATCTATTTTACTGACATATCAATGCCATTTTCGGTTATCGGAAAAAGCAAAACCTGACAAAGAATGACAGTGGAATAGTTTAGAACCCGAAAGATCCCTGTTGGGTTAAATGTACTGTAACCCTCACTTCTATTTTGGGCTAACTGTGCTTGAACCTTACACAATAAAGTGTGTAATGTCTAACTGTGTTGGATTTCCACACACTGGCGCCAGTTTTATGAACATAATTATATACATCGGAATTACGTGCTTGAAGTTACAAACGTTAAGTTTTTGTCTTGGAACTCAGAGACCCGATTTACATTGTAATATCATGTACCTTTTTTTCACCAACTAAAATATAACTTCTTGAACTTTGGGGTTTTTATTTTACATTCTTATTTAGCGTTTACTTGACCCAGTATAACTGATAGAGCTTTCCCTTGAATTCACCATATGAATTTTAAGAAGCCTTACAATACATTACAATTTACACTATATTTTACGGTATAAACCAAATCAAGATACGTTCGAGAATGTTCGGTAGTATTTGTAGTAGAAAACCTTAGTGCAGCTTATCAGGTTAGTGCTTACCACAACTTCACGATAAAAACTTCAAGCTAGGAATCAAAGGTACCGGTGAAACTTGTGTTGGAACTCTATTTTGGACAAATATCTATGCTACTATGGACTCGATTTTTATATGCTAGATACCGGTAAATTGGTTGTTTTAGTTATTATAAAGATTGTACTTAACTTCATTAATTTCTACTAGTGCTATATTAAGTTAATAAATTATCAGCAAAAAGTAAGTCAGAAAAATGGAATTTGATTCGTAATAAATTGGAATTTTGTTTACAACCCGGGTTTCTGTTTCACTATTAGTTTCGAAAGTGAACACTACAGTTAAGAAAATGCAAAAGGAATTTCGTCAAGCTTACACAAAAGCTTAATCCGTTTACACCTAATTCCTTTACTGAAATATTTTTTGCAGTGACAAAGCCACAATGAATAAATGAAAAGTGTTTTGTTCAAATTTTAGTTTGTAAAAATTGTCTTGGACTGTATCTAAAAACGACCGAACATGGGATAATATCACATACACATCAAACTACTATTTCAAAACGTTTGAAAAGATTTCTGGGGGTGGGCTGGGTGTAAATACTATCCAACCATTGGGACACTCTCTTCTATGCTTTTTGTTGAACCGCTTTAATAGAGTCTTTTGGGTAGGAAAGGGTAGTAAAAAAGGCATAGTTGTTTTTATTATATTAACCTTTAAAAATTATGTAAGTTTACCTCGATCTACATATGTACACATGTGCGTGCAAAGTTTAAATCTATTTTTCTTTACAATCCAGAATGTCCACATGGAACATTTGATGAAAATTGTTCTAAAGATTGCCCTCCGGGAAATTACGGTTTATTATGCAAAGGAATCTGTAACTGCGATGCAAAAACATGTGATAAAGCTCATGGATGTTCAAAAAAAGGTAAATATAATTTTCAAATGAAATTTTTTTTATAATATTACTTAATTAAAGTTTGCCAAAATCAATTTGTTTTTAATCCAATTGCAACATTTGCTAATTATTGAATTGTTTGTGTGTTTTTATTTTTGTGCAATTATCGTTTTTTAAAATCTACATTATGTTAAATAAATATCGACACTTTTGTTTCCATTTTTTAGTATAGATATGAAAAAGTATAAAGAAATATACAGGTAGATTTAAGAATATTTTTATGCCAAATTAAAAGAGGGTTCGCTTTATTAGTCTAAAATTTATGTTATTAGTTAAAATTATTTAAATATAATCTCTAAATTCAATCAGGATGTGACTTGTTTTAAATTTCATTATATGATAACGATCTACAATAATTTTTATGAAATAAAAAAGGAATCCCTTAGGACAGAAATGCCTAAACAGTGTAACAATTTGGCACGTTTTCATGAAACTTCGATGGGTTTTTTAAAAACATTTTTTATCCTATAAAAATAAAGGAAGAAATTTCATCAAATGCTCTATGAAAGAAATAATTGAATTAAGCTTCGTTTAACAAACTTGCATTGCTATGTCCGTTCAGCTTTTTTTCATCGTTGATTAAAGATACTAAATTATTATGTAAATTGTTAAGTTATCATTCAACGGACTTGGATACAACTTGAATACAATTTCGAATTATCATGTTTAGAATAGTTATCTGTTGTAAAATAAATGACATTGGTTGAGTAACAAACGAGATGGAGGGCAAACACTTCTTTGTTAGCTCAAGCCTTAATCTTTTTATTATGGGTGAGATATTAGTTTAAGTTTCATCTACCTATTTTTAGGCTTTTTCCGTTTTTAAAGGTCTTTATGAGCACAATACAATGTTTATCTTTTTTGTCACGAATTATCCTGTTTAAGATAAAGTAATCATTTTACAATACATTATTTGTAAACAAAACATTTGCATGAGCGAAAAATTCTATGCTCTGTATCTCGATTGTAATAAATTTTTATTATTCAAATTTTAAAAGAGCATTTCAAATGCTAATAGTTACAGTTTTATACATTATATCTATCTATCTATCTATCTATCTATCTATCTATCTATCTATCTATCTATCTATCTATCTATCTATCTATCTATCTATCTATCTATCTATCTAGTTTTTAGCTAAATCCTTCTCGGTTCATACATATTCCACCTACAATGTACGTTTAGTGTGTTTATTCAATTTGAGCACATGATATATATATATATATATATATATATATATATATATATATATATATATATATATATATATATATATATATATATATATATAAAGGACAGGTTTAACTGTCAAAAGCATACTTCTACCGATTTATGGTCAAATCCAGAAAATAATTTAGGATTATGTATCTAATTTCAATATAATAACACAATCGCAATTTTTTGGTATGTCTTATAATTTGAACAAAGTCAAAAATATGAATGATTCAGTTTTAAGGTGGAATAACACACGTGAAAAAAGTCACTCAAATTAACAGGAAGTTTTCTGATAATGAAATATATAATCATTTATGATAAGTAAACTGTACAAATGTCAAATCAGCAAACAATTTACAGTTTACAAGAATTATGTAGAAAATGAAACAAATTCTTGACAGTCTATATTTAATCGTGGGAAACCAATCCCAATACCTTTATTCAATTTGACATCATTTTAAAGAGGGTGCCAAAAAAGTGTTTCTTTTTTTTTGAGAGACTGGATGGCATTCTAGATATATCTCAAACTCAAAAATTGATAAAACTCCGAAACTTGCTACTTATTTTATTCATATATCATTGAGAATGACAGTTTAAAACAGGATTTTTAATTGTGTTTAATAGGCGACCAACATTTAAGTGTCATTTGTTGAGTTATAAGCGAGTTAAAAAGCTTGTAGCTCTTCGCTATGTTAACAAAACTTTACATTTTGTTTACATTTCAGTTTTAGACCTCAAATGAATGTTTTTATCGTTAGGAACTGTTTATTTATGCTTTAAATTAATAAGAAGATTGACAAATCAGCTTGAAAAAGATTTTTTACTGGTGTATTGAACCCAGATGTAAACAAAAACAGGGCTCGAGCCTTGTTTACATGGTGAAGAGTTGTGAGCCCTGTACCTTGCTTTAAACTCATCGACTGGCACCCAAATTGCCTATGATCTTTATAAATTCATTCCTAAAGCACTGTAAATAATAAAAACATAAAAATACAGAAAAATAAAATTTGACCAAATCGTGACCATGTCGCTGTAAGCCCCGGTACATCCTAACAAAGCGCTATTGTTATGAAGCATCATTAATAGAATTTATATTTTAAATTTCATAAACTTGAAGGCACATTTTATTTACTAGATCTTGACTTAAACAATGGTTACAACCATCCAGCTCTCTTATGTAAATCAAAAAATGCTATTTTCAATAATGTTTATAATCTTAATCTATAATCTATAATCATAATAAATGATTAAACCCTTGTCATTACTTTTCAGATTCAGAATCAGATTTTCAAACAACTGGAGAAATCTATTGGATTATTTGGATTATTCCTGTTTTAATCGGGATTGTAATTTTTATCATTATCTGTATTTATCGACGGTAAGATCCGATTGTTTGAAATGCTCATTCGTTATTGTGAAGTGATATTAAAAACGTTGATTAAACTTTAAGAACAGTACGAATTGTTTTAGGTCTCAACCAAGGAAAAGGCAATTTGTTGGTGAGGATGAAATACTTATTTTTAGTCAAAAATATCTATCTATCTATCTATCTATCTATCTATCTATCTATCTATCTATCTATCTATCTATCTATCTCTTAAATTCCTTGTTTTTGTTTTGTAAGATATCCCAATGTATCAGCATGAAATAAATGGCAATGCTAGTGATAATTACGATCACATGGCCGATATTACTATGGCAAAAAACGGTGAAACAATCGACAGCAGAAAACTGAGAGCAACATCTCCAGCCACTATAACAATAGAGGTAGGAACATCGGATGAGATTCAAGATACTGGAGAATACCATACACTGAATCTACGTGTGTTCGATTATGAAGAACCCATTAAACACGAACAACTAAAGAGATCTCGGTCTGAGAACTCCTCGTTGTATTTTGATTGTCCAGCTCGCCTGATTATCTCAGGTATCGACGACAATAATGGGTCAAATTGCAGAAGAGGTTCATCCCTCCGTCAAATAAGGAGCACAAATGATCATATACATGAATCAGACGAGCAAAAACTAACAAGAGAGAGACATTTTGTTCCCGAAAATTATGTTTCAAAAAGTGTTAATAATAGTGAGTCTACGTTTGACGATTTTGATCTAAATAACCGAACAACTTTGGAAAGGAAAAACATGGTGCCTCAAAGTCAATTATTTTTAAATGAATTATCATCCCATCTTTTTAATTTAAAAAAATACTAAACTAAGTTATTCGAACTGGTAAAGCAATATTTTAGCTGTATAGTTATTAGCATGATCATTCGATGAATGCTTCATTTTTCTATTTATACTTTATTCTATCTTGTTGTTAATTTATGTATCATTAAAAATATTTAAGATTCATTGTAAGAATTGTAGATCCAGATAATGAATAAGATACAAGTACTGCATTTTACATGATATGAAAACAGATATAAAAATATATGGGGCTCCTTTAACCATTAATTATGTTAACGTTTCGTTCATGTATACAAGTCAGATGAGATAACGCATATAGTAAAACATTAATTTGGTTCAGATATATCTACAACGTATGAATAAGGAATATCTCGACGGATTCGCACCATAATGTGACTATAAATATTGATTGAGGTTGCTTTTTTAGTGTGTAGGTACTGGCTCGTTAAAGATCTATAATTGTATATGCCCGGCATTCGGGTTAACAACGACCGCCTTTTATGGTGCACAGATTAAGGGTACAATATAAATATGTTTTACTTATCATGATAAAAACTGTTTGTCTTTAAAAAACCATTTAATTCATATATTTATCTAACGAACGTATGCAATTTTAAAAAAATAACGCAAGAGTAATAATTATTTGCTTATATCAGACAATCTTTTTATAGCATTAAAGAGATAAAACTTGGAATGACAAAAGTAAAAATGATATTGCCGACGCACGGCACCACGGAACGATTGATCTTTTATAGTATATATATTAAAATCCTGACAGAAAATATAAATAGACATGTACGAGAAGGTACTATTGTCATTGTGAACAATTACCTGTATAATAACCTACTATAAAGAAATGAAAAAAGCGTAGTTTGTATCTTCCTCGTTTGTATTGTTTGTATAACTACCCTTAACTCAGAACAGCTTTGATGATGTATAACATGACATTGTGTGCTTTGATTTGATGATCATGAGTGTGCTGACTTTTTGGAATGTATCGTTCGATGCGATTGTGACTAATGTACATGTAACTTGCTAAGTGTGAAAAATTAGCGTTAATTAAAATTGTGTCTAAAACAGATTGTCTAAATTATGAAATAATCAAAGCGCATTAATTAATCTTTTATACTTTAAATGATGCAATGATCGGTTTCTTTCATTGAAAAAATGCTATATTTCCACCCTAAATAATGAACAGTAATTGAAAGTTGCAAATTAAATGCTTGAATGACCTTCAACATGAATAATCTGTTAAACACCGAAGCCCATCAGAATAACGAAAGTTTCATTTTCCCATGATGTAAACTGAAGTAAAAACTTCCGTTAGATATCATTGTAATTAATTAAATCATCAAAGCACTATTTCCTTATATGATTTTGATAAGATAAGCATCTACGTTAAACTAATGAACATACTTTGGGCCTTGAGATTCAGTTACAAAGTTCACAATATACAATGACATAATGAGGATGTTTAAACGACAACAAAGTAGGTTATGTATTATAAAGAAAAACTGTGCAACGTGCTTTGTGCATACATGTATATGACAAATTAAATATGATATATAATTATGATTTTAAAAGAATGTATGACGATTATAACGATTTTGAGGCTACAATTGTGTAAATCAAATGAATTTGCACCAGTAAACCATGAATTAATCAGAAAATACTTCGCATAGTTCAATTACACGTAACACTATCAAATATATTACATTGGAAATCGAATGAATATGTTTGTCGTTTCAAGTGCATTGACAAGGGAAGATTTGTTTAAGAGACGGGTATTTGTAGAATTGTTATTTTACCTGAGATCCATTTTAACACATTCAAATTAATTATTTACTGCGTCTTAGCCGCATTGGTGTTTTTTTTTAATTTACTGTGATTATTATCTCTACGCACCGTTTTGATAAATTGAATTAACTTATCTTTTCTTCGGATGACTAACGTTAATGGCTTATTCGAGAATTGAGCTCTGTGGTCTGAAAAAAGCATTCCGATTTTGTCAGGAAATTGAATATTGATAGGGTACATTTACTTATAAAATAATGAATCAAAGGTCAAAACGAGAAATTAAAGTGGGACAACACAAAAAGCCTGTTTAAATTGAGATTACAAAATTGTTTTAAAATAATAATACAAGTTTAATTTTGATAAAAATTAATGTGTTGTTGCTTTCGTTTTCTTTCCATTTCTTTTTGCTACTGTAATTGTGCAATGAATAAGTTCCAACGTTTTCCTGTGCAAAACAAATTGATGGATCGGGCCTTTATTTTAAATTATCTTCGATATATATTTCTGGGGGTAATTTTCTGAACTCATTTTTTAAATCACTTTAGAGGCGGAAGTGATAAACTTTTCTTTATTGGTAAGTAGACCTATACTATATGTATACTTATTTGATTGTATTTAATCAGTTACATTATATATGGCATACGGTGTAATAATTAATGTTCAGAAAACTGTCAATATTTGTACTCAATCTAGCGGTTATCGCGCTTTATACAAAGAAAAGGAAAATCAGGAATATTTTTTTTTTTATTTTCTTAATAATATGGTGTTAAATTAATAATATGAACGTTTTGAAATAAAACATGTGACCTGAATGTGTTTGTTCAATATATTTTTTGACGTATGTGGTGGCAACTTGGACCAATGAGAGTAATCCCTTTTTCTGTCTTAAACCTTTTTTTTCCTTCCACTTGCAAGCAGTTTTTGATAGTTTTCTCTACATAAATTTCACAAGTTTAAGCCTTTCTATTCTTCAACAAATACACAATTTCCATCGGCTTTTTACCCTTTTTTTATAATGACTTTTGATACTCCACTGGAGTTTCTTTTTTGGCTCCCTTGGGAGAGGGTCACAGTATAGATAAATTATCAATTATTTTATTAAATTTGTTTGCCTAATTCTTATGAAGATTTTTGATCCTCCAATGGAGTTATTTTGTCCCTTGGGGAAGGATCATAGTATAGATAAATTATCAATTATTTTATTGAACGACTTTTAATAAAATGTTAAATTTTTATGTTTTTTTTTCAGATGAAAGGCGTTTTTTTTAATCAAACAAATATATTTCAAGATATAATTTTCCATTTAAAGGTGCCTAGCTTCTTCAAACATACGAAAATAGGCTACACATTATCTATAATGTAATCAATACGTTTTTAAAAATGCCAGAAAGACTCAACAAAATTGATTACACGAGTAACACTTGCCAACATTTGTATCACTCGTCCTATTCATAAAAGTGTAGGTAAATTTGCAAGTGAGGATGTATAGAAAATGAGGATCAATTGAAAGGAAGGTTGTTAGATACATGAACATGTTACTTCTCTACATCCTCACAGTGTCAGGGGTCATAATTATAATCTGATGAATACTAATTGAAAATGAGTTCAATGACTCCATGCATTGGTTTGCATAGAGAACATTCTAGCACATACTTCTTTTCACATATTTACCACTTATCGCCCATCTGTTTCATTTCAAATTACAACATGTGCGTCACTTATCGGTAAAGAGGTAATATCAATTTTAAATGTATATAAACACTGTCAATGCTGAATTCAGAAATTGTTGGTTTTCAATCTAAACGCTTATTTTTTAAAAACTTTAGCGTAAAAGAATATATACCATTTTAGTCTTTCATTTTCTTCTTAAAAACGAACAACCACTGAATACATATAGAATATCACACTATAATTGTATGATATATGATATTTGATATAATTAACTTCAATATGCGATTTAAATGTTTTGTGGTATAACTATTTAATGCCGAATGAGAAATCATACTATACAAATGAAAATATACAGTAGCAATAAAGTAACACAAAAGGTGTACAACAACTGGTCAGAAATGATCTTCTAAAATTTCGATATCTATTTGCAAAATTATTTCCGTCGAGAGCTGGAACTGTAGCCAGATCACACTAAGAATGCGTCACTAAACAATGTATGATATGTTTAGACGATTATCTGTAGGTCCTATTCTAATGTATAACTGAATTATAAGAAAGCTTGATTACTATTTGCGTAAAACCATACAACGTACAGGAAGAAAGAATGGAAAAGTTTATCAAGGATTTGATTTTACAGCCCTCTCTTAAATGTGTCATCACTGACCCCTGTATTGTATTATGTTTAATATGATGAAGAAATTATAAAACTAATTTCTAAATATGTATGTGTGCTATGTTAGTTACTAAGTGTGCTACATACAGCTGTCATACCGAAGTTTCAAACACATTTTAGTCATATATATTTTTTCATTATATTCCTTTTTACAGTCGGCAACATCCAGTTAAATTTACACATTAGTTAGCTGATTTTATATTATGTGACTTACATGTAGATAACAATTTGATTAGAGTTTAACTCATTAATATCAATAAGGCGAATTAAACGTTTTATGATAAAAACTTCCGTTATTTACTTTCCCATTTCAAAGAGGAATAAATGATATCTTTGCAATTCACGATCAGTTTAATCATGTTGTCATTTGCTGGTTTGAAGAATTTCGTAATTTCTCTTTTGATAATCAAAATGTCAATAAATTTGGTAAACTGTGTTGGGAATTGTACAAAATCAGATGGGTAAGTCGAATAAAAATTAGTGATTGTATTGTAAATTATCAATTTTTATATCATTTTTAGAGGAAATTACAAAGTAATCAGGAAATTATATATACATTTTGATTTTTATGAATAATTACATTCATCTTCTTTTAACCTAAAAATATACATTTCGAATTCATCATAAATTTATTTGAATGCAAATTTTCAGAAATATATTTGAATATATTTTATCTTTAAGATTAAAAATGTGTTTCAGGAAAACAGGGTGCTGTAATAATTATCATAGATCCAATGGTATATGTGTTAGTAAGTACATTTGTATTGGCATCATGTAATTTCATTTCATATTTTTATATTTCTAAAGTATTGTATAAGTGTTTAAGGAGTCTCGGGGGAGAATGTTTCAAACATACGATTTCCTTTAATTTTTTTTACAGGGAAATGTCAACTTATGAGTAAACTATGTGCAAAATATAAAGTAAATTGGCCGGATAGTTTATATGTTTGTCGCGCTCAAATATTGGTCGTATGTCCGATTCATCACCGACGTTTTATATAGGATTATACAGGAAAATGACGGTTTTCATTTTCAATTTCATATTTAAAAAATTACAGACATACGATTTCTTTAGATTTCGTGCGATGGAAGGTTAACGTATAAGTAAACTTTTTGCCAAATTAAAACGAAATTGACCGGGTGGTTTTTAGGCTATCCGTCCTCATAGTTTGATCCTATAAACGTGCCGTGCCAGCCATTTTACATTATAGAATTGTATAAAACAAAAGGATGTTTACGAATCAAAATTAATTTTATTTGTATTAGAAGAAAAAATACATTTCCACTCACACAGAACGTAGAAGGGTCGCGTATATGGTTTTTTTTTTTTTTTTTTGTTTTTTTTTTGGCAAATTATAGTTTTGATTTTAATTATTGATGCTGTAATAGAAAATGCACGACGTTAATTTTTGTCAATTTTTACGTCAGAGTTTCGACTGACGTCATCCAAAGACGTTGACTCCGACGACAATAACGTCGATTTTGAAGAAGCGGCGAAAAAATTAAAATACTTCTGACACTATTCTAACGATTCATTTCACTTAAAATAATTTTTTGATAAGTAATTTTTCTGAAATAAAAACGTTACATGATAACCTGTATCATTGAACATTTTACTTTAAATTTGTGTTTTACAACAGTAATGCGCAATACCCTGCGCAGAGGGCGCAAAATTTTAAACCCGCTACCGACCTGAAGAACAATACATGTAAATGTATATAACTCACATTACATATATCAATTTTTTAGATTAATAACGTCAAAAAAGAAAATATAAATAATTTTGATAAAATTCAATATACAACTATTTCAAAACAAGTTACTGCGGTTAAATGCATTTAAAGGTATGCCTGTAAAAGTCTTTCGAAAAAATCTTTTGAAACTATCTCGAAATCTGTAAGTCAATTAAAAAATAAATTTAATCACTTGTATACTTGTATCTTAGTATGCAACGAAACGTCATAAGCAAAAATATTTTTAAATGACTTTTTAAGCAAAAATGTCAGAGTCTAAATCCTTGTGAACAAAACATTTAATTGCATTTAATTTAATGATCATATTAAGTTATTTTTAGACAGCTTTACTACAAAAATATATATCTATATACCCATGCCTTTGATACATCAAATCATTTATTTTATCTAGTTGCAAAGTGGCCGTTGATTTTTTTCAAACATGTATAGAAGTATATTTTCATAAATAAGTTATATTATAGCAATGTAGTCTACAACTTTTGTCGAAAAATCCTTCAAGACACGCATTAGGTAAGTCTTTAAGCAAATGGTTTAAGATAGACCCAACCTTTTAGAAATTTGTATCAAACAAAACATTTTATAATTTGAACAGTAAATAGCAACTGATAAACTTACTAATGAGGCCAAAGTATTTGTACCTTGGCACGTTTGTTTTCCCACAATGAAGCATTATCTAATACTTCATTAATTCATGCAGCAATTTTTTCCCAAAAGTAATTTTCCAACAAGTTTTATGACGTATTTATGGTTTTCTCACCTTTTGAAAAATATGAGCTATATATTTGTACTAAAGTCACTAAACCATACCTCGACAATATTTTAAATCTAATACACTTCATCTTAAATGTATGGTGGCATATCTCTGCCTCTTGTGTGCAAGTTATTTTTCTATCAAATATGTCGACATGCAAGATAAATTTGTTGACATGCAAGATAATTATGTCAACATGCAACATAACTATGTTGACATCCAAGAAATTGCAATCTGATATGAATTATACGAAATCTCAAACAATCGCCCACCTGTGACATCCAAGATGCTAGATGCTATCTTTCTATGTCGACATGCAACTTATTTATGTTAACATGCAAAATAAATATGCTGACATCCAACTTATTTATGTCAACATGCAACTTATTTATGTCGAAATGCAAGTTATTTATGTCGACATGCGAGATGAATATGTCAACATGCAACTTAGATATGTTTACATGCGAGATAAATATGTTGACATGCAACTTATATGTTGCATGTCAACATAATTAAGTTGCATGTTGACATAAATATCTTGCATATCAACATATCTATCTTGCATGTTAACATAACTAAATTGCATGTTGACATAAATAAGTTGCATGTCGACCTAAAGAAGTTGCATGTTAACATAAAAAAAATGCATGTTTACATCAATAGGTAGCGTATCTAGCATCTTGGATGTCACATGTTGGCGATATTTGAGATTTTTTATAACTCTTATTTGATTGCAGTTTTCTTGCATGTCAATATAATTATGTTGCATGTTGACATAACTATCTTGCATGTCAACATATTTATCTTGCATGTCAACATAATTAAGAGAAAAATAACTTGCACACAGGGGGCAGAGATATGCCACCATATAAATGATTATTTTCAAGTAATTGTTTGCGCAAAACTTTAACCTGAAAAAACTACATATAGGTAAAGTTTCAGATATATTTTGCCCTGTTTTAGAGTGATTATTGGAAATATTAAAGGAAATTGAAATGTAACATTTATTTACATAAGAATACTCCTAAACCAAGAATCTAAAAAGAGTTGCCTTATTACATACATGTATTGGCAAGGGTAATTGTGACGTCATAAACAGTGCATTTTCCATTTAACTTTAATACAACTGAGAACAATACACCAAATCATCAGTGGTTTTTTTAAATAGAAAACTTTGTCCGCAGCTGTCGCCCAAAATGATACACACAGTATAATTTTATCATCTGATTTTACATAAAATATATTTCTTTCGTGGTCGGCGACGGCTGCGAACACATTTTCCTCTTTAAAAAACTATGAGAACATGTTGAAAGAAATTGCACTTTCTTCTTTATCAAGCTGTCTAAAAAAGAACCGGACACGAAAGCCACTGGGGTCACCTTACGATCACAAAATTTTAATCATTCTTGAAATTTGTTATAGAATGCCCAAAAGGTACATATGGGGAAAACTGTTCGGAAATATGCCCAGTCAACTTATATGGAGAATTGTGTTTAGAGAGATGTGACTGCAAACCAAATGAAGACTGCAATAGAGTACACGGATGCTTACCAAGTATTATAGTATATGTTATTAAAATTTGTCTTAAAAAGTATTGATTAAACAATATATATAATATAGCAATCATTTGATGAAAGCAAGCTCATTTACGATGAAGCAATGAAGATAAGAAAGTAATTCCGAGTTACGATGTATTTGATAATAGTGCATATTTCATTTTGACACTCTTGGTCTTAATTTTGCTACCTTTTAAACAATTATATGAGGTGGAGCAAAATGGTGCAAAATTTGTAAAATAAGCAAACAAGCTTCCTCAAAATATGTGCAAAAAGTATATTAACTATTCCTTATACATTACATTGTTGTATACTATATGTAAAATGTTATTTATCCCGCTATCTTTTTCCAGATCGAGGAATTTGCGGGCTTGATAGGTATTTTTGTTACGATGCTTCATATGAGAGTGAACAATTTTTGGATAAAACTGATAAAATAAGATAAAATTATCTAACTGTAATAACTGAAATATCTGACGGAAAATCATACTTACATTAAAAAAAATTGCTTTTAAATCATTATACAATCATGGGAGAGAGAGAGGAAGAAAGGGAGAAACGGTTGAACGGACACACAGACAAATGGGCAGACAGACAGACAGACAATGACTATAGAGTGATGTGTTTCTTCTTTTCAATATTCATTTTCTTATTATTTTTTTTTTGCATTTATAGGGAAAAGAAATGTTGTCGAAATTATTATAACCTTAATGGTAGATGTACAGGTTGGTATATTTATTAAACTTTTTATATCGTTACACTGTGAAAATAAATCTGTAAAACTTAGTAATGATAAGTTAAATGATGTCACTTTTGACAATGTATTTTTCTTATAACCCCCGAATCCCAAAAATCGAAATAAAACTATGTACTTTTTTGGCAACATTTCTGAAGCTCGTCGACTTGTTTACAATCAATGCCAAACTGCAGGCTTGAGAATCCCAAGCAATCAGAGGAGGAAAGCAAATGTTTTCCTGTATATCAATACGCTCATGACCTATGAGATTTGTTTTTATGGTCTTTTTGTGTTTTTAAACATACATTTTATTTACTTTAAATATCTCTAACTTTAAAAAGGAACCAATATGCTGGAAAATATAGGTTTACAAAAATAATAGGGAAAGTTTAACGCGCCATATTGAAATTATTTGTCAACATCAGATACAATATAACACTTTAATTAGCTCATGCATATCAGCATATTTATAAACTCATTCTCGAAATCTTAACATATCATAAACTGCTAAACATTGTTCGGGGTTCGCGACAATCTGGTCGTTGCGAACCCATCCCCCTTCCCATCTTTTTTAAACATGTATCCTTTGAATACATGAATTTTGTATTTTGGTATTTGAATTTTATAACTTACTAAATAAAAGATGTTTTAAATATATTAAGGAACTGAATCATTCATTTTTTTTAAGCCTGTCCATTAGGAACCTATGGGAATAACTGTGTTTTGGTATGTCCTGATGGTACTTACGGTTTGTTCTGCAGTGGAAAATGTCATTGTGCGACGTCAGACTGTGATAAAGATTCTGGATGTCCAGAGAGAGGTTAAATAGTATTAGCATTATATATTCATCTAACAGCTCATTAATTTCTTTTTTATATTGGAAATGGTCAGAGTGTTATGTTTCATTTGATTAGCAGTCGTTGTTCACCCCCTTGATATATTGCACTGCGTTGATAGACACTGTATAATGACTTACCGCCTTACACACTATAGATGCACTGCTAGAAAAACAATATCCAAGTTTTATTATTGATATTTACAAAATGTATTTGTTTCACTACTGTCATTTTTGTGTAGAAGACAATAAAAACAAATTAACTGCATTTTAATGATGACACCATAAAATTTATATTCAATAGAATAGACGGGAGAGATAATATTAGGCTGGTAATAGATCTTATTGACGATACTTTTTCTTGTTCATTTTTTCCCATATACATTTACCTAAATTAAGAAAAAATGTCTAACTGAAAGTTTATGCGGAAAACGAACAATCATTTATAGTAAACTATGCATTATAAAAATAGTAAATTTTAAATTGAATATATTAAAGTTCTTACATTAGATTTATCAAACTATTTTCAAATATGTAACACAATACTTTTTAAACTTATATTTAAAAAAAAAAAATTCTTTCATCTATTTAATTCAGAGTCATACATTGAAACCATTGGACTGGTCTATTGGATAATTCCTTTAATATTAGGAACTGTCATCTTCAGCATTGCATGTCTTTACTGTCGGTAAGTTGCTATCAATCTGAGAAAAAACAACATTCTTCATATTTTGGTCGTAATGAAAGAATTCATATTTCAAACATGTTTATTCAGATTAAGAAAGAGAAAAATAAAGAAGTCTGCTGCTGGTAAGGACGATTGTTTGTTAATAGTAAATTATATATGCAAAAATAATCGTTTACTTTACTTAATCGTTAACATTATTTTAATGGAAGGTGTCATTCTGATTTCACATGAAATTTCATTAACTATACCTACGCGAATCTTGATATATAAAGAGTATCGGTGTATTTGGTTGTTTGTTTTTCATTTAGAATGCATTCCAAGAAATCAGCTTGAAATGCAGTGTACGGCTAACGATGAATTCTTACACAATGATAACAATACAGTAAACGGCAACAAAATGGTAGCAGCATCGTTCGACACTTGTCGTAGAGAAAAACGTTTATCTGATGCAGAAGATGGAGCATATAATACATTGGATTTGCGTGTGTTTGATTATGAAGTACCAATCAAACACGAAGCACGTAAAAAATCGTATTCAGAAACATCTTCTTTGTATATCAAATGCCCGAATGGCAAGCGGTCACCATCTTCTGATGATAAGAATTGTGCATTAGTTCCGTCCATCCGATTTACAAGAAACACAGATGAAAGTATGCAAAGAAAGATTGAAATGCATCCAACAATGCAACAAATCGATGTCAAAAACGAATTATGTGAGGAAAATCTTGAGTGTTCATCCAAAGCGTTTGATAATGTGTATGATAAAGCAACCTTTGAAGATACGAAAAAAGAGCCTCCAAGGCAAATATTTCTTAAAGAACTATCTTCTCATCTTTTAAATAATGATCATATGACATAATTCAAGTGATAAGGGAAAGATGTTTTGTACCAACAGTTTCTTTACATCTATTTCGTCCAAAGGCTATACAATCGCGACCTAAACTATAATTACTTAGTTTCAACTATGGGTACTTCCTCTATGTGTTTAACGTTTAGAATGAAAGAACTCTTCTAATCCTGGTGAGACGATTTTTTTAGTCAGATCACCCAGTTAATCTGACTCAATTACAAAATCATAGTATTTACTTTTTACATAAAACTTCTCTGAAAGTTTCGTATTTTCATTATTATTTTATTGATTACAAAAAAGAAAATAAATCTTGTAATTGTGTAGTATGGTTACATTTCCTCTTACGTATTTCTGGAGTCATAATATTATTTGTATGCTCTATAACTTCTTCTTAAAATGATACCATTTTGCTATCAAAAATTTCAGGACATTTATGACGTCTTCTGTAAAATGTTGTAATATCAGAAATTATATCATTTGATTTTGATATTTTAACAACAATAGATTTAAATGGTGTGGTTGAATACTGATTTATACATGTACGTAAAAATTTGTCATTAAGATGAGACTATTTAAATAAATTCAAGTTAGATGTCCAAGTCAGACTCACTCAATACAGATACATAGCATTACTGGTTTCTTGAGTCCGAATATAGCAATTATAATGGTTTATCTCCTGTGATTGTTAAAAATATATATGTTGCTATATTCAATGAGATTTCAATTATTTATCTATCGAGATGTCTTTATTTATCACTGCGAAATTTGATAAACTTCCTTTGACAAGTCTTTAAGCATCAAAATTACCAGTACTTTGAAATCATAAATGGAGTTAATGCAAACTTATCGTAATAAGGATATCGTTATTGCAGCGTTGGAATATAATTATACTAGGTACTCTAGTTTGATAGGTTTCCTTGTTTTATCTATTAGATAAATCAATTTAAATAGATCTAATGATCAACAGGTTTCAAATTTTGAAAATATAAATGATATTATTGTGTACCGCTTAATTTAATGTATCGATAATTAATTTTCGATTTTCATGATAGTTTTCGAAAATTGAAATTTGATAGACGTGTGATGTGTTTACAATACATTTATCAAAAGGTATTTATCTACAGTACCGATCAGACCCAGTCTAACACACATCAATGTTCATGCTTACTAAGAAAATATCAGCGGCTTTAATTGTTCATAAAACGAAGCATCTATTATTACAAAATATTTATGTAAAGTTATTTTATCATGATATAAATTAGATTTAACAGTGTAGTAAATGCTACTTTGTATGACACCTAGTGTGGTCTCCTGAATTAATAGTCACGTGATATGTGTCAATAATTCTCCCGAATGGAGGTCATAAACAAATTTCAATATTACAAGGGCATACACTTATTTGAATCAAAATATTAAGATAATTAAATTCTACTTTTCTAGTAGATTCTGGAAGGTGCTGCTGCTTTGTATATAGTTCATTTTTCATAAGAACCAATATCAAAGAAATGAGCTCCGGTTGGAATTTATATGACCTTCGCTTAATTTTTTACGTATTTATTAATTCATATTTTAAATTTCATTGAAGCAGCACCACTTTTTAATAATTTTAACAATTCCTTAATTTATATCCAAAAGATCGAATTCATCTGTTAAGTGTATGTCCTTGTAAAAAGCAGATTTAAATACTAGGCCTGCTTTTACATAAAACACTCTAGAAAAGAAATAATTCACGCTCTAAAAATAAATACATGCAGAATCAAAACAAGCATAGTACATAGGATTTAATGGTATAATAATTGTTTTATATTTATGATCCATTCATTTATAAAAATGTATTTTCTCATGTTAAAAAATTAATGGATCCACCTCTTTCTACACAAAATATGCGTCAAAATTTACAATATGACGTCATATCGACAAGTTCACCGCGATCAGTCTGTTGTTTATATTTATCGTTGTTGGAATATTTTTTACTACAAAATTCCACGCATAAGTAATTTCTAATGTAGTTGAATGTTTTCGTACCCATAACAATCAGTAAGTACTTTATTTATTAGCATTTTGGACGACTTGTTGTTTTGTGTGATGTCATACAGTGTAGTAAACATTTCCCGTACTTTCCGGTCGGCGCGACCACAAAGTAAACTTTAACAGTGCTGCCCAGAAAGTACTCCCCAACTAAAACCTGTGTTTACTTTCGGGGTTTTCCCAGTTTACTCCGGGTTAACTAGAGTGGAGCTAGAGTAAACACAAAGTAAACCTAAAGTGGTTACAGAGAGTAAACACTGGTCAGAAGTACACCTCTGAAAGCAGACGCTACATGTGTATCCGGATTATACAAGGGGCAGGAACTACAGGCAGTAAGGTGGTTAGATAAAAAAAAAAACGGGTCTGCTTCACATCTCAGTGCGTACTGTTGACAAAAACAAATCCCGAGTAAAATCAAAGAAAATCCCAATTGGATACAAATTTTCAAAAAGCAGACACAGAGTAAACCCCAAATAAACCCTAAAAGTGAACCCGGGGTTTTGTTCGGGTTTATTCTCGTGTTAGGTTGGGTCTGATCGATATTGTAGTTTACAGGATATGCTGAAAATGTAGCATTTGGAATAAAAAAGAAACTAATACAGAATTCTAATACCGAGTATTTACCTTGAGAATTATTGTACATTATCAAAAGTCTTAATTACAATTAAAGCGTGCAGAAGAGTCACGAATATTCATATTCCTTCGAAAATGAGGATAAGATCGATTTTCATAACAATTAGGTCCATAGTATTCTAGCTTATTATTTAGATGTTTTAAAAATATCATCATATTTTTTTTTTGGATAAAAAAAATTTGTTTCATACTATAACTGTTTTAGAATATATATTTGCTACGTTCTATTCGATGGTACATTATATTTTCTGTGATCATAATTAACTACGTTCAATGGATACACATTGTATTAATCAACATTATTCCACAATATCGTAAGTTTAGTATTTGACCAGTGACGAATGGTTTATATGCATTATCGAATGAACAGGATATAGTCAGGTGACACTAACTAATAAATAACTTATTACATGTAGTTGTTTTTCTTCCGCAAGCGTACAAAAAGCGTTAATTTTCGTTAATTAATGTCAATCTATTTTTATCAATTACATTTTATTCCTGTTGTGTGATTTATTTATGAGTTTATCTTTCCAATAGAAGCTAAGGTGTCATGCATTTGCGATTTAAAGTTTTATTTATTTACCTCATGAAAATAATCTCTGCACAACGGCAGTCAGGAGTATGTTCCGAAAATTCGCTGGCTTCAGGGTAGGATGAAACGTTTTGTTTTTCATTGATAAATAATTATGATTAAAATCCATCGATAAAAAAAATAAAAGTGTTTACACTGCAAATTCTCGAGATTTCCATGTATAATTCCAGAGGTCCATTAGTGTGTTGTAAGAATTATCGACGTGTTGGAAACTCTTGCAGAGGTATTAACAATACAAGACTATCGTTCTTTTATAATTTACAGATAATATTAAATCTAAATAAACTTTGTAAATTGTTTTAACTTTATACTTAAAAAGAATGTTTTCCTGGAACATTTGGAATTGATTGCAAAGAGGATTGCCCTCAAAATTTCTACGGCAGACTGTGCAAAGAAAAGTGTTTGTGCAAAGATTGTGATAAAGTCAATGGATGCTCAAGTAAGTATATCGCTTAGCAAATGTGAATAATCTAACATTTGAAATAGTTTTAATTGATTGTTATTGTCTAACCTTATCCTTGTGATCTTTAAAATTGGATTTTTTCATCATTCTGGTTATTATGGCGAGTTAAAAACGTGCAATTTTCTGATGCAAAAAGATTTGACAACGTTAGTTTCGGTGTATTTCCCGTGTGAAGGGGAAATATATTGACTACAGAGTTATTTCTATTTTTGCACACACTGTAGTCATGTTGACCTTTCGTGTGTCAAAAAAGATCAAGGTGCATACAAACATACTAAAATCAAAGTACTGAAAGTACTGTTAGACGGTGGCGCTGTTTGAAAGTGGCATATTACATGTATGTAAATTATTGTTGTCGAAAATCCACAGCCATCGTCTCATACTAGCACAACTTGTCGTGAGTTACTTACATGGATAATTCTGTGGAAATCGTAGTTGTGTTCACAATCCACACTTTACAAATGTTGTGTCTCTTTATCATTATCTTTTGGGGAAAATCCATAGCTTTATCACAGTAGCCATTGTAGTATAAAAGTTTGTATCTATATGTTTGTATCTATATGTTTGTATCTATATCAGTTGATATTAAAACTCCGTTTTCGGTAATACATGTACTACACAAATGTATTTTGATTGCCCCAGAATGACTCATTAAATATGTGGGTTGCCACCACATATTGAATGAATAAATCAAATCCAAAGCGATTTCACCACAGTACGCAAAACTATTTCATTGTATAAAGAAGAGGAATTTTGTTTTTTTCCCTTTTGACCTTTGGGTCTTTGACTTTTGAAAAGTGTGGATTGGACTTTTGTGCTTTAAAGATATTGTAGATTTCTCAAAGTAACGAGAACAAATAAAGCTTTAGTATGATAAAATACTTATCAGGTTTTTACTAACTATTGCATCATCACACTTGCTTGTGGACTATCACACTTGCTTTTGTCCTCATAGTCAGTTATACATTTAGGTGTACAGAAAACGGAATGGTTTGCAAGAACCTGTTTGATAAAACTGGTATTGCTTTTGGAATGCACGTCATCATGAAACAGAAGAGTCAATCAATATTTTATCTTCGACTGTAGTGGATTATTTCCATTTGCTCACAACGAAAGTGAATAAAAATTTGAGAAAAAAATATCATACAATATTCAGTTTCGGCAGTTTCATTAATCAACGTTTTAAAGTACATTTGTCTAATTGTATTTAGCTACAGATTTATTCAAATCATTTGAATGAATTTGGGAAAGTCACATGTATATTTTATCGCTTCTCAGTACACTTTAAAACGCACAATATACTTGCAACATTAAACTTTTCTAGTAAACTTACAAGAAATATAAATTAATTATTCAAAATTAGTTTTTAAAAACACCAAACAAACAAAATCCAAGTTAAACGCATGTTTTTCTGACCGTACAGCTGTGTATATAAATTTCATTTTATTCTTTGCATGTATTATAGTCTATACAATAGATCTACGGTCTGCAAATCCCGGCAATATTTCCGGAAAGCTATAGTTCTGTAGCTCAGCAGAATACTACAGTCATCTATGAAGCACATTTTTTACCTTCATGTTTAATTATTTATTGCAAATATAGCATGGATGTATACTCTACGGCCGACGTAGATTTCGTTGAGTGATGACACTTATTTCGATTGCGAGTCGCAACAAACTGGCGCATTTATATAGGCCCGCCTATTTGTAAATGGAAACAAATGTCGAAGAAAGCTCATAATAGAGTTGTACTCGCAAGTTAAAAATTATTTGAGAACAAAAGGGGTGATATTTACGTACATGTGTAAATAATGTTATCTGTTTGCGAAAAAATCCCCCAAAACCAAAGAAAAGGTTCTCGAATAGCAGAGACGGGTGCATATGGATTAAAGTCACAGATTGTACTTCGCTCATCAAATTGTGTTATTTCAGTTTAGTGTGAAAAATTCTTCAGAAACTGTTAATTGAACAAAATTATTATATCTTACATTACCGTTCACAATGTACCATAAATGTATATGGAATATTGCATGAGTTTAACCGATTGTTTTTTCTCACAAAAAAAGCTAGCGTTTGCTGCAAATTAGAGATACACGAGCTGATACGCCGTGAAATCCACAAGACGTTTTACAGCATGTCTTTAATCCCTTATTTGCTTACAAAAATCTGAACTGAAAATCTTTAAAACATCGTCAAATGTTGTTTGTTTATACATGTACATGTAAAATGGCGACTTGATTTGCACGTGAATTTTCGATTAGCGTGTTTGAGAGAAAGTCAGCAGCAAGTAAAGCGTCGACATCAGTAGTAAATATTGTCTGATGAATATTGAGGTGCCTGTAATAATATTAATGTTCCTACAGACTGAGTGGGTTACAAAATAAGGTAAATCATAGGATAGTCCAAAATTAAACACATTTGTATCATAAATTTCAAGTTTTTTGTTTGTTAAAAAAACACATGAACACTTGTAGAAGAAAGTGTGCCATTGATCGGTTGAAGTTCAATAAAATGTAATTTATCTAATATTCATTATCAGTATCTGTTGTGAATTCTTTAGAATAAGCTACTAAAAAATAAGTTTTCTTCCTCAACTAAAATTAATGCGTTGAAAATGAATGAATTTATCGATGAAGCATACTTGCTGAAATATGAAATGGCAAACCTTTTTAAATTGTGTGTGTTTCTGACAATTGTTTACATCATAAAAAAAAATCAAGAAGCGATTATTGTGAGATCTCTTAGCCAATTATCGCAGTGATATAGTTTATGCAGTCCTGATACAGAGTTTAACGTCACAACTAGCAGTTGGTGCATAAATTATCGATACCGCGGAAGCAGACAGGGTAACAGCTCATTTAAAATAAAACACAATTTCATAAATTATTTAAATATATGTACAAAATGATTAGCAGCTATAATGCTTAAAATATCTGATAATATTAAAATTAGTTATCATACTGAAATCGACACATAGATAAAACATTGCGTGTAACACTGTAACACTGCATACCTAACAGAGTTATCGTTCGTTATCCGCTAGGGTCCCCGTGAGAAATACTCTTCCGGTCAGGACCGTAGCAATAGACCGTGGCTATTTATAGCCACCGTCTAAAAAGCATAATCTGGCATTCACATTATAATGATGTTAGTTGAAAACAGACTCGTTGTTTAAAAAAAATCTGGAGAATTCAATTTAAACTATTTACTAATGATTTGAATTTGATCGCTTGTATATCTTTCCTAAACCTGTTGATAGATAGTTCTAAAATATTATGGTGTTTTTATGGCAATACATAAATGCATAGCTTTTTTGCTATCGTATACATATATAAAAATATCAACCCTCAACAGACACTAATTAAAGATTTTTCCAGGAACATCATACTAAAATACTATGCAAAACTAATTGATAAAATTAGCTACACTTGTCAAAATTGTAATTTTTTACGCTATTCAGAGTTGAACATCTCATTATTTGAATTACAGTAGAATCCAATGTAAGTTTGAATCGAAAAAATGTGTAATGATATTCGTTAAAAAATAAAGAGGCATTGCTCACAATTTTTTAAAATTTTATTTCATACATAATGTAAATTGATAATAAATTAATCAATATATGCAAAATTGTAGAAAACATATTATTATTGACCCAATAAATGTTTAAATATTGACATGTGATGATAACGAACAGTGATTAAAATCAAAAGTCAAAAAGAAAAATACAAGACAGAAGTAGAGCAAACTCGGATCTCTAAAAAAAAAAAAACAGAGGTAGGATCAGGCGCCATGGGGGAATGAAAATGATCTGCTGACCGGCTAAAACCGCCATGGTCTTCCATTCGTAATCGAGGGGATAAGAATACAGAATACTTTTGTCCGCCTTTTTATGCTTAGCACCTTGATCATCTTCAAAGCATAGATTTTGATAAAACACACAACATGAAAATGTTCAAATTTTCATCCAGTATGAATTTCTTGCTTTAATATGAAATTTAGACTTAATATTAACGGCTGCTTTCAACGTATTTCGGCGCAATTTAGCACGCGTATATGTACACGAACCACGAAATGAAGACCTGATTAAGCTTTGGGCTGACCGCTTTAGAAATACTGACTGTACCTTAGCTGTAACAGCTGAAGTGTTATAATACAGGTATGAACGACATCTAATAAAAAAATACTGAATTTTTTATGCTTTTTATGAAATTGTTTTAATTAGTAGATGAGATAAGACAATTCTTACTATTTCACTATAACGAAAAATAATAAAGAGACTTGAATAAATGATATACTACGAGTAGATTGAGGTAAATCATCCTTACATTTTTTTTCTATACGCATTATTAGTATAGGTATTTGAGTACGTGTTATGTAAAAATTAAGGGTATGCTAATGTATTATGTGTCGATAACTCGTGATAAATCTCATTTATAATTAATCCATAAATTGCATTACCATACATATAACCAGCCGGAAGATACTTGATAAACCCCGACTGTGTGGGTTCTGTGGTTTCTTTATGATATGCAAAATGTTAAGTTTAAAATGGAGGAAACACGCCTATTTTAATGACGTATTTACTTTAAAAGTATTGATCTCTAGTGTCTGGTATCTATGTGGATTTTGTAAAGTTCTGAACAAACCCCTAGTGCATCGGATATCGGCGGTCAGCAGGCTAGAAAGCTGTTTCAAGTCTTCTAATGGTTAACGTCGGCATGTATGCTGAAGCATTTACTTGTGGCAATACGCTACAATATTGTGTAACAAGTTTTAGCCAAAATGAAATAAAAACGTGATTGTTGATTCAAAAGCAAATGGGTAAGATTAAAATCATGAAAATTTATATATGAAATATGTCTGATTACAAAATACTACTGTTTGAAATGTTGGTTTAGTGTCACCGCATCATGATTATCAACTTATAAGTGATCAATACTGGGTTATCAATTAAAGTTATGCAGGTCAATACTTATAGCTTTTGATTATATACTTGACTCAAATGTCAAGTTGTTGGAAAACACAAGTGCTGCAAAATCTCAGGAGTGGCATAGCTATAAAATGGTAAATAATAGGTTTGACGAAAGTGTTCTCATATATTATAGATGCAAGAACAACAACTCTTAATAATTGTTATGATACTGAATAGCGTTGTCTTTCTTTGTCGAAACGATGCTGCACGTGTTCCAAAATAAACTAGTTCTCATCGTCATCTTTATTGTGATTGTGCTACAGGTGTATACAAAATAACATAAGTCACTGTAGCATCAGTATGTAATTAATATACCTTCATTACATATTTGTCTAATAGCATGAGGAAATTATGATAACTGTTAATTTTTAATTCAATTCTTAAATACATGTATCGAAGAATATACTACACAAATGAAAGGGGATTTTAATAGCGCGTGTTGAAATAATATGACACCTAAGTTTAAAGCTTGTTATGAACAAAATGCGGCTTTTGGGAATACGTTTGGTTAAAATGCAAAACTTACAGTAGCTGAGCGTATACTTAACCAATGTATTTTCGATCGATGGGATGGATACTCTAGTTGGCATATAGTATGGATTTACAACCTGTAACTTTGTCTATTGCTCCGGCATCATGGAAGAAGTGGATGAAAAAAGGACGCCAAACCCGATATCAATTGCGGACACCATACCAAATGGTTTAGCTAAAGCTAACGTGATCCTTATTAGGATCACGACTAGAGATAAGGTTGCTGTTGCTTGTATACATGACTTTATCATTTGGAATATATTCCATTATCTTCCCCTGAAAGAGTTTCCATTAGATACAAAATCAATGACACCACTAAAAAAGCTCTCTTAATTAGGAGAATAAAATATTGACTTAATTGTATCAAAGACCTAGCAAATAAAATATACCGTGATTTAGTTATAACAATATGCCCTTACTGTTGAATTTTCCAATTTAATTACATATGTAACGGAAATATATACAAGAATTCAACCCTGTCTTAATCAACAAGAATAACTTTTTTGCAGAACTTTATAATCCAGGATTCTAGAAATTAAGTTAAATATTTGAAAATATCTAATATAATTCAAACTTTATTAAAATATCTTTTAGATGCTATTATTGATTTTATTTATAGATTTGGAAGAAAAAATACTAATGCTTTTTACGGTTCATCAAAATATATAAACATGATATTAATCCCTTATACATCAACAGATTGATTGATAACAATGTTGTGCTCTTTAAAGATAAATGTTAATCCTAAATTCTTAATGGGTTAAAATCGTTAATCAAATACAGTACATAAAATAATAACCAGAAGAGACAAATTTGAGTTGGGACACCAGTTTGTAGTTATAAGCAAGGCACATGATTCTATATTCTAGATCAGAGGGGCTCTGTGATCTCCAAAGCGAAAACTACAGAAAGACAATCGAGATACCGCTCTTCAACTAATAAAACATTATAGCTCTTAATATCACACTAACAAATAGATAACAGATTTGTAAGCATGGGTTGAATGTAAGTATTTAGAACTGCTTCATCGTAGCACAAGTGATGATTTCGGCACCGCAAACAATGCATACCAACGACAAAGTTTTATCCAAAAAAGTCACAAAGCCCTTCCCATGACTCATTGCATCGCTACAATATCTTTAATACTTCTAATCAGTTTTCCTTTGCAATTTTATTCTTTGGGCTTTAACACATCAATAAGACCAAGTGAACGTCAAATGGACAAGTTCAGCATTTTTAGAAATAAAAATATGTGTTTTTAAACATTAACGCAAGTCTCTGAATTAAAAAATTCGTAAAAACAAAAAAAGTATAAGCGCGTTCAAACAATTTTATCAATTTTATTTTACGGCCACCAAACATAATTATTAACGGCCGGCAGAAACTTATTGCAAGATAATTATGTATCGGTCGCCTGAAAATAAAATTAGCGGTGGTTCAATGGGCGTCATAGGATACAACTGCAATATGTTAAAACAAATTGTAAACTTGGCAACAATCAACTTTACTTTTTCCATAAACCATCAACCCCTTATTATCTTATGAGTAAAATACGTATAACAAAGAATTATAAAACCGTTTTGAAGTATTGCCAAAATGAATTTGTGGTATACATCGATTTTATTTTGTTAACCCTCTCGAGCCCGTTGTGATTTTATTTAGATTTTTTCAAGATAATTGACAAACAACTGCACAAGAGTTTTACTATGTATCTCAACATTTCGACAGAAATGGTTTTCAAAAGTACTTGTATCTTATAAGGTTCTATTATTTTTCTTAATTTCATTCGTTTGTAATCGAAAATTGTTATATTGTTATACATGCATTAAATATTTATTAAATACATTTATAAAAATAATATCACAATACAGAAAAAAGAAGTTTCCCTAGCCTGTATTTGTATGCATAATTAACTATCTGAACAAGAAACGAAAAAAAGTAAAATATAAATATAAAAAAAAATTGACGAAATATATATACATGTAAATCTATTTCAGTAAAAATTTACGTGAATACAGTTTTGACAACTTGCGTGTTATTAGCAGGAAAATTGTGGCCAAAAACCTTATCATAAATTGCACGTATGTACGAGGGTTGTCCCAAAATAACGTAGACAAGCGGTATTTTTCCGTAAATTAAAGTCACAGAGAAATGAAACTTGTACACATTAAAAAGGACAATATTTTAAAGAAAAATATAATATTTTAACAAAACGGTTAACTTTAAATACTTTAAGTGAGCGTTTTTCATGTAAAAATATTAAGAGGCGGTGTAATGAAGAATATTGACCCGGGTTGAAAATTGACCCGGGGGTCATTTTTCAACGTTGAATATTGACCCGGGGGGTCATTTTTCAACGTTGAAAATTGAGACCAAAATCGTGAAATTTATACCCGTGGTCATTTTTCAACGGTATGAGAAAGATTTTTCTAAAATCTGATGACATCGACACGTTGAAAATTGATCCTGTTGAGAATTGACCCCAACCTCAGAGTTTTGATCTGAACTGGAACTTAATCTACACAGTTTAAATGTACAATCATGCACATATTTGAAAGTTTTAGTTTTGAAATGTTCATACTGTCCGATACATATGCGGACGGGCTAATTTCTTTTAGGTTGATGGGTCCAATTAATCATTTAATTTTGAGACTGAAAATATGATATCCATTTATTATTACTAAACTATGTAAATAAAGCTAAGAAGATGACCGATTGCTTCGGAATGGAACAGGCGAGTAGGGCTAGAATACTTTTTGACATAGATGACATGGTTTTCATTCCCTCATGTGACAGATTTTTTTTCAACTTGTCATAATCTCTGATAAATATATCTAACAAATCAAGTGCCCGTTATTGTCACGTTTAAGGCAATTCAACAGAGCTCTATTCGACATGCACCTGGCGTTGTATTTTCTAATAATTGATAATATAACCTCTATACTGTTTTATTGGGTATATATATTTATATCAAGACAAAATGATATAATGTCAGATATGCTTAATTTGAAGAAGTCAGCATCCCTGACAAAAAAATAAATGAATGGTTGTCATATTTTTATCTTTGTTTATGTATACTGTATTATACATATATACTTAACAATAATTTTTCATAAACTTGTCGGATTAACTTTATTGAAGCACCATCCAATTTTCTGCATATGCAGGGTCATAGTTCTTTTTTAAAAAATGCAATTTATTTCTATCATTTTGAGTTTTCAATTCCATTAATTACCAGTAAATTAGAAACACAGGCAACTGAAATTAAAAACATATAGCATACAGCAAGCAAAAATGTTATCATTTTTAATAAAAAGTAGGTTTGCATCTAAATATACAGTCGGAGGATGGTTGATCTAATTATATTAATGTTATACATGAAAGTGCATGCATGCAAAAAGTTGAATATATTAAGATTACTCAAGCATACAATTGATAGATAAACACTTGTTAAAATTTGGCTTTTATCAGATCTAGACTGGAATATGGTGATGTTGTTTGGAGCAGCTGTATCAAGGAAAATCCGAATTGCTTAAACATGTACAAATTGAAGCAACCAGGACAGTGACAGGGATTAGAGTTAATTCTTCTAAAATCATTTTATATTGTGAGCTTAATTTGGAAACCTTATAATCTCGAAGGGAGAAACATAAACTAATTATATTCTCCAAGATTATAAATGGTTTAGCACCACAAGATATGTTAGATTGAATTCAATCATATTTTCTAACTGAACATACATATAATCTTAGGTCGAATGAGTTTTTTTTACTATCTACCACTATATATACTTATTACAATAGCTTTGCTCCGTCTACATGTAAATTATGGAATAATCTTCATGCAGGAAAGAAAATTTCATCAACTTTATCTTTCTTTTTAATTTATTTTACGTCAATTACGGAATAAAGCTAGTAAAGCTTACTTTAAGGATTTTTTAAACGGATGGGAGTCGATGTGTATAGTGTAGGTCTGAATCTGAAGGAAATGTGATTTTTTTCCCCTGGATATCCAAGATATATTCAACAAAGAGACGAACTTTTTATACAGCTTATTGACATTAGTGTACCTTTTTATATGAACTATATACTTTATGGTAGTTTTGATAAAACTGTAAAATTGTTTCCCATGTTTATATTTATATTAGAGCTCCAAAGCGTTTTTGATTCTCTTATGTTACACGGTTTAAATCTATTTAAGTAATATACATGTATATTTACTTAATATATAGTCCCCTTTTATTTACTGTTCTTTTCAAATGGGCTGGATCATGAAAATGTCATTCTTATGTTTGTATCCCTGCAAGTATAAATGAAGGTGATAGGTTTGTTAATGTAGGTGTGAGTCAACATGTATACCAACAATAAGTCATACAATCATATATGATAAATATTCAGATAATTATTTAATATTCAAGTACCCTCTGTCTTGTATGCACATAATATCAATAATATTCTGTAAACTTGTAATACTATATTCTTATGACTAAAGATAATTTCTTCTTGACTTGTATGTTTGAAAGGGTTTACATAGGCTATGACTCTTATTCAATCCATTCAATAATTTGATCATTCCGTTCAATAAAACACGTTTAAATTGAATTAATGATGTAGGTGGCTGTGATAGGAAGGTCAACCATCTACTCCAACGCTGCTGTATGATCTTCTTCTACATATTTCTACTCAAAAAATGCAATTTACCAATTTATTGACGAAAACAATTACTGTTAGTATTTATGATACAATTTTGTAATCAAAGCAATTTAGAAACTATTAAAGCAAAATTATTTTATTGTCATCCTGTACAAAAATTAGGTTGCTAACTTGCTACAGACTCCATGAAGCAAAATTGTTTATGCCTAAAAAAAAATCAGCGATTTAATGATATTTAGTTATACCCTAGTAACTACGTAACAAATAAAATTTTTAAAAAATGGCTTTCAAGATATAGTTAATACGGCATTGTTCATGAAGAGTACGTGTTAGCATATCATCATTTTGTACACTGTTATTGGCTTGATAGGTGTGAATACAAAATACAAAAACTACGGGGGGGGGGGGGGGTGGGTGGGTGGGGGGGGGGGCTTGCGTAGTATATAACTTCAATTTCAATAATAATTTCCCTATTTTCATATCAATTTTTTACAGCCTCCAAAAAAGGGAGGGGGCCCACTCCATGATAATTCAATTTTTTATATGTAAATGTTAAAAAATTAGTTGCTGCGAGAAAAAGTGGGGGGAGGGGGCAGACCCCCCCCCCTGCCCCCCCCTGATGCTACGTGCCTGCGGTGTGAATGTAAACAAATGAACAATGGGAAATGAAAACATGAAATGTTAAAATAAGTGAACGCAAATATGAATACTAATTTACTAAAATAATTAATCCTGTGACATATACAAATATTCTTAAAAAACATATATTCTTTTCAGAAATATATAGATATCACACAAAACAGCAATTATACGCGAAAAGTTTATTATGAATAAAATAGTTATAACATATTCTTAAAAGTGATGATATGTAAATTAAAAAATATTCATTTATAAAGTCTCATTTTTAACCCCCCCCCCCCCCCCCCCCCCGTTGAAACATATAAATATAAAGAATAAATATGTATAAACTGATAATTTTTAATTAAATAAACTCAAGTTATAATATTGATTCGTTATTTTGTGCTTCTTTGCTGTTGAATTTTGAACCGGTTTCATGATCAAAATTCCTCGATGCGGGTCAATTTTCAACGGATTAGGGTCTTTATTCAACACCTTTCGTCTCATTATTCAACGTGGAAAAATGACCCCCGGGTCAATTTTCAACCCGGGTCAAAATTCTTCGTTACAGCGGCGCAACGCCAAAATGACAAAATTAAATTCTTCCTATGAAAAGAATGATCGTTTAAAAAAGTAAAAACTAAACGTCTTTTTAAACTTAAAATATATAAGAATAATTTTAAAATCGTGGTTAAACTTCCCATGAAATTTCGTAATTATGACGTAATTTTTAAAGATTTTATGACGTATTTTGCGACGGTTCGATTAATTTGGTTGAAGAGAAATGTCGGCGTCAACGTCAGAGGCGGCGCACCGGAACGTGATAAATTTTTGTAAAGAGCTCGGAATGACACCAACGGAGACCCACAAAAAGTTAAAACTAACAGAAGCTCACAGAAATGTTTCTCGTGCTCTGGTGTTTAAGTGGCATAAGAGATACACGGATGGGTATGAAGAAACTAAGCAGGAAAAGAGAGGCCGACCGAAGGAAATCGACGACAACGAAATGGAAATAATAAATGACACTATTCGTGATGACCGACGTCGGACAGTGCGGGAGATGGAAGAAATTTTGGGGATCGGTAAGTCATCCATTCATCGCATTCTATCTGATAATTTAAGGATGCAAAGAGTTTGTGCACGCTGGGTTCCTCGACTTTTGAAAGAAGAAGAAAAGCAACGGAGAGTTTTGTGTTCCCGGGAATTCCTTCGCCGTGTTCGATCAGGCCGGGAAAATTTCTTAGATCGTATCATAACGACAGACAAAACCTGGCTTCATTACTATGACCCAGAGGGAAAGCGAGCGTCAAGTGTTTGGAAAACACCGGGAACACCACCACCAAAAATGGCAAAAGTCTCAAAATCTGTCGGTAAGAGTATGTTCATCATGTTTATGGACAGACATGGCATGATTCTCACTCACGCTGTTCCATCTGGACAAACTGTTAATGCCGCCTATTACTCTAAGGTTGTGCGACGGGATCTTATGCATGCACTCAGAAAAAAAAGACCAATATTGGCTGCAAATAAGGAAAATATAATTTCTCATCAGGATAATGCACCGAGTCATACTGCTGAACAGACAAAGCTAGAACTCGACTTACTTGGATTCAGCAGAATAAGTCACCCACCATACAGTCCAGACTTGGCACCGATGGATTTTGCTCTGTTCCCTTATCTGAAGGCTGAGCTAAGGGGTCAACGATTTTCAGATTTGGAGGAATTGAAACAAGAGACATTACGAATTCTCGCTCGATTGGATCAGGCATGGTTTCAAAATGTTGATCAAAAATGGATTGATCGACATATTAAGTGTATTGAGCACAACGGAGTATATTTTGAAAAAGAATAGGAACTGTGTCCTTTGAATTACTTTTGGGTTAAAGGTCTAAAAAGGACAATTCTTTGTATACCAGCATTAATTTTGTTTACTGATTAATGACAACAATTAGACCTTTTTAGCATTCTAATTATTTTCTCTTTTATTCAATCACATTCAAAATTACACTGAAAACCTTAGTAAAATGTTCTTAACCCACAAACACTTTGATTATATTTCAATCACATGCTAAGTCAACAAAGACGTTGTGGATGTAATTTTTTACGTCGTACGTTGCGCCGCCGGGTGCAGCACTAAGGTACTAAAAATTACTTTTTAAAAAAAATAAGCAAGGTACACAGCTGTAATTTGAGATATTAATCAACAATAGCACTACTAAGTGACCGAAAAAGTTTAGTGTATTTGCGATGAATAGTTTTAAAGTTATGAGGTCAGTCTACGGTATTTTGGGACAACCCTCGTATGTATCTTCCTTAATTCTATCTTCCTTATTATTAATGTGTTCAAATTCATAATAAGAAATAATTATGCAGCTTATACGTACATTTTCCAGTGTCTTTATCTAAGATAAAACTACAAATTGATTATATGTAATGTATCGTTCAATACATCAATGACTCAATGACCATTTTAATATCTAATCCAAAATTAATATGCAAATATAGATAATAAGGAATCTATTATAAAGTTCCTCGGCTTTTATACATGTATGATTTGATCACACCCGACCGTATTTGATCGCTTGATAATGCTCAAAGACATGTGATTAGAGTGGTTTCATTTGCTCATGATTAAAGTCATTGAAATACTTCGTCTTTATACTTTTGTTTGATAACTGTGTTCTAGGAATGTAAAACCGTATGTCAAAATCTAAACATGTACACCGTTATGGTTTGAGCCAATCTTCGTCCTGTTTCCTACCCACTATTTATAATTATTGATACAAAAGTTTGTCAATGACAACGATAGACTGCATCTTCGAATTGATGCCATGCGTTGCGACCTCGAAGTAATTTTCCTGACTCTAATTTCAAATGTCTTAACCGAACAACAGCCAGGAATTTGTTCCCATGGTTCTCAAGGGTGAGTAAATTGTATTTTATCTTAATATTCTTTATTCATTTTTCTTTTATAATGTGATGATCAGTTTCATTTATATATTAAATATAGGAATCCTATTGAGTGTTGCAAGAATTATAGACTTGTTGGAAACACTTGTACAGGTAATGAATTAGAAACCTGTATTTTTAATTCAAAAAAAGTATAGTTTGTTGTCAGAATGAATATGATAATATGTAATCATATTTCATAATAAGCATGCACTCCTGGTACTTTCGGGGAAAACTGCGAGGAAGAATGCCCAAAAGGATTATATGGACTATTCTGTAAAGAGATTTGCTCCTGTGATCCTTGTGATAAAGTCACGGGATGCTCTAAAAAAACAGGTAAAGGTATTTGTTATTTACCATGTCTTTTAAATGACATAAAATATTTAAAACATTTATCATATCATTTATATTGTCACATTTAGAATTTTCACTTTTATTTGTCAACCCCATATACTTGTATGTGCAAATTTTCTCGTCCAAAAATAACGATTTCGTTTACCTTTAAATAAATAGAGCATAATCATAATTTTATTAGCCAATTATCAAAAATATTATCAATATATTTGATGGTGAAGTTTATTTACATGTCGACCATAAAACAAAATAAAATGAATTAAAAAAAGTAACTGTAAGTGAATCAAAATAACATGCCTTATATGTTTTCTTTTGTTTAAAGAGAAATGCACATGTGATTCAGAAGCAAATCATGATTCCACTCATTTACATTACCCAAGTATTTTGATTTCACTGATCGGAACTGGTGCTGTTTGTTTTACCTTTTGCGTTGCAATCATGTGTATTTTCAGGTAAATGGGTGATAGTATTTAACTATTAAGTGCAAAAACAATTTAAATATGTATCTGTCAATCTGTTTAAAAACTAAATTTATAAATATGTTTTTACATATTTTGTATTCCAAAGAGCCTTGTCAGGCTTATGACATGACTATTTTTAAAATTTTTGCAATTTTTACAATCCGAGAAAAAATGTATGTATTCTTTAGATGGTTGTTGTAAATCAGTCGGGAACGCAATTGTTTATTTGTTATAAACTGTTTCTATTTCTATCGTCAATAAGAGAAAGAAAGCCCGCAATTGGAAAATGTGTTGTTTCAACTATGCATGGTAAGATAATTTATTAAACCTTTAAATATGTAGGTATATTTCGAGTGTATCCACCTTTTCTTAATTGTAAATGCATATTTATCTGTAAATACTTGTATGTCTCAATCTGGTTCACACATCTAATTTTAGAAAGGGATGTGGCAGCCTCGCAAAATGTGTATGATCATCTGGGAAAGGAGTCATATAACGTTTTGATGCTTAAGGCATCTAGTAGTGGAATCCTATGAAGTCATAAAGCTGACGACAGAGAACAGAGAGGGGTCACACTACGGCCTACATGGTCAATGTGGCATTGTACCTTAAAAACTGATCTAAAACTATACATGGGAAGAAAATATCACTTTCATATCAATAACATAATTTGATGATAATAAATTTTTGAATACATTTGCTTTAAAAATATCACTTCAGTTATATGCTTCGTTAAAAAAAATATCTTAAGTAATTCAAAATAATATCAAAACTCAGTTGTGTCTCTGCAAACGCATTTCTTTTCTTTACCGCTATACTTTTAAATCAGTTTTTATCATATTAATTCTTTTTAAAACATTAACCGTTCAACAGATATATCATAAAATTTATTTAACATTGAACATAATGTTAACTACGTTTGTGGTTAAAGTATATCAAATTAGCAGCGTAAAAGACTTTACAGTCACATAATGCTTGCAACTTCCTGTTATCTGCATAGATACATGTATACCACATATTCTACACGTGAATGACAAAAATATCATATAATAGCTTCCGGGTATCAAGGGGAAAAAAGCACATGTCACACCTGTCCATTCGAGGTATATTTAGATGAGGACATGTAAATTTAATTTCATTTTTGGCATATAACATAAGAATAAAACAATATTTATGTCCAAAGTTATAATCACCTTATGATAGTCATTGTTATATTTGTGTTCTTATGACAACGCCAATGATGCTAAAATCTTTTAAGAAAAATTTTGTTGGATGACCTGATTATACCTGGATTTATGTTTTCTTTTACAAAATTACCAGTTCAAGCTCATTCACTTGTCAATTCCTCATCCGTTGGCACATGTGGTATTATTTTCACTTTGATGTTTGTGTGAGTTTTTTTCCATCCATATAACTGTAATTTTCGCATAAATTATTTGTGTTTAATATTTTGTCTGAAAGCAATGTCTTTATTTGTATTGAGGGGAATAAATAAGAATTTTGATCCACATAGCTCTCTATATATCCATGCATAATACATTTTGTTTGAATAATCAGAGATTTCCATCTCAACTGTTTTGCTCGTTAAAGAAATATTTTCGTTTTAAGTTTCAAAAAAAGTGCTATCAAACAGGAAAGACTTCAAAGTCAAGCTTTTTTGAAACATTTGGCGATGTGATGAAACACGAATGGAAGTAGTTATACATATATCTTAATTAGTTGTATCCATCGTATAAAAATTAATTGATTAAATGCAGTAAAATATTTAAGTAGGCCTATTTCTCCTGTTTATATAATATATGATCTATAAGAATTATGGGAAGACAAATCAGGTTTACTTTTAATAATCAGAAAAATGTTTCAACGAAAAAGCAATTATCTAGCTACATGTAAATAAGGTCATTCATGGATGGTTAATTTTGTAAAACACGATTACAAATATATAATCTTGTATAACGATTTAAAATAAAATCATCTAGGTATTATTAAAAACAATGATCTTCTTGTTCTGGCTTTTTAATGAATAATTGTTATGAATAACACTACTGATTTTTCATATAAATCATTAATTTTTAAGATTTCACTAGGCAGGCATTACAATTCAAACACCTCAATATATTAATTTAATTCATATGAACATACAATTTCTAATCTGTATGCTTATCAAAGAATATTTTTAAGATAATAAGACAAAATACAACGAACTCAAGGTATTGATAGACGTTCATTAACTTTATTGTGTCTAGTATGATTATTTATTATTTCTTATAGAAAAAATGTGGTCTTCAGATCAGTTTATTTTCCAGGCATTCGAAAAAAAAAAAACGAAATCCGATAGATTTTTTTTTGTTATACAAAAACTGTGATAACAAGCCCGATTACGAATTTGCAAAAGAAATGACGGACTAACGACTGCAAACGTGCGTACCGAAAAACTGCGAACGCCTACGTCCGTTTCCCGCCTACATTTTACATCCAAATATTTCAGAATTGCTGTCAGATATTCAAAAACTAAGTCTTCTACTCAAAAGTATAATCAAATCATAATCAATTTCTATAAAAATAAAATTTGTAATCAAATTATTTATTTTTAAACAAAGTTTTGCTAACGCGGGGTCTTAAAATTTTTTCATTGAAATCGGTCTCTATGAGTGAGGAACATATTTTTAAGCGGCCAATATGTGCATAAAAACATATTTACGATATGTATCAAAGTAAAATTTCATTTTAATTCATATCTGTTAATTATTTTTCGAAAATTTACGAAGCAAAATCCTTTTTTGGGAATGTATTGTGGTCTGTAGATATATGCCCTTCCCCAGTGAAACAACAAACCCTTTGGTAAAAATATGCTAAATAACAATAATTAAAACCCCTCAAAAGGAGTTTTTGTTTCACCGGGGGGGGGGGGGTGTTTTAAAAAACATTTTCCGTTTTCCGTTATTTTCTTTTATGAAATTAGCTATTTTAACCCAAAATACAAAGTTATTGCTCTTTGTTTGACCAAATCATTTATATTTAATGAAAATATACATAAATGTTTACATTATTATAAAACAATAACTTTAATTAGACAATTTTCAAAAAATTACTTTTAGTTAGGCGGCTAGACAATGCTATCGTTCGCGGTCCTTTAACGTAGAAAAGGACTGAAAATACAAATGATAAGGAATAGATAAGTACAAAATATGACAGATGGATTGGACGTATGTAAAGCGATTATTGGGTATTTGAGATAACTACAGGCTTTCAAATATTGAGAACTCAGGTACTGGTGTAAATTTGGTTCATTTGAAAGATTTGGCTCGGCCTGATATTTCATTTTTAATAACCGTATGGAATGACAAAAACATTGTCCAATTCCTTTATAAAACAAAGAGTTTTTATCTAATATCCACCAGTTCTAATCAAAATAATTCCAAATTTGGTACTTGGTTGTATTTTATTCCCATTTTGACTTGGGGCCTCGGGTTTTATGGAAAAAAACCTGTGGAAGATCTCAGACACTCTTCACCCTCGGTAAGACCTGTATAAGTGAAATATCATGTTTGTTTTTAAAGATAGTTTATCATTTGTAATAGAAGAGGTGGAATTACTACAACTAGGTTCGAACCCAGGACCATTGAGTTCACAAACCAACATTCTAGTGCATGTACTTAAGTAGAGGCGTTATTGACGTGCGGCCAGTTCTCACCGAGTGCCATTTCTTGCCAGTGTATTATTACATCATTTTCGTAAAATAGTTTAATGTGGTGATAAAATGATGTAATTACATGAACAATTTACTGACGAGAAATGAATCTTGGCGTGAATTGGTTCTATTTGCAGCCAGTACAGCATTGAACCTATAATAGACACTATCACATATGTAAGAACATTTGTTTTATAATAAACAGTTTGTAAGACATTGTCAATATGATTTATCAGAAAGCCTAAATAATAGCATTTTTTTGGGTTGGAGGGCTGTCGGGTTGTTGAATTATTTTATGTGAGTTGCAGTTCGGTAATTGTTTTTTTTTAAATGTTACAAAGAAATGAACTACACAGCTGGTCAATTTTTCTCCATTGAATGTATTTCAATTCCTGTTTATCGTATGTTAAGAGGCTTTCACCTCTGCCATGCGTTTGTGTATAGATACATATCTTTTTCCATTGCAGATCCTTTCATGTTTCATATGTAGAAATAGGAAAAGAACAGTACTAAGAATTCAACAGTTGACAGTGAAGTCTATGGTAACCTAAAAGAAAAATGTATGAACATATCTAGACTATGAATATGTATTCTGTCTGTCATGATAAAACTGTGTATCAACTTTTATTTATGTTCGAGAAATTTAACATTTGCAAGAATCTTATTGTTGCAACTATTTCTCGCTACGGACCAATAGTTGCCATAGTTGTAATACAAAAGCAAATGTGAAAAAGGCTTGGTTGCAAAAATTAGTCACAACTACATCTAGAGTAAATCGCGAAAAAAGGTTATCGCAAATAATAGTTGGTTTACAGTGATTGTTTTGGTGAAGTACATTTGTATTTATGAAAAAAATGTATTTCAGAGTCCTTAATGTGTCTCCTCGTGGAATTAGGTTACTGTCTATTGTACTAAAGGCTTTCATCATATGTTTATATACAGATATATGCATTTCCCTTCGATTTTATAGACCTTCTGAGGAACAAATATGCATAGGATCATAATGCAGCACATGAAAACCAAGCCATTCCAATCACTGCAGGTAAAATTTGGGAGATGTTCTTCAATTACTAGATCAATTTTTAATATCCCATACGTAAAAGTCCTTCTATATATGACAGTAGACAGGTTCATATATAACTAATTGGTAAGTATAAAAGCTAACCAAGTCAGGCAGATTCATTAATCAGCTGGTAGTTTAGACCCTAATCCAGCAGGCAGACTCCTTATCAAGTCTGTTTAGAACCTAAACCAGTCAGGCAGACTTATTATCAAGTTAGTTTAGAACTTAACCCAGTCTGGCAGAGTCATTATCAAGTCAATTTAGAACCTAACCCAGTCAGGCAGGTTCCTAATTGACTTGGTAACGTTTCTGCTTGACTGTATTAGGTTCTTAAATGACTACATGTTTCTGCCTGACTGGGTTAGGTTCTAATTCGACTTTGTAACGTTTCTGCCTGACTGGGTTAGGTTCAAAATTGACTTGATAAGAGTTCTGCCTGACTGGGTTATAGTTCTTATTCGAATTGATAATGTTTCTGCCTGACTGGGTTGGGGATTTAATTACCTTGGTTATGTTTCTGTCTGACATGGTTAGATTCTTAATTGCCAGATTGGGTTAGGGTTTTATCTTTTAAATGGTAACATTTTTGCCCGACTGTTTTAGGTTCCTAATTGACTTTGTATCATTTCTGCCTGACTGGGTTAGGTTCTAAAATGACTTGGTAACGTCTCTGCCTGGCCGGGTTATGTTCTTAAAATAACATTATAATGTTTCTGCCTGACTTGGTTAGGTTTCTAATTGACTTGGTAACATTTCTGCCTGACTTGGTTAGGTTCCTAATTGACTTGGTAAGGTTTCTGCCTGATTGGGTTAGGTTCGTAATCGATTTAGTAACATGTCTGCCCGACTGGGGTAGGTTTTCATTTAATTTAGCAATGTTCCTGCCAGACTTGGTTAGGTTAACGTTCTGAATTGACTTGGTTTCTTTATTGGCACTCTGGATTAGGTTCTTAGTGAGTTGGTTACTGCCTTACAAGGTTATGCTCTTAAGTGTGAGTATTTACTATGGTACGTAACAAAGGTCACGGATACGTAACTGAGATTGAATTTATTTAGTTTCCGCCCGCGATATTTGCTGATTTACTTATTAGATGTAAACAATGTGTTAGTGGTATCAAACACTTGTAATAATAGTAGAGTTTTCAATTTCTTATATGTGTGTCGTTTCAAGAATGAAAGGGGGCGGGCTTCATTTTCGAGCGCATGTGTAACTGTAATTAACCATATATCTAAGGTGGCGTATAAATTTTCGGAAGAATAAATAGTAAAATTAAATACTATAGTGACACCTTTACTGACCGGGTAGAAGAAGGGGAGCTAAAAAAATATCTAGGCGCAATTTTAATTTACTGCGAATAGTGCCCTGTGAAGTCTCAGCCTTTTCCCCAAATGACCACTGTGCTTAAAAAGCAACAAATCCGATAAGGTTTGAAGAAATAAACAAAATGTATTTATTTACTGTAGCCCACAAACTATGTACCTTATCTAAATAAAAGATACTGAGTATTCATCAGGTTCAGCCTTCCCTCTGAAATCATATTAGACAGAGTCTAACCGGACTTTGTTTTTATGAACTGCCTGACTGGGTTAAGTAATGATTCTTCCAAAATATGAAGAGTGGAATGGGAGGGGGTAAGTAGTGGATTGTATTGAAGTTGATATCTAAAAACAAGTATAAAAATGAGTAAATTTGTTTGAATGAACTTAATATCAGCCAAAACAATTACATGTACATGTTTAAAAGGTTTTTTACAATATGTTTGTATGTCTGATTTATCTTTAAGCTCAGGGAGGAAACAAAATTCAGTTTTTAAATCAGCAAATCAAGTGCATTGTAGCTCGTGAGGCACATCACCTGAGAGGGTACAGCTGAGTTTTAAAATACACAGAAGAACTAATAAACATATCGTCAGATCTAGAATCAAGTTTACAAAAGTCAGTCATTTACTTGGTAAAAATAACTTAACTTATACAAAAACAACAGAAACACAATAGATATTCAGTAAGAATTGTCCATCACCTATTGATGGGTACTCAAACAAAGAAACAGGGTTCCCAAACTGTTTCGTTGTTATTATTTTCATTAAATAAGCTCTAAAATGTGTTAAGTTTTGAGATCACAGAATTAATAAAATAGTGTCCTTTTTTAACCCTTTTTGGAAAACATTGCACAATGCAATTTTTCCTGCTTAACATGTAATACTTTAAAACCTCTGTTTTAACTGGATGATTCATTATTCTTGATTAATGATATAAATACTATAAAATACTGCAGCAGTTGTACATAAACGTATATATCATTTTCAACGCTTAACAAAATCAAATATTTTACCAAAAATTTGAAAATAGCTTTCAAGAATTCAAAAATAGCAAACAAGATTTTGCGTCACACACCGTATCGAGATACATATGCAAGCAAGAATATTTTTTTAATATATTTCTAAATTTACGTTCAAGAACATTTTGACCATTCTGTGTATGGTATCGGTGTAAAAAAACCCACCAAATATCACATTTTTTTTAAATTTTAACTTGGTCCTAAATTGACCATATGCGAAACAAGAAATTTAATTTTAATGCTACATAGTCTTTTTTACAGTCTAAAATCAATCAGTTTTAATAAAAGTCTTTAAATTAGTTATTTACATATGAATATACTTTGTGCAAATCTAGGAACTTGGTTACACCGCATGTAGAGTGGTTGTATTTGCTCATCATTAAAATCAATCTGTTCATATTTATACGTTTATTAGATTAACTGTATTTTAAGAATGTAAAACCGTATGTCAAATCTAAACACAATAAACAAGTGGTACATCGTGATGGTTTAAACAAATTTTCGTCCTGTTTCCTAACTACTTTATATATTTATTGCCACAAAAGTGTGTCAGTCACAATGATAGACTGAGTGTTTGAGTTGATGCCATGCGTTGCGACCCAAAAATAACTCTTCTGACACTTATTTCAAATGTCCTTACCGAACAACAGCCAGGAATATGTTCCTATGGTTCTCAAGGGTGAGTAAATTGTATTTTATTTTTATTTTTTCCGTTTTGTTTGATCTTGTGGTGAACAGTTTTATTCATGTATTAAATCTAGGAATCCGATAGAGTGTTGCCGGAATTATAAACTTGTTGGAAACACTTGCCAGGGTAATGATTTAGAAATCTGTATTTTAACTTAAGATAGTATAGTTGTTGTCATAATGGATTTGATTATATGTAATTTATAATCGTATTTCATAACAAGCGTGCACTCCTGGAACTTTCGGAGAAAACTGCAAGGAAGAATGCCCAATAGGATCATATGGACAACTCTGCAAAGAGAATTGTTCGTGTGACCCATGTGATAAGGTCACGGGATGCTTAAACAAAACAGGTAAGGACAATTGTTATTAATCATGTCTTAAAATATGACATAAAATATTCAAAATAATTATGTAATTTAAATTATCTCACATTAATTTTTTTTACTTTCATTGTAAACCCCATACATGAGCAAATGTTTTCGTCCGAAAAATTATGATTTCGTTTTCCTTTTGAATAAATAGAACATAAGCAAAATTAATTTTATTTGCTAATTATTAAATAAATCATCAATATATTCGATGGCGGGGTTTATTTTGAATGTCGACCATTAGATAACAAAGAAATATTTAAACATTAGTGAATAAAAAAACACATGCCTAACACGTGTTCTTAAAAAAGGATATGATTCAGAAACAAAACGTAATTTTATTCAATTTCACTGGCCAAATTTTTGTGTTTCTTTAAGTGGAAATGGTGCCGTTTGCGTAGCAATCATGTGTATTTTCGGTTGAATATTAAGCAAATATATCTCAATTTAACTTGAGAGACATAGGCAAGTTTTCAGTCAAAATAAATCCATTAACAAGATTTTGTCTTTCAAACTAATTTTAAGCTTTCTGTAAGACTTTGTATTAATAAATTACCTGGTACAATTGATTTAATAACCATGCAAAGCTTTAACGATCAGTATACTATTACATGGATATAATAAGACGCAATGAAATAAAATGCAAATATCTTGTGAAAAAAGAATTGAAAGTTCTTATCTCCATGGCGTGCGTATTACTTGTACATGTATGTTTGTGTCAGATGGTATTTCTTCCAGATTTCCGCGTTTTATATTCAACGTGCTTTGTATATCCTGTAGGAAAAACGAAAATGTCCTCGTAGACTTAATGGCCTTATTTTATTCACCAAGAGTTAGCGATGCTTTCAACCTTCAACGACAAGGAAACATTAAGAATTTTCTGGTTTACATTGAAAAGGAAAAGTAGACGTACTTCACTTAAACATCTCCTTCTTGTTGTTATTTTGATTGTTTTAGTACTTTATAAAGAAAAAAAACTAGGCTACCCTGAAATATGAATAATATAAAATTGTTAATTAAATAAGGAAAATGTCATTTGAAAATGGTAGAAATTTCGCAAATTACACTCCTTTGATTAAGCATTTTTATTTGATGACTTTTCAAATACTATCATGATCAAAAATATCAGATCATTCATTTATTATAGCCACAACAATGTACGTTATACAATTAATACCTTAAAACGAACAAATCGCAGTTTAACTAAGATTCAGTAAAACCGATCTCATTCTTCACACTTAATTGATTTTGAAGTACTGATTCTAATTTTTTTTATCTCTTATACTAATCACGTTTCACGAAATTGTTCGCTATATATTTATAGTAACCTTGTTTTGGAATAGAGGTAATAGAAAAACACATTTTTTTCAATTAAGATTATTTCATAACAATTGATAAAATGTCAAATGCTATTCGAAAGCGACAATGAATCCACTGATTCAGCATCGCATGGCAATCTTGCAGAATTTAAACTAGAACATTTCTTATTGGAAAAGACAATGTTTGAGTCCTGTCGTCATAATGATATATTACCTTACAAGTCTAGAAATACCAATTACTAATGATGCACGTACACATGTCAAACTTGCATCGAACGGATAATGAATTTACCTTTTACCGAAACCAAATAAGTCTTACAAATAACAATTTACAATTTTTTAAAAACTCAATATTTACCGAATTACGCATTTAGCAAACACGAATACAAAATTACATCAATAGAATATTGAACCCTTTGGCTTTCCATATGATAAAGGCAAAGATGAGGAAAGTTTGAATGATTTTCATGATGTTTTTTTTAATTCAACAATAATTTTCTAGAGAATATTTGAGAGAGAGAGAGAGAGAGAGAGAGAGAGAGAGAGAGAGAGAGAGAGAGAGAGAGAGAGAGAGAGAGAGAGGGGGGGAATGTGATAAAACTATAATCCATTCAATTTATTTGACAAAAATATATCGCTTGTTAATATCAAAAAGTGAATATTTTCTGACACTTGAATTTGATATCCTTTCGAAGATAAAGTATATTCTAAGATCATTTTTTGGGCAAATCGTTATACAGTTAATAAAATAATTAATCCGAAAAAAGGGTTATTTTGCATGTCGACTGTAGCAGTTTGTTTAAACGCAGCTGAACTTAAATGACTTATAATGTTTGTTTCCTTTTTTTACAGTGAGACGTGATTCAGAGGATGGAACTGAATCTGTTCAATTTCACTGGCCAAGTATTTTCATTTCATTAACTGGAAGTTTTGTCGTTTGTTTTACCTTTTGCATCATAATGATTAGTATTTCAAGGTAGAAAATATGTCTTATTATCAAGTTTCAAATGTTTATCTGTCAATTCTTTTCAAAACCAATGGTAACACATTTTGCATTCCATTGTTTTACTTTTAAATTAATCAAAGCGGATTTTATAACCAAAGATGAATTGTAAAATATTCGGTAAATTTTCGTTTATGTATGTAAATGTCAAGAAAATATTTCTCTTATAACTGTAAATTATCGTGATTTCTTTTTTTCTAAGGAGAAGGAAGCCCGTAACTCGGGGATGCGTTGTGTCAAATTTACAAGGTAAATTCATTTTTAAACTGTACTTACTCCTCAGGGAGTGCGAGTTCAAGCTTGTTCAAACCATAATCATAGGGGGTAGAGCGGGGTTTGAATGGGGTGGTTTTTTTTATTTGAATAAATAGAGAACATATTTTTATGGCAGTATGGGACATTTGTCAATATTAATGTAGAAGAACATTATATTATAATTATTATAATATTATAATTATAATACTTTCACTGATATAATACTTTTTTCAAATTTAACAATATTTCACAATTTTTTTTTTTTTTTTTTGAAAAGGTAAACAGTTTAAAATTCCCAGCGGGATTCGTAATGGGAATTCTAACCCACTGTGTTACGCAGCTAGGTGACAATAACTGGAAAAAACCATTCATAATATTAAACTTGATTTTATTGTTTACTTCGAATAATAGTACGTCACAACATGTAGGTGTCCAATACCATCTTAAATCGTCTTCTTAAAAACTGAAACTTGTGTTAAAGAATCCTCAGGTAGTGAAGATTCAAGCTTTTTTCAAATCATAGTCATCGTGGGTTGGATGTGCCTCCAATTAGGTATCGGGATTTTACATAGAAATAGATAGAAAAAAATCTTCTCAAAACCTGAAACAACAAAATGATCTTAATGTATATAATAATAGTGGAGAGCATCTTTTGAAAAAAGATATGCACTACTAAATTATTGAGATTGTATTTAATACGGTAATCATAACATTTACTTGATTATGATAACACAATGTGCCACCAGAGCACCATTTTCGGTATATGTTTTGATACCACATGGTCTTTGAAGGGTTTTTTTTAACCAAAGGAAGTTTATTTTATTTAAAAAAAAAAGGTTTATGTATAAGCTGCGTACAGATATATCATTTTGGTTTAATCTATTTCAGAAAAGGATCTGACAGCCTCTAAAAATGTATATGATTATCTGAGAAAGGAATCCTATAACGTTCTCAAGCTGACGACAGCGGATAAAGAGTAGTCACAACATGGCAAATATATGGCTTTTAACCATAAAAAGTAAAAAAAAAAATGTACATCGGAAAAAAAATATCAAGCTCATATCAAGGACATTGTAACGATAAACTCTCGAATACATTGTCGCCTGGCCTTTGCATGCATCTCTTCACTTATACGCCTTATTAAAATACATGTACTTATTCAATTTATCTAACATAATGTTGATGCGTCTGTGGACGATTTTGTTCTTTTCCCTTTCCTACTGAAAAAATAATCGCTATTTGAATTAAAAAATAAAATATGTTCAACATGGATTTATTCGTCATTATATTGAAACTTGTTACCTGATTTTGTTTCCAAACGTGTATCAACTAAACAGCAATCATTCTAGGAGCTTACAATATATTGTATACATGTATTTAAAATCTTCATGACATAAATATCATGTAATAGCTCCCGTGTATTAAGTGAACAGAAAACACTTGTTACATTTGTCTATTACAGTATCCATTCAAACATCAATTATTGGTATTTGAAGAAGCTTAAGAGCCAATGCAAATTTATTGCATTTATATAAAAAAAAACAATGCTTTCATACATATTTCAAAGTTCTTGTAATAATGTCAATCATTGTAAATATTTAATCACTTTAATGATATTGTAAATATAAACAAAATACAAACAAGTCTTTGTCTTCCATGCTGAACCGAACCATTCCAAAAGACAACATACAAAAAATGTGATACAGATTTGTCCTGTATGGGTTCCATTTTGGTTTGCATGTTATCATCTAAAAAAAAATTGTTTGTTATTGTATTTCACGTGTTCCTACGAATTAAAGTGGTATAACAAACCAAAAAACTGTATTACAAGAGAATCTTTTGTTTTTGAACTATTGAATTATTCGTATAATATGATAAATTAGGTAATTTGAAATCATTTCATGCCCATAGATCAAAATCGAAAGCTTGTTGGGTTTTCTTCTGCTCACATCTCAACCTCCCATCTATCTTTGATGCATTATCTTCAAAGAAGTTAAACGTATAGATTAACATGATTAAAGCTAAAATTGTTCCAACCCAAATCATGATCACGCATTTCCCAAACTTGGATCATTTTTTAGAATAATATTCTTAACTATTTATTAGGGTTGGGATCAGTTGAAATGTAAAGTAGGCAGACGTTTACAAAGATGTATTTTCACATGTATTTTGAAACATGGAATTAAAGTTGAATGTAATGTAAACAATCCTTTTTCATGTAATATAATTACAGGGATATTGTTACAATAAATTGTGTCATAAAAATCCATGTTTGAATTTGATTGTTTAAATATCCAACAATGTGACTACATGTATATATGAGATAAATGTATTGTAAATGTATTTGTTTATAAACAAAATTAGTTTGAAAAATAAATTCACTTCCTAATTTTTGCTAAATAGAAAAACAGATGGGACTTGGTCAAATAAATCGGGCTCAATATAAACATTCTTTATCAAATGAACCTAAAGCTAAAACTGATATAGCAATTTTATTTGATAATATTGCCACGCAGCTATTTCAATTAAATACGAGAGAAAAGAACATAAGTATTTCGGTCAGTACAGAGTGAGTAGCTGCAAGGAAAGGGGTTTCTTTGAAAGACCAACCGAAAACAGACAAAAAGTCGGAAATGAGAACACGTTCATGTACCAACTGGCTGTAAATGGTTGTTCTTATGAACTCAAAGCTTGTGTTGACTTAGTTTTGCAGCTAGCTGCCAATGCCTGCAAGGGACTATAGGAAGTTAGATAAACAGCGACATAAAGAATTTTACAAATATATAAATACTATTGAGGCGATTCGAAGTTATGTCTATCATAAACCCCTTTTTTCAGTGCATGTCTACAAACTTTATTGATTTATCGATTTAGAGTATTAGTGTTATCGGTGCATATCGAATACACTTACATTTGCTTTCAATTCCTGAATGATGTAAATGAGGATGTCATTAAGAATAGCTAAGGATTGAAAATTCGATACTAGTATCTGATGAAAATGTTCTAGAAAAAGAAAAGTATATATGAATTTTTAGTTTAAATTCGAATATTGTTTTTTATACCTCGGGTGTTAGTTATCAAAACAACTGGGGAAAAAATAAGATCAGCACACTTACTTACATTCTTTGCCAGGTAGTCTTTAGGAAAATGCAACAACAAAATCTGTAATTTTGTGTGTCGAAACAAGAAATACACATAATGATATAAACAGTTCAGGTGGAAAAAATCAACATGGTTTGGGTAAAGTTATAGCGATCATTATATTTTTGTTTGAAAATCCTTACACAATAAGATTGAATGGAAATTTTATTGATAGAATAAAAGCTCGAATTGTTTTGAAGTACGTGATATCTTTAACGTTGCGTGGTCTCTACACGACACGACTTTCAAATTTATTAAAACTAAATTATACCATAAATTCTTAGTATCCTCATCAAGTGCAATCTTGTAACTATTATATGAGTAAAGATTTTTTTATGATACGGTAAACATGTGACTTTTTGTTTGTGTCGTACAAAAACTTTTGCTTTGCAAGATGTCGATGGGTTTTTTTCAACTCTTTTAGTTTACCCTGTAGGAATAAAACATATGTCCTCGTAGACTGATTTTTTTTATTATCACAAACATTTAGCAATGCGTTCAGTCTTTTACAAGAAGGAAACATTAGGCATTTTAAGATTACTTGCGTTTATTTTTAAAAATCATATATAGGTTCCATGGATATAAAACATTATAATGGAAACATGAAAAATGCTTAAGAACTTTTTAAAAAATAAAATGTAACTGACAGATCAATAGTTCATTACATGTATATACTTGTTAAAATTCATATTTATGAGGAAGTAAATCCTGACGCAGAGTGTGAAATCCAAAGGTTTGCTTCCGCGTAATTACACGTATCCAATATGTTACATTTTAATAATTTGAAAGCACTACCATGTAAAAATACACTTACTGCAACTAAAAGAACCAGCCTATTATATTGCAAAGATATGTCATTTAAAAGCACTATTTCGAAAAAGAACATAGTAGTAAATAATAATGAAAATATTAACAATTGATGTCCATACGAAACAGCTAGAAAGTTATATTAATTATTTTAATTCCTCTTTTAATATAAAACTTTCAAAACTTTGAAATGTTTGCAAACCATTCGGAATTACGTGCTACAGATTTGTACAGTAAATTCTGTTTCAATTCAAAACACGTGGCTTTACATCTTGAACCCACAGGTTAAGAAAACAAATTTGATCGAAAAAATCAAAGTTTGGGTGCAAAAAATGTGTTTATTCATGAGCGAGGTCGAAAATCGTTGAAAACAAGCAAGCTAATTGGTGAAATAATACCAATTGTTGAGCAACTAATGCAATTGGTGTAGTGTTTCTCTGACGGTCAAAGATTCGTGTCAACGCTAGATAAAAGAACTTATCACGAGCGCCGTGCCCATTTTCGAGTTCCTTTACTTCAAACTTTTAATTGTGAGTTAAAAAGATACAACGTATTTATTTAAAGGTTAACTGTTTACTTTTCCAGCATTGATGAATAGCCAACGCATTTTACAACGTTTATATATAGCTCATGTATGGAAAACGTGAATATAAACTTATATTAAAGACAATGAAATTTGATTCACATTCAGGATTTTTATAAGTAATTCTCTTTCATATTGAGGCAATGAACACCAGTAGAATGAAAATAATTCTGATTGAATCATGTACAGGTCTTTAAAATGTCAGTGTTTTCTAAGCTTACTAATTATAATATTTCATTCACAAATACTGGCGTACATGCAAGATAAAACAAACAATAATTTCCTTATAAAAATTTATAAAGTTCCCTGTCAACGAGATTTTTTAATGTTGTTTCACACTACTAATGAATGAATATTCTAATATCTGCAATGTGCATTTTGTATGTACTAACTCTTCTAAAGGCAATGCGTAGTTTTTGTGTATCACATATTAATCCAGGAATATGTTCAAATACGTCTAATGGGTAAGTGCAAATCAATTAATTTATTTTCAGGTATCTCAGTGATAAACAATATTTTCCTTTAATTAGGAACCATTAGTATCTTAGTTTCCATTTTAATTCAGACAGCCTCTGGTGTGTTGTCCAAATTATCAAATAGTCGGAACCTCATGCCAAGGTAAGTCACAAAGAATTCTTTTCACATGAAGGAATTAATTAACACAGAAGAGCGTCAGTTTTATTTTTGCATCTCATTGAAATTTAGAATGTTTGGCCGGATATCGAGGAGAAAATTGTGCAGAGGATTGTGCTTTAGGGTTTTATGGAAGACTCTGTAGAGAGAGATGTTCCTGTGATCCATGTGATAAAGTCTACGGATGTCAAAATATAAATAATGGGTACAAGTACAGTACAACTTCGGGTATTGATATACTTGATTCTATTTGACTTGACAATGATAATAACAAGCGTAGCAGGTTTTAATTATATTTAGTGAATAAAAGAAGTCAGTAAAATTGTAAGCTTAAAATTACGTACCTTTACCTTTTTTGATAAATGATATTTTACCCGACTCCGCTGTCTTTTTATTAATGGTCTTCGATAATACACAGTCACTTGTATTTTAAATTAATTGCATTGATGTCAATAACTAGATTCGGGATTCCTGTATAACAACTCGGTGGCTGTTTGCATTTTCATTATGACAATAAAAATATGTATTATAATCAAATTATTTAGTGACTTTCAAATTGTAAAAAAAATTATTGCATTTTTATTGCATTGTTGCAAAGCGATATTTTTATTACCATTTTCGCTTAGAACAAGATGAGGGTCCAAAGGCATATCACTGGCTCACATTGTTAACGCTGGCATCGGGTTGTTTTGCAATTTGTTTCATGTTATGCCTAACCGTTGTTTGTATATTCAGGTACGTGACCATATTATTACGTCATATTTTTTACATGTATATAACTATCAATAAAAGTTATACATTATTTTCAATCTGATACATTTTGTATTCTTCACAATTTCACCTGTTACATGTATCATTATCAAATGAAACAATCAACACATTATTATATACATGTATTTACATCTGCCGTTAGTTGTTGTTTTTTTTTACAAATAACAATGTACAAAAATACAGGCAGAAACCTTTTAATGAATATATTATATGTATGCAATACTTGATCTTGTAAACAGATGGAACTCGACCACAAGGACGTTTTTGCTGACTAAACACGGTAAAAATTGTTTTCATTATTCCCAAAAGGTATTTTAACATCATTTCTTTATTTTTGTGTTGCAAAATGTCTTATTTTTTTCAACAGATACTCAAAATGATGGTAATCTTCCCGAAATTCTTCGATATAACCCATTGCAAAGGTTAAGTGGAGTTGAAACATCTAATACAACTGGTAAAGAAACAGTTTATCCAATTTACAGTTGTCATGATGAAGACCTATTTTTTATGACTAAAGCAAATAGAACAGAAGACGTTCAAGATGTATATGGTCATATAGACCCAAAGGATGGATGTTATAATATTCTCAAACTCAAGGCACTGGATGAAAAAGATGATTTTAATACAAATGACTATATGAAAGCAGAAAACAGTGTATCTGCAACAACATTAACAGCATCAAACAATAGTAATACAGATGACCTTAAGTCCAAAAGATTGATAAAACGAGAGCAAATGAAACACCAGAAAGATTTATTTCGAACACTTAATAGTTTTAAACAGAAGGACACAAATGAAAGGAAAAGGTTAAGGTACAGCTTTGTTAAATCAACAGAAATTATATAATACATGTAAAAACTTGCCAATGCCAGTGATTAGTAAACATTAAGATATTCGTCGCATGATTTGAATTAGACGTTGCTTGTTTCAATTTGACTGCTATTTTTGAAAAATATACGACTAAATATATCTCCATTTTTCGTTCGAATTAAGTTACTAAACCTACTTCATGTTTATCTTAAAACAAACTGTCAAAATCCTGTATGCTCTCTCTTCCACATTTTGTCCTAAAACACGACAATATATACATTCTCTTAAAGAAATCAGCTCATAAATGTTTCATTGCTCAAAAGCACACTTACTTGTAGATCATTAATTGGCACAGCCCCTTTTACAAAATAAAAAAAAATCAATATAAATTGTTAATATGCTAAGAGATTTATAATTTTTGGTAATGTTCCAGTGAAAATGTAATACATGTAATCATTCATATCCTTTATATACCTATTACAAGTAATGCATTGCGTTTAATGTTAAAGAAATAAAAAAAAAGTGGTAGAGTAAGAAGAAGTGGGGACATGAAGTATTTTATTATCAAAATAAAAACGTTAATTTCTAAAACCTTATTAGTTTTAAAAAATCGGCTTAATTAGGTCTTGATAAGGATATTCGTTATTCAATGGTAAATAGCCCGGTACTCCCATCATATGCTCAATAGTGTTTCCTTTTCCCCATACAATGTATTAATTCTGTATCTTTACACGATAAGGAAGTCCTGTTTATCAAAAATTAGGGAATTAGATATAAGGAATTTCTATTTTAAAAGGGCATGGTCACGTTTTGGGCTAGAATTTGTAATAAATAAAATATTAATTGGGGTTATTATAACAGTCACCTAACGTTTGAATGTCATTTATCGAGTTACTTAATGTGTTGTATATATTTTGACAAATATTAATATTCTGTAAATTTACAAGATTAGCATATGAATATATAAATGTCATTTTGTATTGTGAGAGTAGCTTGGAATCTGATCCCCTGTCAGTTTTTTAATGATTTTTTGTATATTTGTTCAAATACGTTGATGTATATCTTCGCTCAGACACTACATATGTACATGTTCAATTTGACAAACAATCATAAAACAAATATTGTATGCAATATGTTCACATTCAGTAATGTTTAAGTTTGAAATATTATTTAGTATTTACTCTTAATATTAACCTCTAGCTAAACTATTTTGGCAAAGATAATAACGAGAAATGGAGATTAATCACCTGTAAGTAAGTAATGTATTTGTAAAAAAAATTATGACAAATAGTTTTATCAACAACTGGAAAAATAAGCTTGTGTTATATATAGAAGAATATGCTTTATGCTATTTCCGTAATAATTTTTACTAGTCTTTCTTTGTAATTGAAGTGATTTAAGAAAAAAAGATTAATTGTATGGGGTGGAGAATTTTTTTATGACCGATTTATTTTAAATTACAATAATCTAAACAATGGTGTCTTGCTTATCATTTTATTGATAATTTTTTTTTTCGAAATCTAGAATTCAATATTTATATTTCAACGTTTATTCGGAAAACAATATGTGACTCATAATATAAGAAGGCAAAATACTTATGTGCTAACTACATTCAAATAATAGAATGAAAAAATGTCACAGATTGTTATTTTGTTACTTTTAAAAATAATGGTAATTGTAGCATTAATACAATTCTAAAGTTATATATAAGGTTTTACCTTTAAAATAAAGCTTGGTCACAATATCTGTTTTAACCTTATGAGCGAAAGACCAAGGATGTTCTGCTAGCCTGTAGTTCTATCAATGTCCTCGGTGTTGTTTTGCACTGATTCACTGTATGTCCTACAATTATTTGTATATTCGGGTATATTTTCAACGATCTCCGATCCTCAGCAATGTTCTATTACTCAAAATTAACCGGATTTGTTTTATTTGTATCATAAATCTACCTTTTATACAGACAAAATTAATTAGTCTTTTAGTGTTGATATTACATAGGTTTTTTTTCAACGAACTGCTTAGCTTTGTGGTTCCAACGAGACTTACTATACAGAGATTAAGGGGTTCGAGTTACCGATGCACCGGTGTACATGGTTTGTTTCGTATTTGATCTGAAGGGCATTTAGTATAAAACACTAACTCGAATCCCTTTTGGGCATAGTACAATACCACTATTATAAAAATATTGCTGCACTTGTTATTAATATTATAAAGTGAAAGTATCATTTTCCATGCAAAAGACATTTATTAATGTCTTTTATTAAAATACTTATATATAAAGGCTTATATTAAGGATGACATTTACTCAGAATGAAAAAAATTTCCACTGATGATAATGAAAAGCCATCTTTTGTATGCTATAGACCTTTGATTGGAGTGTTATTTTTCTCTTTTAAAAAAGCAGGTCAATGACCTACTTTCTGAGTTATTGGTCATTGAATATATTTTGAAAAATCAAGAAAAATTCCATAAAATTTTCCACTACGATTGAGATTTTCTTAATTGTAAAAATATTTACAAAGAATTAAACACTTTCAAAAATGAAATAGAGTTTATGAATGGAAGTGGCACTAAATAAAAATTAAGCATTAAAATTTCAGCTACAATTTTTAAAGTATTCCAGTCCAAATTTCCTCTATCAGTTTTCAAATCCCTACCCATTTTTTATCCAATTTTTTAAAAGAAATTGAATGATGATATTACGAAAACATTTATAGTAGTAAACTTCTTATATTGACCTTATTCTGTTGGCATAAAATTTATATGAGGTCAATGATCAAAATTTTGAGATATGGTGTCTTTTATTGTTTTTAAGCATTTTTCAATACTTTTGCAATTCGTGCCATACGATTATTTTAATGAATAAGTGAGGTAAAAACAACGAAAAAATATGCAAAATTATTTAGACTAAAATATAAAATCTTATCTTTTAATATTAGAGTACTCCCAAACATGTTTTAGCGGAGAACAACATTTGCAAAATTTAGTCCGAATTTACTCTGTTTAGCTAAAAGTCTATTTTCGTTTGAGCCTAACTCCATAATAAGATAGAAATATCGAATGTTATGTCAATAATAATTCATTTCATGAATCCTTTTTGTGTTTAGAACAAATTTCACTCATGACATTGAACTGTATAACAATCCGAATTTGAGAAATCAAACCCTGGGTAAACAACTCCCTTAAAAGGTGTTTCAATTAATGGACAAAATGTGCGTCACACAACGTATCAAGAAAGAAATATGATTCTTGTCATGTTTCTAGAGTTTTTTTTAAAGTCAACGTAAGTTTTGTTATTCGGTACTGTGATTTCAGTTTTTAAATAACTAAAACAAAAACAAACTTAATTTTTTTCGGTTTTATCTTTAAATTCTTGATATTTCAACCATCTGTGTAGCTAGCTATGTAATCATAAATAGTTTTTGATTTACAGTAAGGAATCAGTTACGGTAAAATTATAAAGAAAACTATTTTCTTCTTTGCACAATTCGTATGAAATTAAAGCTAAGTATGCGTTACATCGACGTATAATTACCAAAGATCCATTTGCCTATCATGATCTCATATGCTTTGCCTTCACACGTTTAGGTTAATTGGATGAACAGCATTTCAAAGATGTTAAACGCATTGGGTTTTTTTCAAAATCAAAACACCCCCCCCCCAAAAAAAAAAACCAAAAACTGATTCATCGTTACGGTTTGAATCCTCCGCCTGTATAAAGCAACTTTTCGGCCTGTTTCCTTCCTAATATATCTACTTTGATTTTTTTTTTTTAAAGTGTCACTGTTAATGATTGACTGCATATTTGAGTTAAAGCCATGCGTTACAAGCTCAAAGTTATTCTCCTGACTCTTATTGCAAAAGTCTTTACAAAACAAATGCCAGGAATCTGTTCCAATGGTTCTCAAGGGTTAGTAAATTATTTTTTACTATAATATTTTTGTCTTCTTCTTCTTCTTCAATTGTTTTCAAATTGTAATAAACAGTTTAATTTGTGTTTTATATTAGAAATCGTATTGAGTGTTGCAAGAATTACATACTTGATGGAAAATCCTGCAAAGGTATTGCTTAAAATATATCAGGGGTTGAAACTTAAAATAGTATATTTTTTCAAATTCATATAACATATTTTTTTATCCCATTTTTCTCATTCTTTGACAAGAATGTTCTGCTGGTACTTACGGATATAACTGCACAGAAGACTGCCCTCCCCAATTCTATGGGAGATTCTGCAGAGAGAAATGTTTGTGTTGTCCATGTGATAAAATTAATGGATGCTTAAAGATGACTAGTAAGTATGATTGTAATTACATTCATAAATGAAACCAGATATAGAATTTAAAACATTTATTACAAACTTTAAATTATCTCACATTCAGAATTTGTACTTCTTTTGCTATTTTAAATGCGTAGACATTTTGTAAAAAAAAATGTGATTCTTTTGTATTTAAAAACAATTAAAATGTTTTTAGTTATAACGTGATAAAGAAGTGCACAATAGTTAATTTACTTATGAAAAGATCAACATATGATCATAGAAAAGGCAAATGTATGATACTATATTTTAGAAGTATTTACAGTATTTTTTGTGTATCAACAAATTTCTTTTGCGAGAAAATGTAAAAAAAAATATGAGATGAATATGATCTGATTTGTTTGTTATCAACGAGTGTAGTACCATTTTCTGAATAGAATATGACGTTTATGATATATATTTTGTGTACAACGAAATTTATTTTTTTTCAATTTAATTTCAATTTTTTCAATTTTTCAATTTTTATCAATTTATTGGATATTCATAAACAATTTATCATTTATCGAATAAAAAGTTTTATTCTGTTGGTCTACAATGAACAATTTTACAATTTTACGCTGAAGTGAACCAAAATAATAAAATTATATTTTTTAATCAAATTTCGTTCACTGGCCAACGATTTCCATTTCTTTAGCTGGAAGTTTTGCCATCTGCTTTTCTTTTGGCGTGGCAATCATTTGCATTTTAAGGTAAATTAGCAAAAATAGTGTCTTATCAAGTACAAAAAAAATTCTTAAGAATGGTATTGAATAAATTCATTAATGAATTAATAAAGGATATATTTTAATGTGTATATGATTTTGTTTTGAACATTTTCAACCGAATATAACAAAATAAAAAAAAACTATTAAGAAAAATTGTATATAAATTCATAAGTTAAAAGTTGATGATATTTTAGTGATTGAAATTGATCATTTCTTCTCTCATCTTATATAAGAAAAAGAAAACCAAAAACTCCGGAGGGATGTTATGTGTCAAAAACGGATGGTAAGCTAAAATTTTTAAAGTTTCACATACTTTTCATGTTAGTTTATCGGTATGTTCTAAGACACTATGTTTTTTTTACGACGAAAATAAATTCATATCATTTTAAAAATGGTTTATTCAGAAATTCTTACACAAATATATATCTCTCTTGTTAATCGTTTTTTAGAAAATGATCTGACAGCCTCTCAAGATATGTATGATTATCTGGCAACAGAATCCTATAACGTCCTAACGCTGACGACAACGGGTATAGAGCAGTTACAACGTGGCATGCATGGCTAATGTGGGCTCGTAAACTTACAAAATATAAAGAAGGTGCATTAGAAGAAAATATCACGGTCACATTAAGAAAATGTTACTATGATAACTGTTGAATGCATTATCGCATGGCCTCAGTTGTAACCCTTTCGACTATTTTATTTTTCAATGTTGCAATTCCATTGAATTAGTTATCGATTCATAAATAAAAAACATTGAGCGTTCAATAGGGATAGCCGTAAAATTTTGATCATCATTTTTATGAATATTTAATTTTGTTAGCTATTTTTGTTGTCAGCATTGTGTCAATTAAACTGCGTGACAGATTTCATCAACAATAAAAGGAATTTCCTGGTACCTTTTTTATATATCGTTTACTTAATATTTGCATAACGATATTATTACGTGTATATGTAAGCTTCCGGGTATCAAAATAGACAAAAACACGTGTTACACCTGTTCATAAAAATATCCATTCCAATATCCGGTAAAAAGAAAAACCCAGTAATATCATATCATATTTAATAATTGGGATCGCTACAAAATGTCAAAGTCAACGATCATCACACTAATCATACATATTTTTTGCTTCATTACTCTTGGCGACTTGAAAGACAGCGGCCAGCTATCAAACCAAAAATGTACAATTGACCAATCACCCATGACTTGGTAAAAGAAATTGACAGTTAGTTAAATTCACTCCAAGTCTGTTGTAGTTGTTTTTGAGCTTTCAAAGCGTAACTTTGTTTATTTCGTATGCTTTTTATATTCATTTATTTAGGATGAAATAATACGGTTTAATTGGTTCCAAACATTTTCAAAAATCCTTTGATTTAACCAACATCTTCAAAAGTGTTGTACATGTTACATGTATGCCTGTTTCGACAACTTCATATAGATGAGAATTGTACTCCTTGTTTATAATGAAGCACATGTATTTGCTAATACGCATATTTTTAATTGCTCCGCCTTCGTAAACTTATATTATATAACTTTATATCTTATTAAGAAATGAATTTATAACAAAAACTACGATGAAGGAATATATATATATTAAAATACCTCTTAACCAAATCATAACTTTCGCCAACTTGTAATATTTGGGGGGGGGGGGGGGGGGTTATGGTAAAATGGTTCAACCATTTAAATTTATCGATAAGAGTTTGGATCAGTTTAACTGTAACATTGGCTGATGTAAGAAGGTTGTATCTGTAAATATCTTGTATTGTGATGCGTGTGATGATAGGCACTAACATAAGTCAAATAATATGTTAATATCATGTGAATGGAATCATTGTTTGTCTTAATTGTAATTTCACTGCCTACATTGTATAAAAAAGATTATTCTTCCGAATTTATTGTTTAAATGTATTTGTAAATGTAGTTGTTGACCAAATATCAAAAATGAAGAGTTTTCTTGTTGTTGTATTTGACGATTGATATTCACCAGATTGTAGTTAATTGCATATACGACCTATTTGTATATAATTTAAATTAATTTTTAATTACCTTCACTCACAAACGACAAGAAAAAGTTAATCTTCCCAGTATTAGCATCTTTTTTTTAATGTTCAAATAAATGTAGCAAATTTAGTATGTTTGGTATTATTTAAAAAAAAACAGTAACTTGTATATCAATCAAGAGGGCAAATAACACAAATATTTAATCGGTACGGTATGAGTGGATGGCTACAAGGAAAGTAGATTCTTTATTAGAGAGGCCTGCCAGAAAGAGACAAGAAGTCGAGAATGGAACCCTCATCCAAAAATCTTTAAAGATGTGATGTATGAAGGTCATTTTCCGAATAAGCCGTAAGGCTACGTGTACCTTGTTTAAAGAAATCAAAATAAAAGCTATATATATCACTACTGAATACTATTCACCAATGGTACAATTATATAAGGCATTACCTGGCCCAACTTCGAGTCATTTCAAAGCAACCTTTATAATTATATTGTTGTGTAGTGGTGGGATTTTAACAATAATTCTTTCAGCATTAAAAGAAATGTATGGAGGGGTATTTAAACCCTTGTTGCCTTACTGCATATTCGGAAAATGACCCTCATCACTCACATTCTTAAGGATTCTTGGAGGAGGGTTCCATTTTCCCTCATTTAGCCTTCAGGCTTTACTCTGTTTTTAATAGAGTCTTTAAAGTAATTAAGAAAACAAATTTAAAACATCAACAAAATGAGAGAAAATAGAATAACAATATTTTGAAAAGAAAAGACACATTTATCGATCAAATTGAATAATACGCAATAATTACTCCTGATATATCGATATTATGAAGAAAACACCACAGTATATACAGTTCATAGTTCACTAACACTAACGCACAAAATGTCTAAGTGACCATGTTCCTCCTGTGCATTCATAAAAATAATCCTTAAACTGTATCCGGGTACTCGTAAAATTGGTCCATCGATGAAAGTCAAACCGCTTCTAAGAGAAAATCATTTCTAAGATTAGCTTAAGATAGTATCAGAATAAATGATTCTGAGTTCTATTTTATAAGATGTATAAAATGATTTTGCCCGATTTGCAGTTTCTAAAATGTTCTTCCGTTGCACACCTCTAGCAAAAGCTGCTGAGGTAGAAATACTTTTTTCATATCATGACCTGGTCTAGAAGTTTTTTGTGAGCAGAAATGGTAAACACCACATATTCACCATGGTCACACATATTTATAATATTCAATGATACATGTATTAATGTCTGACCCTTTGTGCTGTACATAGTCAAAACTCTCGGTGATGCCTGTGACATAGTCAAAATGGTCAAACTTTTCAAATCTAAATTCTCAAATGGGTAAAGAGATCTTAAATAGGTCAAAACTTTACCAACATCCCATGGTGGGGTATACTTTGGTTTCGGTCAATTTTTCTAAAAGTACATCTTTTATAAATCGTATCAGCAGAGGATTTTGATTGAAAGAAAAATTTCCGGTGACCAAACGTGTCAGAGTTATTGCAGCTTTGTATGCATTAGTAGGGTTGTATGAATAATTATTTTCGGCAAATTCTGATAAATAATTAATTAACTGATTACAAATTGGTTGTATTATCTAAACAATATATGTTTTGCTTGAAGTAAATTATCCTATTAGTCTTGCAACTCCCCTAATAAAACATACTTTTTTGTTTAAAAGTAATTTACATGTACAATAAGAAATGATTTTCTCAACTTTTTCTGTTGAATTTGAATACCTTGAATTTGACAAATTGAATTTGAATTTGAATCTGAAATATGATCCAAATAATGATATTTCTTGAGATGGTATTAAAACCGATTTTTCTTGGTTAACAACAAATCCTATGTTTTCTAACAAATTAACTAAATATTTGATATTACGTTCTCATTTAGCAAAATGATTAGCCTCAATCAACGAGTTATCAGTATGATAATTTGATATTCATTGCTGTCGTATAAAAGCGATAATGGGCTTCATCATTTTGTTAAAACTCTTGGAGCTGATTCCAAACCAAAAATAAGTGCATTGCATTGATCAAGAGCTCCTTTCCAGAATTTTTTTTTAAATACTTTCTGTCATTTTTATAAATGGGTACTGACAAATAAGCATACTTAAAATCAATTGTACTGACAAAAAATGAGTTTCTTTTTATTGAAGATAAAACTCCATCTACAGTTTCCATCTTCAAATGGTGATATGTAATAAATTCATTTGATTTCATTTAACTCACCACCGGTCTTTATTTGCAAATTATCTTTTCCACTGAAAAAAATATTAGAAATGAATTGATTTTCTTTAAAATTGCTTAAACTTATTGCATTTTATTCAGGAAATCTATGACATCTTGATCTACTATATCCGTTTGTTTTTCATTAAATTTGATAGGAACAGGAATTTTGTTTTGAAAAGGAAGTTCATCAAACTCAATTTTGTAACCTAATATTGTATTAAGAATCCATGAATCTGAAGTAATCTTCTTCCATTCTCTTATCTTGTTTGCTAGACCCCCAGCAACAAAATTTAAGTTACTCATATCCAGGCTTAGGGCGAATTACATTGTAAAGTAATGCATTACATTACCATTACTTCATGAATTTGGGCATTAAATTACCATTACCATTACTTGATTTTCTTGAAGTAATGCATTACATTACCATTACATGAGTAAAGTAATGCATTACCATTACCATTACTTTGTTTTAAAAAAGTAAAGCTAATAAAGAGTTTTTGCAAATGTTTCAAATATAAAACACTCTTTAACATATCTACAGGTTCATGCTCAGTATTAGGTTCAAATTCAATGACTATACAAGAGTCATTCTTTATTTGCTTAATATATAATCATCTTGTGGCATTATGAACAACATATTACATAAGTAAAATGATATTTACAGATATTTGACATGATACAATGTAGGATACAAAAAAAGAGACACAGAATTACATGCATAACAAAAAACAATTTATGGAATAATGTTGCGGTTATCAAATGCTAAATAGAAATATTTCCCCAGATTACACAAATCTTTATAATTTTGGACACTTAATTGTATTAATTCATTAACAGATGTTTTCCCAGTTATATTTCTTAAGAAACTGTATTTGAATCGTATTTCTTTCTACTGAGGACACTTTAAGACAAAAGATTGCTGTTGCACTTTATGATCGAAGTTTCAAAGGGTTCATCTTTTAACTGCATCCTGTTAGTTTGAAAATCTTCCCAGCTATGCTAAATACATGTTTTACAGGAATAAGTAAGTAAATTTATTTTCAAATGGGTTATACTATTGGAAGTGATATTGATTTTCATCATGAATGGACAGTGCATTCATTTTGCTTTTAAGGTGCATGTCTGTCTCCTATTCTATTGGAACATAGCGAAGGGAAGGGGATTGGGATGTTTAGCACTTCTTATAACAATAGATTGTTTTGATACTTAGATTATCCTGGGGGCATCGTGTGTTGTTGACAAATTTCTTATTGAAGTGCAAACTAATTGGAGTAAATTGTTAAAATGATTAAAAACTCTTAATAACAACACTCTTAAAAATTTTATGAAATTGTCCTGTTATATGTAATATTAACAATTCAAAAATGAATTTTTACAAATCTTTTTTAATAATACAATTAAAACATTTTTATCTCAAGAATTACTTCTTTCTTCTTAAAAAATAAATTTAGTCAAATTCAATTTCAACTATTCATTTATTCATCACATTTTTTTAAAGTGAACATGCATAAATAAGCATAGTAATGCAAAGTAATGCCATGTAATGCCAGCATTACAGTAGATTTTGGAAAGTAATGAATTACATTACCATCACTTGTAATGCTAATTTTGTGGCATTACACATTACTAGCATTACTTTGAAAACATGTAACGCATTGCAATGCTTTACCATTACATTTAGCATTACCCCAAGCCTGCTCATATCTAATAATTCTGCTGGTATATTTATCCGGAGCTTCATTTTTCCCCTGAAGGATTTGATTGATTGCAAGAAAAAGCAAGTGGTAATTGCTGGTTAATTTTTGACACACCAGTTATTTCTTTTATACGTTTTGTAATGACAGAGGGAAAAGCGTTTTTTCTTCAATTGGAGTTGTTGCAGCACACAATCGTTGAAATTTCTTATGTAAAAAACGGCCTGAGAATAAAATGTCTTACATTCAAGTCGTACATCGCATTGCACGCTAGAGTAATTGCATCTCAAACACATGTTTGGCTTTTTTCATTTATCTTAAACATTTCGGCAAGGGAAATCATGGGGACTATAGATAGCCTGAGAATTCTTTGCGCATCTTGCAATATTTTGTCTCTTTGTTTGACATAGGAAATAGATTATTCCACTTTCAATCAAATAAAAAGGAAACCCATATATTTTTCTTTGATATGAAATACGTCAAAGTTATCAAAAAGTGGTAATAACATTATCATCTATCTACAGGCGTTTGAAATGTACTCATTCAAAATAATGCGACGTAGTCCCTTGCATATATATATCAAGAAAGTTTATTGCAGCTTGTTTAAAGAATATATATGTATTTGTAAATGATTATTAAACATTCCGTTTAAAATAACAAAACTTAATGACCGAAAACCTTTTAAAATGATCAAATTGACCCGATAAATGGATTTTACTAAAAAAAATTGAAACCCACAAATATACATATAAATGATGTTTGTGATTAATTTGTTTTTCATTATCACCTAGTTTGAATTATGTTCCCATCCTTTTACAGCAAGGAAACGTTATTAATGATGTTGTTTATATTGAAGGAAATGAATGGATGTACCGAAAATCGACCCCTCCTTCGTAATGATAATATTGATGACAATAATACTTCCAAAACAATGAAAGGTCATGTTCATTGATTATTGTTTTCAGAATAATTGTTAGGTATCGTAGATATGAAGTATTATGATGAATTTTAGAAATGTTGTAGTATAAACTGATTTAAATTAATAGTTCATAACATGCATATACATGTACTTACTGCATGTGTATTCACAAGGAAGTAAGCCCGGACTTACAGTGTTAAATGCAAAGGCTTGTATCCGCTTCATTATCCATATTTAATAGTGTTCCACATAGGAAATAAATCGGATTTAAATTTAGTTACTCAAAATATTGATCACATACTAATTTTGAAAGATATGGTGTTTACAAACTATTGTGCATAAAGCAATACATCATGAAACAACAGGTTAAACAGTAAATATACATAATTTGAGAAAATTACTTTTAAAAAGTTAAGGTGCAAGAAAATTTGTTTGGAAGCCAGAAAACGTGACAAGCGTATATATGCGAGATGTAATTTTAAACAGTGGAATAATTTCCTCATAAAAATGTTTTAAAATTAAGTTCCTCGTCAACAAGATTTCATGACTATTGTTGCCACTATACCCATCAATGAAAGATTCGAGATAAGTCATGTATATTTCGTACATGTATATTTTACATTTAACTCTTATAGAAGCAATGACTAGTATTTCTGTTTCACAGAATCCAGGAATATGTTCAAATGTGTATGATGGGTATGTACAAATCAATACACTTTTTTTTCAGATACCTCATTAATAAAATAATTAATAATGTTTTTAAATTCATATTTTTCTATTAATTTTGTTCTAGAGAACCTTTAGAGTGCTGTCCAAATTATCGACTAGTCGGAAGTTCTTGCAAAGGTGTATCACAAAACAATCTTTGAATATTAAGGTATGATATAACCAACAAGCGTGTCAGGTTTTTTTTTATATATTTTTTTCATCTAATTTAAATTTAGAATGTTTCGCCGGATCTCGAGGAGTAAACTGTGCAAAAGATTGTGCTAAGGGATTCTATGGAAGACTCTGTAGAGAGGAGTGTTCCTGTCATCCATGTGATAAAGTCTACGGATGTCAAAATATGTCAAGTGGGTACAAGTACAGTACAACTGCGGGTATATAAATACATGTACCTAAATATTATTTGGCTTGATAATAAATAAAATTGTAATATTTTGATTAATCCAGAATACTGTATAACAGGTTTTTTTTTAAAATACAAAGGTATTCTCAAAGTTTTAAAATCTAATAAGAAAGCAAATATTCTTCGACTTCTCAATAAAAACTTGATTTAATTTTGAAACGTACATGTAAGTATGATGTCTTAATGTAGAATGAGCACGTGACCTTTAGCTTGTGGCAAAATGAAAAAAAAAGTATGTCGATGGATTCAACTGAAAACGCCTAATATCAATTTTGTTTACCTATTTACAGAACTCAAACTATTCTCTCTTTTTTAACTTAATAGGGTATTTTGAATATGCACTCAGATTAACGGCGACGCCGTTTTATTTTCATAATGATGATAAAATCTTTTGATATAACGTCAACATAATCAAAATTACTGTCAGATTGATTAAAATAATGAAAATTCTAGCAGTTAGAGAGAGTTTTTTATTCTGTTATATTATAAAATAAACTGTTTTTACTCTTGTACTTACATGTACATTGATTAAAGAGTAACTGCTTTCTTTCAGAACAAGATAAGGGTCCGATGAGGTATCACTGGCTTTCAATGTTAGCACTGTCATCGGGTGGTTTTGCAATTTGTTTCATTTTATGCCTTACAATCGTTTGTATATTCAGGTATGTATCCATATCATTATGGCATATTTCTTTTATTTTAACGCGTTCAGTTATCAATAATAGCTATGTGTTTTTCAATTCAAAATATTATAACATATTTTTTTTTCAAAAAAATGTATATGCAATATATATTTGATCTCAAAATAGATGGAACAGGAAAACAAGGACTTTTTTTCTTCCCAAACACGGTAAAAAGTTTGTTTTCTCAGTCATTCCTCCGGGTATGTGTTTCATAATTCCATTATTTTTGTGTTGTAAAATGTCAGTTGATCTAAATTTCTTTTCAAAAGGTACTCCAAATGATAATCTCCCTGCCATTCGTCGATATAATCTATTGCAGAGGTTAAGTAAAGTTGAAGCGTCTAGTGCAAATAGTAAAGAAAAAGTTTATCAAATTAACATTTGTCAAACAGTGGATCCTTTTGTCATGACAAAACAAAATGGAACGAAAGACTTTCAAGATGTCTATTGTCATATTGACCCAATGGAAGGATGTTACAATATCCTTAAACTCAAAGTATAGGATGAAAAAAGATGTAGCTCATGTTTCAAAATTTTGCGTAACTCATCAAAATGAAAATTACTACATAAAAGCAGAAAACACAATATCCACAAAAACATCAAAACAGAGCTGATACAGTATATGCTTGACTAATGCTAGTAATATTGACAGATGCGTTGCAGTGTATAGCTATAGAAGAACTTGTTGCAAGTTTTTCACTTTTATTATTACATACGCATTTAAATTATAAAATATCTTGCAAAAAGTGCATGTGAAGAAATCAGTAGACACAGGTCTATTAGTCAAAATGTAAAAAAGAGAGTGTCACGTTTTCTTTATAATAAAGATAATAATACTGAAGAGTTAATTTTTAAATGACATAAATGATTTGCAAGTTATTTTATTCCCATGTTCCGTCTTGATGGTCTTTGTAAATGTAACGTAATAAGCAACCAACACTATATCCAAAACTATTTTGATGACATAAATCTCCCTAATCTAATATCACTCATCATTGCGTGTTATTGGACAAAGGAACACAAACAAACAAAAAATCCAAAATATGATAAACCAATGAGCAAAAACAAAAATATATGTGTTTGATATTTATTGCTAAGGAGATACAAAGTGAAACGTCAGCGACTATCGTGGCAAATTTATGGAAAATTTGAAAGTTAGTTTTAACATACTAAAAGATTTCATTAAAATTTGGCTTGATTAAATCTTAATAAGGATATTTGTTCTTTAGTGTTAATAAGTCAGGTACTTCCTTTACTAAATCAAAATAATTTCTTTTTTACTACACTCTGTGTAGGTTCACTTTGCAATATGGGAATCTTGCTGTATTAATAATAAGTGAATGAGCAATAATGAGTGTCTATTTAAAAAAGGAAGGTCATGATTCGAGCTGAAAATTGCTTGTCTTTTTCCATGTTTAAGATGATTCACTAGGGTATTGCCAACAGCAGCCATAATTTAAATTCCTGTTTTTGATTGATTTTTCAACAGTAGACTATATTATGTAAAAAAAAAAAAAAGTCTCGTGTCATGTTATTGTTTACGTTTATTAAATACACTTGTAGAAGTTATGTTACAAGCAGATTTTCCCCTTGGTAGTTTGTTATAAACATACGATGGATATATATTATACATAACAATACAAAAACAACATATATATTATGTTTGTCCATTTAAAATGTGTCACTTCTTTACGAATAAACAGTGAACCTTGCAAAGAATGTTGCAACTGCATTTGATATTAATGCTCATTGCACTTATAACTATATAAAGTATATTAACTTACACAAACACCATATTGTTCTTTTCCATTCAAAGAGATATAAAATTTTGCAATTCATTCAGAGTTTTCTTTTGGTCAAAGTTTTAATAAAAAGGTATAGCGAACCCTACCCACCGACTTTATTCTTATTATCATGTAAAAGAGAGAGAGCAGCAGGCAGTGGGACAAACCGCAGCCTGATACTGTAAGCTCTTAGAGAAATACCAGCTAGATGATGAGAAAAGTTGGAGAGAGAGACCAGTGCAGAGCTGAATATTCTAAAAAAAAATTTAAATATAACGTTTTCTTACACATTCAGTTGGTAACGATTCAGTTTCACATCGGAGTTATCCGCCAAGAGAGATACTCTAAAACCGTTAATTTTCATCTAGAGAAATTTCTTTTTGTCATTTTAATTTAAAACATATACTTTTCGGTTGTGGCTTGGTTCGATTAATGAACATCTTTTTGCATTAATATTTATTTCATGTCAAGTTCTCTTATCACCTTGTTTACCTCGAATTCGAACTTGTTAGACAATGACCTCATTTGATCTTCACAGTCTACTTCTTAGCAAGTCAATGCACCCTTTCTTTCTTTCGTCAAAGTGTTAGTCAGGTCTTGTCACCATTTTTTTTTACATATGTAAAGATCTCTTTTCAACATTAATGTCAATCTATAATTGATTATGTGATGAGTTTTGTTTAATTCTTTCTTACTATAATTATCATTATGATTATTTCAAGTTCAACAGCGCCTTCAACAACACAACAGCTATAAATAGATTGTGAATTAAAGAATATACCTATTTAAAAGCATAAAAAAAATTCCAAGATTTCTCAGTTGATACGCCCCGTAAGCTTATCAGGTTTCAGTACACGGCTAAAAAAGGTGATGGGTACGGAGCTTTTATATTGCAGCATGCCCGGATGATAACGTTGAAAAATTGTGCGAGGAATTCCGAGTGACTGTAAACATTTCCCATTATAAATCTCCGTAAGCTAAAAAAAATCTGTTTTCGTTTTTGTGATTTTTTGCGTCAATAAAGATACCTGTAGCTTGGAAATTTTCCCTTTCATCGGTTTCAATTGCACTTCTTTCACAGGCATGTGAGTTTTTTTAATAAACAGTCGAAATTTGCGTCATACATGTAATTATCTTGAGACATACTTAAGAACACGCGGTTGCAGTAAGGATATTATTTAATTTAAAAAATATTGATTGAGTGCTTATATTTACTTTTTTGTAACTTGTTTCCTTGTTTGCAGTTGTGAATTATTCCTCAAAAATACTGTATTGTCTTGAGGGTAATATAACAGCTACAAGCCTGATCTTTGATTTTCGATTGTGACGTTGCACTTTCACAGCGTTCAACGTTTGTGACTTCACAATCAAACTTGTATTTAACTTTTGAGTGCACAGTATGTCTTACGGTGCTAAATCTGCAGTAACTTTCCACACACTATACGTGCAAAAATATGTGAAATGTAAATATATTTGTAAATACAACATTCCTACATTTGTCATTATTCAATATTCTTGCAAAGGTTAGTATAATGTAACATTAAGTTTCTCTTCAATCAGTTTTATAATCCTATTAACATTATCTAGATTAATTAATGTGATTCCTAACATTAGCTTGGCCATGTATAAACTGTTTATACATGTAATTACAATTTTTTCAAAAATGAATGGTATTGTTGTATCACAGAATCCAGGAATATGTTCGAATATATCAAATGGGTAATATGTAATATTAAATGATTTTCGCGTATCTTCTGACTTTAAGAATGAAGGTTGTGGTGTTTTCAGATATAACATATGTGGATTTTGATGTGTTTCTATAGAACCTTTAGACTGCTGCCCAAACTATCGAATTGTCAGGAGCAACTGCGAAGGTATTATATACAGGTTTATTTCAACATAAAAAATGAAATGTATCAAACAAACAGCATGTTTAATTCTGCATCTCGTCCTTGTACAGAATGCCTGCCCGGATCTCGAGGAGTAAATTGTGCAGAGGATCGTGCTTTAGGGTTTTTTGGAAGACTCTGTAGAGAGGAGTGTTCCTGTGATCCATGTGATAAAGTCTACGGATGTCAAAATATATCAAATGGGTACAAGTACAGTACAACTTCCGGTATTGATATACTTAATTTTATTTGACTTGACAATAATAATAACTTTTGATATATATATATTAATTTTAGGGGAAATCATTTAAAATACAAGCGTAGCAGGGTTTTAATTATATTTAGTGAATAAAAGAAGTCAGTAAAATTGTAAGCTAACAATTACATGTACGTACTTTTTTCTTTTTTGATAAATGATAATGTTATAATACGCGACCCTGCCGTCTTTTTATTGATGCATTGATGTCAATAATTAGACTCAGGATTTCTTTTTATCAACTTAATGGCACTGGATGAAATGTCTGGTTTCAGCACTGCAGAAACCCTTTGGAAACTCTGCGGAAACTTAAGGTTACTTTAAGTTTCCGACAGGTTTCAGCACGGAAACTTCAAGTTTCATTAAGTTTCCGCAATGCTGAAACTTAGGCTGTCCATGAATCCAAATGGTTTCCGCAACGGAAACTGACCGAAACTTGAAGTTTCTGCATAGTTTCAATCTCCATATACGTTTGGGATACATATTGTTTACAAATGGTTTCCGCGACGGAAACTTACTGAAACTTGAAGTTTCTGCATAGTTTCAACCTCCATATACAATTGGGAAACATATTGTTTACAAAGGGTTTCCGCAACTGAAACTTACTGAAACTTTTTATATTTTTGCTTTCACAAAAGCTGAGCAAGGTTTCTACTTTATGTAAAAACAAAACAATTTCAAACAGTTCCAAATTTATTTTGTTCAAAAATCTGAAATTGTTTCCAATAATAAATAAAAAACAGCCAAGATACAATAATGGAGAAACATCCATATGGCAATTCTACGAAAGCCGAGAAGGATCATTCGAGATTCGAGATTCGAAATACGAGATTCGAAATACGAGATTCGAGATTCGAAATTCGAGATTCAATATCTAAATTAACCAATCAAATCATGGATCTGAAACCTGTATCCTAGCAACATCAAACTGTTCTAAATAAAGATCATTCGTACATGCTCTTTCCTACAAATAAATGTCTTAATAGCTCTTATATAGTGGTTATAAAATGGTTAAATTAACATTGATGAATTAACCACACACAGTATAAACAATTAAATTAGAAATAACACTGTTGGCTTTGCGAATCTAAGTGGTTTTGTTTGCCCTGTATGTATTTCCCCCCGAACAATTTTAACCCGAAGTGTATTCGCCCCAACTGTGTAAAAATCGGCTCGCGAAGAAAGATCTGTTTAATCTAAATGTTTTAGCTATGAAACGAAACTCAATGAAATAATCGACATGTCAAAATATAGGTTATGATAAAGTTTTAAACCATAGAAGATATAATGATTTACAACCTCAAAGACAGAGACACAGACAGACAGACAGACAGAGAGAGAGTTTTGTAGTGTCAAATTCAGTTTAATTTAGAATTTGAAATTGATTTGATTTGTTACAAGCATATATAGACAATAATTAAGCCTCTAAAACGAGAAAAGAGAGGAGGTAGCTAGGGTAGGGCAAACCAACTAGCAAGCTTTAATTTTAACGGTGTTAGCGCACCTGTGATTTACATCGACTCTCTCTCTCTCTCTCTCTCTCTCTCTCTCTCTCTCTCTCTCTCTCTCTCTCTCTCTCTCTCTCTCTCTCATCACCTAGCATTTCCTTTTCCGTGAGGGGGTTTGGGGTATTTGTGATGTCTTACATTAGCTAGCTAAAATGATAAAAAACATGAAATTTTCTTTAAATTATGTGCGGATGTTGTACGCCAATAATCTGTTTTCAGTATAATTATACATTTCCAGAAGGGGGGGGGGCTATATAGTCCTAATTAATTTGTCAGTAATTCTGTCCCCACTTTGTTTTCTCTTCGTTTTCCAGGTTTTTTTTTATTTGGCTCGGCAAATTAATATAAAACTTTCTGTGTAGCTCCATAACGATGCACTGTAGATAAATTATGAGTAGTTTTACTTTTGATAAACAGGTACATATCCGTACTTGAATTTTAATTTGACTCTTATAATCGGATTTAATATTCCAATAATTATAGGGTAGGAAAGAGTAGACGGGACTTTTTTGCGCATATCCTACTGTACCATTCATTCAACACAGGTATTAGCACTCATCGAGTTCGACTTGCTTTCCTTTTCTTTCATCCACTGGATTAAAAGCTATTAATTTTTGAAAATATTTTGAATTTATGGCCTGATTATATATAAATTAGAGCTGCGCTGGTGCATATATTTACCCAAATGGACCAAAATATAACCAAATGAATCTAAAAATTTTGACAAAATTAGTTTTAAACGTACGACTCTTTTTCAATTCTAATCGGGTATGTCCTTTAGAAAAATCTTGAACCACACACATTTTAGCAAATAAAACGGCAATTGTTTCATTTTTTTAAGGGGAGGGAGGTGGTGCCGGTAAAGGACATGTATTGCTTGTGGCAGTTGTGCTATACTCTCATTTGTTATAATAGGTAATACTACATATTGATATAAAATGAAAGTTTTCAATTACACTGTACATAGCTTCTATCACGCATTTTGACCCGTGCGATAGTTTAAAACAATTTTCAAAGCATTTAATGTAACTCAACCGATCATTTTTGAAATTTAATTTTCTGGATCCCCGCCTGATACGTCCGCCTTCTTGTATATTAGAATTACATGTACGTTGACCATATGTACACATTAACTTAATCGGCTATATTATGGGACGATAACATTTTTTATCAATGTTTTTGCAGGATATATAACAAATAACAGCCTATTTGTGGGTTTTTGCACTGATTATTTGAGATAATTTGCCGCCACCTTTTATGCATTCCACACACCACTCACAGTTTCTTTATTTGGTAACATCTGTGTGTATGGCGACAAATTGGTAAATTTGCACCACTCACCCCTTGTAGCTTCATCCTGATTACATTTTATCTGGCTAAGTGTACTGTAGTAGTATATTAAATACACACATCTTTGTTTGCAGTGCTTATTTACATCTTTAGAGATTTACTTACAAAAAAAGTAAACATTTGTATGACTTATATGTAATTATTGTCAATTTTCATGCGGTGGGGGGTAGGGGGGTAGGAAACTACAGAGAAACTTAACTTGGCTGTGAAACATATGCTTTTATTCTTTCTTGTTGATATATCAATGAATGAATTATAACAAAATATATGAACAACAATTAATTTTGAAATATTCATGCCCAATCAAATAAAAGGTTTTACTGTTCTCTGCACAAGAAATCGGCAATGTGAACAAATTGGCACCCTATCATCCCTACCTTTAATTGTAGAGAGTAGGTATTGAAAACAATATCAAAAGTAAGACTCATAATAAGTTGTTTACTGAGGAAAAGGAAAAAAAATTGTATTTATTAAATATTTCGTATGATGTGATAATAACTCAATGATTTGTTCATAATCATAGTACTAGTGTATCACTGTATGCATACATAAAAACGATAAGTAATGCTTATATTTATTAGTGAAACAGGACAGATTATTAATATTTAGATTATTTAGATACATGTACTAATCTTCATGCGGGGATCTAGAAAGGAGGGGGTCAGGGGATCTGGACCCCCTCCTCGGGAAAATTGGAGCTTATTAAATTTACGTAGTAAATTTTTTTTTAATTGGCCTAGGACCCCCTACAGAAAAAATTAGCTACGCTTATGAAGTTCTCTACCATAACCGCATTTTTACACAAAAGAGGTGAATAAACCCGGGTTTTAAACTATTACTGGTGGTGAAATACCTTAGGGTTCAAACGCATCAGGTGGAAATGCACCAGGGCAAACAAAATCACTTAGATCCGCGAAGCACACTGCATTATTACTAGTCTACTTAGATATTCTGTGTAAAAGTAAATACAAATAATTATTTAGTTAGGTAGGGAGAAGTGAACATAGCATTTATTTGTATATAAGAGCATGTACGTATGATTTTTATTTAGAACAGTTTGATGTCGCTAGGATACATATTTTCAGATCCTTGATTTGATTGGTTAATTTAGATATTGAATCTCGAATTTCGAATCTCGAATCTCGTATTTCGAATCTCGTATTTCGAATCTCGAATCTCGAATGATCCTTCTCGGCTTTCGTACAATTCCCTTATTAGGGACTTTTATTTAAAAAATGATAAAATTGTACAAGAAAAAAAACTCCCATAGAAATCTTTACATTTGTATTTTTTTTCATCTCGATTAAATGCCTATCAAATCTCCCTTTAAAAATGCAACAAAGATCTTACTTTTTTAAAAATATGAATGCAATTTACAAAATAACTGCACGTACATGAATAAACAAAGAAAACTTCACTGTTACATGAACATGATACACTTGTCTCAATTTGTTTTGAACTACAATGAATATGTACACCAGAAAATATTTTTGAAAAGTCTAAAGTATCCATCTTTAAAAAAAAATACACTACAAGATAGTAGTTGACTATAGAGGTATGACCCAGATTTGATTTGAATATGCCAATAAATTCCAAAATGAGGTCAACGTGACCCATTTACAAGTTGGGATAAACCTTTTCTTTGTTAGTAATATAATCTTATGTTTTACAATAGAACAGGATTTGATATCATTTTTTTGATAATCCATTAAGTCCAAAGTGAACTTTTCATTTCCACCCATGATGTACCAACTGATTAGATTTTAATATCATAAGCCTGTCAGTATTTAATAGATGACCCAGAGGGAGATATGAAAAGCTTGTTGGCCAATAAAAAGCTAACAATGGAGCAGTTTGTCAAATCATGTGCAAAAATATGATGTACAAATTTAATTAATTATGCTGATTGCAACACACTTGTCTTCATTCCTAATGAATATTCTTCTTTACACACGGTTTACCTTCCTACATTTCACAACTTTACCTACAAAAATATTTTTAAATCCAAGACATGAAGTAAAATATACATTGTTAATATGACAAGTATTACTACATGTACATGTAGTTGCTTTTTGTAGCATGAATGTATAAAATACAAAGTATCACACTGATCATTCAACTTACAACTCTCATCAATACCAGAATTTTACTTATGATATAAAAGCTAATTCCAATTATATATTAGTTACATAACACAGATTAAAATAAAACCAACATGGAAAACTTTCCATCCAAGTAATTTTGTTACATAAAAATTGTAATACATGGGGTATATGTTGTCTTTATATAATTTCATATAGTATTACGACATAATTGAATATTGTTTGGTGTATTTTATCATTTCTATGACCCATGCATTCATCTCCTAATGCAGTGTTTTTACATTTAAGATTGGTTTCTTAATTTTTCATATATTGCTGCAAATAAAAACTAAGTTATCAATAAATTTTTAAACAAAGAAAATGGAAAAAAAAGTAGTTAACACTTATCAACTTGGAGGTGTGAGGATATATATTACATGGAGTCTAATATTTTATGCAATATTTGCAAATATAACAAATTGTTTAAGAAAATGAAAGTTAATATCTGCAAGGTCTAATCAATCATTTAATAAGTCAAAACCATGTGATATTCTAAGATTCTTGCTTACAGACAGACATTGTAATATACTGGTATTTGATCATATAAAAAAGTACTTTTATAGTTTATAGGTTTTCTGAAATGAGAATACTTTACAGTTAAAAAGTCTTGTTCTGCAGAGGTTTAGTCGGGTCGTAGAGATGTGTCCATTCGAATCAATAAGGAGTGTCCTTGGCTGTTGTTGATGTAACCCGAGTCGTAGTTTATGGAAATAGGCCTTTTTGGGTGACTTTCGAGTATTGTCCAGACCGGTGAAGCACTCATATGATCACATCATGGCTACAGCAGACTTAGTAGTTCTGGACAGTGGTAGCATTAAAATTCTTCTTCTTGCGATGAACTTGTTCCTTTCACTGGGCTGTACTTTATGTCTGTTCTATTTATCTTAAACATGAATAATAAAATTTCAATTAGATTTTTAAACAATAAACATAAGTCATTCAGCCTAACATGTAATAAAAGCATTCTTAATAAAATTCTGAATACAGAAGCTACTAGCAGTTGCCAGTTGCTGTTTAAACTATGTCATATAATGACTACAGTAGTATCTGGTCTAAAATGTTTCATTTTATGTTTGAAGCTATGTTATTTTCATTTTGATTCAGTTATTGTTTGTTGAACAATGGAAAAACTTATCAACAATAAGTGTGCCCCCCCCCCCCATCAACCTCCTTTTCAAGAACTTCCTGGATTTCCCAAAAATTACTACAGTAAATTATAAACATCCAACACATGTATAAGTTAATGGTGAAAATAATCAATTTCAAAGCAATACCTTTCGTTCACATCGTCCAGCTGGTCAAAAACATTCACCCGAATCACCGAACACTGAACAGAGGATGCAACTAATCATCGGAACCATTGACTTTGTATGCTGTCAATGCTGAAAAAGAAGAACGTGAAAGATTTCATTTTCCGGATTTAATTAATAAATTTTTTTCGTTACATTTAGAGTTTGTAAATTGTATAATGTGCGAAAGATTCATTGTTCGTCTTGTTTACCAACCAAGCAATCATATATTAGGGACGTTTATATAATTATATATGTGTATACCCTGGATAATCTTGATTATCATGCATATAAAGTTGGTTAATGGTTAACTTGGTCAAAACGTATATTTAAAAGAGATACGGTAATAAAAATTAAAACGCCGAACCAAGTTTGAAAAAATGACGCCATCTTGATTTGATGGCGCGAGATCTCGTTTACAAATGAGAGATAAATTAGAGCCTTGAAAATGTTATTGGGAGTATCTATATTGTGAATTAAGTTACCTTGACATGAGTTCTTCGTTCCTGCATTATCTCCTTGTTGTAGAGGCTATTAATGCTTCTCAATTCTCCATTTTACAACAGCACCTTCTTGTCCATCTTCTTCGCTCGGAATCAGAAAGTGCGCCAATACTGACCAATCAGAACCCGCTAAATCTTGGAAAAGTGCATCTTGGGATAGTTTAAAATGAATAATGTTTAATCAAAATTATCATTTATTACCGAATAGTATACTTTTTACATGTATATTTATTTTAAATAAGAACTGTCGGAGTCAGTATTTCCTGGTTAAATACGACAAAGTATTGGCGTGTGTTTGTTACAATTGTATTTGTAACACGTGATTAACCAAAAAAATGGCCGACCGTTTGTTTACAAATGTCTAATGAAATTAAACAAGTTTTAATGAGACATATGTATCAGATTTTGTCTTTAGCTATATTTTATTTACATGTACTGATGATTTTGCCAAACTAAATATGATGGAGCCATATATAGTTTACTGACAAGTTAGTCTTGACTTGTCCAATTTTCACCGCGATTCTAAGCACGGTCATATTCTTATTCAAAATATAGAGGTGTGAAAATATTATGTTCATCACAGAGCAGGTTCTGCATGAACACACAGAAATCACAAATATAATTAGATGCCGATCAATTAACGGGGTCCGGTTAACAGCGTTCACCCGTACGGTCAATTTACAACTACGATGAATTGATGGCAATTATTTTACAGTTACACATGTGCACTGATATTGGTCATGCGATGAACAGTACGTTAAGAATACTAAAGAAATTAAAATACAAACGCGTTAAACAAGCTGGGAAGTAAGACGTACACGTCAGACTGATATATAAACAAAATATAATTTTAATTATTTGGTATACTTTCTACATCAAATGTATACGAATGTATAATCAAATTTTATAAAATGGGATTAAAATCACGTGCACCACATGGCTAGTGCTGGATTTTAAACTGATTTTGTAATATAACGTATAACTTCAGTAAAATTATAAATAATGCTTATTATATCTTATAACAGAAACATGTGCATGTTTCATAAACATGTATCAATATCTGTGTTTACAGTACAGAAAGTAAATACAAAGTATAGAAATGCACGAATCACATAGGCGTCGAACCGGGGGGGGGGGGGGGGGGCTGGGGGGGGGGGGCTTAGTGCAAAGTTTGACTTAACCAGTAGGCATATAGCCCCCCCCCCCACTTTTTCTCGCCGGAAATGTAATTGTTCCTAAATTTACCTTGAAAGATTGAGAAGTTGGAGTAATAGGCATACTAGCCCCAAACCCCCCCCCCCCCCCCCCCGACACGGATTAGGAATTTCCTGATTTTGGGAATTAGGGTTTTTTAGAATCTGTAGAATTTTTAAAAATAAATTCCTGTGTACATGTGTTGGCGTGGTATTAAAAAAGAAATGAATTAGCTCTAAACTTCAGGTTGTACGAATATTTGGTACGATTTGTAAAAATTTACAACGACTTTACCTTAATTTGTTTGCTTAATTAGTTACTGTACCTCAAGGTTCATTCAAATGATAACTAAATGATTTAAGAAGGAGTCTTACAAAATAGGTATATTAATTTATTTTACGAAATAATTATAATTTACTTATCAGTTTTACTAACTCAGGTACACACAAATTGAAAAAAAATTCCCGCCGGGCTCCAATTATAAACTCACGCTTCGTACTGTGTATATGTTATGTAACAGTCTTTTGTTCACTCCTGACAGAAAAAACCCTGCAATCCAGACAGAATATACAGGAAAATCACAGAGGAGGTCACCTGGACAAAGAATGTATACACATGTATACACGTGCCCGAGTACCTAAGATTAATAATTTCATCATATGCATTAAACAAGATCAGACATCAGTTTTTCTTTTCAAATTCAATTAATTACTTAGTAAGGTTCTTAATCGCATTATTTGCCACATTTGAAGATAGTTACATGTATACATATAGTTTCAGTCACGCTGAAACCTTACTATACATTTTAGTATGTACGGATTTATTATCATTAGGCTAGAATTAAACTTAAACCTGTTGAAAATAAATGCTATCACTATTAAACTCAAATCAATTTTAGTAATAGTTTCAGCAATGCGTAAACCATTTGGAATCTTAACTTAAAGTTTCAGCATACTGAAACCTAGCGGAAATGTTCTGAAACTGATTGATATTTCCATAATAATTTACACAACTATTCACACGATTCAAATTTAGTTTCCGCATTGCGGAAACCATCAGGAATCTTAGACTAAAGTTTTTGCTGACTGAAACCCAACGGATACTTGCTGAATCGATATAATGGTTTCCGCATTGCGGAAACTATACATGAAACTTCAACTTCAAGTTTCAGCAAGGTTTCCATATAGTTTCAGTTTTGCTGAAACTTGATTTTTCATCCAGTGTGGCTGTTTAAATTTTCATTATGACAATAAAAATATGTATAATAATCAAAATATTTAGTGACTTTCAGATTGTAATAAATGATTGCAATTCTACAAAATAATTTTAATTATTAACATTTTCGCCTTGAACAAGATGAGGATCCAAAGGTATGTCACTGGCTCACATTGTTAACACTGGCATCGGGTTGCTTTGCAATTTGTTTTACTTTATGCCTAACCGTCGTTTGTATATTCAGGTACATGACCATATTAATACGTCATATTTTTTACATGTATATAACTATCAATAATAGTTATTTATTATTTTCAATCTGATACATTTTGTATTCTTCACGATTTCACCTGTTAAATGTATCAGCATCAAATGTAACAATCAATTCATCATTATATATTTACTTCTGCCATTAGGTGTTTTTTTTTTTTTTACAAATAACAATGTACAAAAATACAACCAGAATCTTTTCATGAATATATTATATGTATGCAATACTTCATCTTGTAAAAAGATGGAACTCGTTTACAAGGACTTTTTTGCTGACTAAACTCGGTAAAAATATTGTTTTAATTATTCCCAAAAGGTATTTTAAAATCATTTCTTTATTTTTGTGTTGCAAAATGTTTCATTTCTTTCAACAGATACTCAAAATGATGGTAATCTTCCCGAAATTCTTCGATAGAACCCACTGCAAAGGTTAAGTAGAGTTAAAGCATCACCTGGTAAAAAACTTTTTATCGAATTTACAGTTGTCACGATGAAGATCTATTTTTTAAAGATTAAAACAAATAGAACGAAAGACTTTCAAGATGTAAATGGTCATATAGACCCAAAGGATGGATGCTATAATATTCTCAAACTCAAAGTACTGGATGAAAAAGATGATATTAATACAAATAACTATTTGAAAGCAGAAAACAGTGTATCTGCAACAACATTAACAGCATCAAACAATAGTAATACCGATGAACTTATGTCCAAAAGATTGATAAATCGAGAGCAAATAAAACACCAGAAAGATTTATTTCGAACACTTAATCGTTTTAAACAGAAAGACACAAAGGAAAAGGTTAAGGTACAGCTTTGTTAAATCAACAGAACTGATATAATACACGTAAACACTTGTCAATGCCAGTGATTAGTTAACATTAAGATATTTGTCACATGATTTCAATTAGACGTAACTTGTTTCAATTTGACCACTATTTTTGAAAAATATACGATTAAATATATCTTATTTTTTCGTTCGAATTAAGTTAGTAAACCCATTGCATGTTTATTATAAAACAAAATGTCAAAATCCTATATTCTCTCTCTTTCACATTTTGTCTTGAAACATATATATAAAACACATATATTTATTTCCTAAAGAAATCAGCTCATAAGTGTTTCATAGCTGAAAAGCAGCACACTTATTTGTAAATCATTAATTGACACAACCCCTTTTACAAAGTAAATAAAAAATCAATAACAATTGTTAATATGCTAAGAGATTTATAATTGTTTTCTCCTTTTACAAGTAGTGCATTGCGCTTAATGTTAAAGAAATAAAATAAAGTGGTAGAGAAAGTAGAAGTGGGGACATGAAGCAAATTTAATTATTATCAAAATAAAAACATTAATTCTTAAACCTTATTATTTTCAAAAAATCGGCTTAATTAGGTATTGATAAGGATATTCGTTCTTCAATGGTAATTAGCCTGGTACTCCCATCATATGCTCAATAGTGTTTCCTTTTCCCCATACACTTTTTCTATTCTGTATCTTTACACTATAAGGAAGTCCTGTTTATCAAAAGTTAGAAAATTAGTTATAAGGAATTTCTATTTTAAGGGGCACCAGGTCACAATTTTGGCTAAAATTTGTAATGAATAAAATTTTAAGGTGATATAACACATCATCACAAAATGGCTTACCGCTGATCGAACTGACAATTTGTTTTATTAAAAAGATTTTATCGACTGCAATATGTAACTTACTCCATAGCCGAGTGGATAAGATGTCGGACTTGTGATCTGTACATCCTGATTTCTAATCCCGCAAGGGCTTTTGTTGTTACTGAAATAAATATTTTAGATATTCATTTCTTATCCCCAAACTGCAAATTTTTCGCTTACAGTTTGTTAATCATAATTTTTTTTATTATCAAATAATGTCATGTTAATTTGAGTGACTTTATCCATGTGTGTTATTCCACCTTAATTGGGGTTATAATAACAGTCAGCTAACGTTTGAATGTGATTTATCGAGTTACTTAATATGTGTTGAATATATTTTGACAAATATTTACATTATGTAAATTTACAGGATTAGAATATGAATACATGTATGTCACTTTGTATTGTGCGAGTAGCTTGGAATCTAATCCCCTATCAGTTTTTTTATTGATTTTTTGTATATTTGTTCAAATACGTTGATGAATATTTTCGCTCAAACACTGTATGTGTACATGTACAATCTGACAAACATTCATAAAACAAATATTTTGTGCAATATGTTCTCTTTCAGTAATGTTAAAGTTTGAAATAATATTTCATATTTACTCTTAATATTAGTCTCTAGCTAAAATATTTTGGCAAGAGTAATTACGAGAAATAGAAGATTAATCACCTGTAACTAGGTAATGTATTTGTAAAATAAATTATGACAAATAGTTTTATCAACAACTGGATATATGAGCTTGTGTAATATATAGAAGAATAAGTTATATGCTATTTCCGAAATATTTTCTACTAGTCTTTCCTTGTAATTGAATTGATTTAAAAAAGAAAAGATTAATTGTATGGGATTGAGAATTTTTTATGACCGATATATTGTAGATTACAATAATCTTGGCAATGGTGTCTTGCTTATCACTTTATTGATAATGTTTTTTTTTTTCAAAATCTAGAATTCAAAATTTATATTTTTATTTCAACGTTTATTCGAAAACACTGTGTGACTCTTATGATTTAAGAGGGCAAAAGACTTCCGTGATAACAACATTTAAATTAGTAGAATGAATAAATGTCACAGATCGTTATTTTGTTTGTTTAGAATCGTCAAATGATGGTAATTGTAGCATTTGTACAATTCTTAAGTTACATATTAGGTTTTACCTTTCATATAAAGTTTGGTCACATTATCTGTTTTTAACCTTATGTACGAAAGACCAACAATGTTTTGCTAGCCTGCAGTTCTATCAATGTCCTCGGGGTTGTTTTGCAGTAAGATTCATTGTATGTCCTACAAATATTTATATATTTAGGTATATTTTTAACGATCTCCGCTTCTCAGCAATGTTCGATAGTTCTAAATTATCCGGATTATTGTTATTCGTATCATAAATCAACCTTTTGTACTGACAGAATTAATTAGTCCTCTAGTGTTGATATAACATAAGGTATTTCAACTTTGTTTAGTGGTTTCAACGAGACCTACTATACAGAGGTTCAGAGGTTTGAGTAACCGATGCACCGGTGTACACGGTTTGTTTCGTATTTGATTTCAACTTGTATATTTATTTTATTATATTCATATATCATGGCTAAAATTGCAATAACTTAGCAAAAAGCATCGATACCATCAGTAAATCTCTTTTTTTCTTTTCATTTATAAAGCTTGAAGGATAAATAACACTTTTATGAGGAAAAAAATACTTTGAGGCTGAAGATCGGCGAACCTTAAGTCATATTTTAAATATTTTGACTTAACTTAAATTTAAAACAGCAATAGTCACGTAAATTTTACGAAGTGCACTATGTATGAAACACTGACCCGTTTCCTATTTGGACATAGTGCAAGACTAATAATTATATAAATATTGCTGCACTTGTTATTAATATTATTAAATGAAAGTATCATTTTCCGTGCAAAAGACATCTATTAATGTCTTTTTATTAAAATACTTATATTTAAAGGTTTTTCAATTAATGCACAAAATGTGCGTCAGACAACGTATCACGGTACAAGTAATAAAGAAATATAATTCTGTTTCTATGTTTCTATTGGGGTTTTTTAAGTAAACAATTGTTTGGTTATTCGGTACTGTAATTTCAACTTTATTCTAATTAAAACAAAAACAAACTTAATTTTTTATTTCGATTTTATCTTAAAATTCGTGACAATTCAACCATCTGTTTAGCTAGCTTTATAATCATAAATAGTTTTTATTAACGGTACGGAATCGGTTACGGTAAATTTGTAAAGATAAACTACTTTCTTCTTTACACAATATAATTCGTATGAAATTGAAGTTAAGTATGTGGTTTCATCGACCTGTGATTAGAAAAGACCCATTTGCCAATCATGATCTCATATGCTTTGTCTTCACACGTTACCGTTAATTGAATGAACTGTATTTCAAAGATGTTAAACGCATTGTTTTGTCGAAATCAAAACACCAAACAAAAAAACTCCTTCATTGTCATAGTTTGAATCTTCCGCCAGTATAGAGCAACTTTTCGTCCTGCTTTCCTTCCTAATATATAAACTTTGATTTAAAAAAAAGTGGCATTGACTGTCTGCATGTTTGAGTTAAAGCCATGCGTAACAAAGTCAAAGTTATTCTCCTGAATCTTATTTCAAACGTCTTTACCAAACAGTTACCAGGAATCTGTGTCATTGATCTTCAAGGGTTAGTAATTTATATTTCATTATAATGACTTCTTCTTCTTCTTCTTCTTCTTCTTCTTCTTCTTCTTCTTCTTCTATTGTTTTCAAATTGGAATAAACAGTTTAATTTGTGTTTTGAATTTTGAAATCCTATTGAGTGTTGCCAGAATTATACTCTTGATGGAAAATCCTGCATAGGTATTGCTTAAAATATATCAGGGATTTAAACTTTTTATAGTATGTAATAACAAATTCATATAACATATTTTTTATCCCATTTTTCTCATTCTTTGACAAGAATGTTCTCCTGGTACTTATGGATATAACTGCACAGAAGACTGCCCTCCCCAATTCTATGGGAGATTCTGTAGAGAGAAATGTTCGTGTGGTCCATGTGATAAAGTAACTGGTTGCTTAAAGATGACAAGTAAGTATGATTGTAATTACATTTATAAATGAAACCAGATATAGAATTTAAACAATTATTACAAACTTTAAATTAGCTAACATTCAGAATTTTTACTTCTATTGCTATCTTCAATGCGTAGACATTTTGTAAAAAAAAATGTGATTTGTTTGTATTTCATACAACTAGAATTTTATTAGTTATGACTTGATAAGGAAGTGAAAAACGCATTCAGAAGTTGGAGTTCTATTCGCTTTTCGCTATTCACTATTCGAATAGAATTCTGTGGTCGGTTCGCTATTCAAATTACCGTAAACATGCTAATAAACGTAAATTCAAAATTTCATATAAACTTCCCTTTTTAATTGAAAAAAAACACCAGTTTTATAGTAAAAATCATTATTTGCTCACCTAACCTGAAAATTGACATAATAAACACGGCCAGTAAGAGGCCTAGCTAGCCTGGCGAAAATGCAACATTTCGTATAATACACTTATAACGGGATTTCTTTCAAGGGGCTGGCTAACACCCTGTATCCCATATTTGGACCTTCATATTTGGTGAGGATGGGGCCCCGGGACAGCCCAGTCGACTCTCAAAAGGAATTGGGTTTACACAGCCAGTAAGAGGCTTAGCTAGCCTGCGAAAATACGACATTTCGTATAATACAGTTATAATGGGATTTCTTTGAAGGGGCTGGCTAACACCCTGTATCCCAGATTTGGACCTTCATATTTGGTGAGGATGGGGCCCTGGGACAGCCCAGTCGACCCTCAAAAGGAATTGGGTTCACACGGCCAGTAAGAGGCTTAGCTAGCCTGGCGAAAATGCGACATTTTGTATAATACAGTTATAATACGATTTCTTTCAAGGGGCTGGCTAACACCCCTATCCCATATTTGGACCTTCATATCTGGTGGGGATGGGGCCCCGGGGAAGCCCAGTCGAACCTCAAAAGGAATTGGGTTTACACGGTCAGTAAGAGGTTAAACTAGCCTGACGAAAATGTGACATTTCGTATAATACAGTTATAATGGGATTTCCTTCAAGGGGCGGGCTAACACCCTGTATCCCATATTTGGACCTTCATGTTTTGTGAGGATGGGTCCCCGGGACAGCCCAGTCGACCCTCAAAAGGAATTGGGTTTACACCGCCAGTAAGAGGCTAAGCTAGCCTGGCGAAAATGCGACATTTCGTATAATAAAGTTAAAATACGATTTCTTTCAAGGGGCTGGCTTACACCCTGTATCCCATTTTTGGACCTTCATATTTGGTGGTAATGGGACTCCGGGACAGCCCAGTCGACTCTCAAAAGGAATTGGGTTTACACGGCAAGTAAGAAGCTTACTTAGCCTGGCAAAAATGCGACATTTCGTATACTGTAAATTCCTTATATTACGCGAGAACTTAATTCCGCGATCTCGCGGTTTCGGATCAATTCACGAGAATATAAAATCGCGAACACGGAATTTCCATAATTATTTCTTATAGTTTTTAACTCTTAGAAAATAATAGCGAGATTTTAAAATCTGCGAAGGGTGCTTCTCGCGATTTTACGCGGATATTAATTCCTCGCCGTTAATTAGGAATCTACAGTAATATAGTTATAATGGGATTTCTTTCGAGGGGCGGGCTAACACCCTGTATCCCATATTTGGGCCTTCATATTTAGTGAGGATGAGGCCCTTGGACAGCCCAGTCGACCCTCAAAAGAAATTGGGTTTACACGGCCAGTAAGAAGCTTGGCTAGCCTGGCTAAAATGCGACATTTCATATAATACAGTTATAACGGGATTTCTTTCAAGGGGCTGGCTAACACCCTGTATCCCAGATTTGGACCTTCATGTTTTGTGAGGATGAGGCCCCGGGAAAGCCTAGTCGACCCTCAAAAGGAATTGGGTTTACACGGCCATTAACAGGCCTAGCTAGCCTGGCGAAAATTGGAAATTTCATATAATACAGTTAAAATACGATTTCTTTCAAGGGGCTGGCTAACACCCTGTATCCCATTTGTGGACCTTCATATTTGGCGAGATTGGGGCCCCGGGACAGCCCAGTTGAACCTCAAAAGGAATTGGGTTTACACGGCCAGTAAGAGCCTTAGCTAGCCTGGCGAAAATACGACATTTTGTATCTACGGTTATAATGGGATATCTTTAAAGGGCCTGGCTAACACCCTGTATCCCATATTTGGACCTTCATATTTGGTGAGGATGGGGCTCCGGGACAGCCCAGTCGACCCTCAAAAGGAATTGGGTTTACACGGCCATTAACAGGTCTAGCTATCTTGGCGACAATAGATATAAGTATGATACAGTTATAATTGGAATATCGGCTGTCCAGTCTACCATCTATTGGAATTTGGTTTACATGACTTACAGACATATTTGTTGATAGCTATTTGAAGTCGCAAATATCATGTAAATAGCTATATGGGAAAACTATTATAGGAAATGACCTACATATTCATCTCTTCACTTGTCACAATGTAGTACTTGGTGAAATCAATGGACATTTAAGAAGGAGTTATTGATATGAATGTATACATGTGTAAGGACATTCATACCATACAATTATTACAGCAGTCATCTTAACACTTTTTAAAATTAGATAGTAAAAGTCAGCGCTATCTCTCTGAAAGTGATCAGACGTTAATAATTATGGGTATTACATGTAATAACATTTGCATGCATGTAGCAGGTTTTTGATTTTTTCAGTGTATAAAATCAATAACGAAACAAATGTTATGTAATATGTTCTTTAATCCCGTGAACAAAGGTCAACGAATATTTAAATCAATACGGGTCTTTGTTCGACTTGATTTATCTCCCAATACATATACTGGAGTTCACATAGTGTGTTATTTCATAACGATTCATGTGCCATATGATTTATTATATATTAAGTGAGTGTTATATGAAAATATAAAAAGGTCGACTGTTCAAGCCCCAGTGTGGCCACTTGCTGTGTGTTGTGTCCTTGGACAAGACACTTTATCTACATTTGTATTAGTGCACAGAGATAAAATTGGGTCCCGGTTCAGGTTGGAAGTTGATCTACGATGGACTGCTGTCCAATTCAAAGGGAGTCTATGATTTTCATCTATTGATTTGACCACGTCCCGATCGAAATTATCATCCCATAATACTCAAACAATGATTCCTTATTCCTTAAATATCTATATATAGGCGTTGATACATATACATGTATATCTAAATATACATACATGTATTAAGCATATAGATAGACAGTAAACACACAGTTATACAGAACACGATTATAATGAATTGACGCTTATGGTGAAGTGATTTTCATTCCCCGTGACTAAATAACACGTTGTAAATGACCTTTCAATCATACAATTGTTCCATCTTGTGGATGTGTTAATTGTACATTATGAATGTTTTTTATACAATTTTCCTGTACACCTTTTAGGACCCTTAATGATCAATAAAAAATTAGAATTGAAATTTACAGCTTTTAAGAATGATTTAATTTTTATGATAGGTTTAAACTTTGCAGACTTTTTATAATTTTTATAAAAAAAAGTATTTGCTTATCAATATATCGGATAATTCTGGCACTCAGTTTAAAAACAGATGCTAAGTGCCTCATGCATGTATATACAATTTAAAACACGTGCAGACTAGGAAAAGAGCTAGGACAGCGCATCAGTGTTCACTCAAATGAACGCAAATGCTTTGGATTCGCAAGCGAGATGGTGGTAGTGGTTGTAGATGAGACACAGATTTATAACATCAACAATGATTTAAACAAATAGTGCAATATCAATTAAACTTAAGAAATATATTTTTGCACATCAATTTTTTTCTTTAAAACACAATATGCTTTGGTATGTATTGCGGCGTAAAAGAGCCTAGAACCAAATGAAGAAAAACAAAATTTAAGTTCTGACGAATTTGCTATATGTTCGAACAAATAAATTAATTGTTTATAAAAAAAAAAATGAAAGAGTAATTTAGAGTTATGTAAACTATCTGGTTTTCCAGTGTTGTATATTTCGAGGGAGGGGGGGGGGCAGGGGCTGTAATCAAGCTACACCTTGATCGTTTATTTTTCCTTTTAACAAATAAATGCATACATATACTAGTCATTGATATTAATGATACAATATTTTTCATTTTGCTGCCGGAACACAGATTCAGTTCGATAAAGAGTGGGAACATTGTTCTGGCGTAGCGCGAAATTTCTATCATCTTGATGGATGCGGATTGAGAGAGAGAGAGAGAGAGAGAGAGAGAGAGAGAATGCCTTCAATATCAAGAAAACTTAACCCAAAAGAAGGGGGCTGGAAATTTTTTTTATTTTGTTTGCCGGGGGGGGGGGGGGGTCCGACCTCCTCACTCTAGATATACGCATATAGTTGCCCACTCTAGGTACAGTAAGTTTTTCTCTGATATCTATAAAAAATTATATATAATGTTAATTGACTCAATGTCATATTCACACCGCCTCCTTTACATAAAATATTGTAAATCAGTGAGTAATTGGTCGAAGGAAAAGCATACTTCAGGTGGTGGGGTGGGGAGGGGGATGGGGGCCATTGCTGCTTATAAACTATTTGGATCTGATGCATAGTGTGATTAAGAAATAAACAAGATTAAGCAATTTTGTGTCTTGCGCGTTTATTTTTTCTAAATATTGAAACCGAGGCAACAAACGGATATTTTGTTTATTAGGATAGCATATTAGGTGGCATGGGACGGTTTCGCAAGAAAGACCCGGTCAAATTTTAGAAAAAAGGGTAAATGTGAGGTTTGGTTGGGTATATTAGGGGTATAAATTCCTAGAATATCTATTTCATTTATTCTGTGGATAGAAGAGCTTATGTCTATATTATTGACATGCGACACTTTAGATGCGAAACTCTGACCTTAATTTTCACTTTCGATTTTATAATGGAACGGGTGGGGGGGGGGGGGGGGTGTCAGAAAATGAAATCTCACTCGGAGGGAACGTGTATGATTTCAAATCAATTGTTGAATACATGTATTTACATGACTATAGTTGCAAATCCTGTCGTAGTTTATAGGAATTGCCGGGGTTTGGAGAGTATATGTATATCAAAAACAGTGAATAAGGGACAAATCTTCAAAAACTTTTGAGATCGACCCTGGCTATTTAAGTAAATGTTTTATAAAAGTTGTACATTATTTATTCTGCAATATCTGAAATGAGTCCTGACCTTGTCCCCCCTACGTTTAAACCAGTTTAAACAAATTTAAAAATCCGCTGAAAAATAAAACAGAAATACGACCAGTATCTGCTTCACATTTTCTCCACAAATAAAAAAACCTTCTTTTTCAACCTAAAGTTTAATATGAATGAACATCTCGAATTTTAGAAAAGAAAAAAGAAATAAAAAGACATAAAAATGAAATACAAAGCAACAAGTAAAATAAGGTGTATATGATTTATTTTCGATTCATTATTAATCCCGACAAAAACAAGAGACAGGGCTTCCCCGGGGCCCCATCCCCACCAAATATGAAGGCCCAAATATGGGATACAGGGTGTTAGCCAGCCCCTCGAAAGATATCCCATTATAATTGTATTCTACGAAATTTCCAATTTTCGCCAGGGTACCAAGGCCTGCTAATGGCCGTGTAAACCCAATTCCTTTTGAGGGTCGACTGGGCTTCCCCAGGGCCCCATCCCCACCAAATATGAAGGCCCAAATATGGGATACAGGGTGTTAGCCAGCCCCTCGAAAGATATCCCATTATAATTGTATTCTACGAAATTTCCAATTTTCGCCAGGCTAGCTAGGCCTGTTAATGGCCGTGTAAACCCAATTCCTTTTGAGGGTCGACTGGGCTTCCCCGGGGCCCCATCCCCACCAAATATGAAGGCCCAAATATGGGATACAGGGTGTTAGCCAGCCCCTCGAAAGATATCCCATTATAATTGTATTCTACGAAATTTCCAATTTTCGCCAGGCTAGCTAGGCCTGTTAATGGCCGTGTAAACCCAATTCCTTTTGAGGGTCGACTGGGCTTCCCCGGGGCCCCATCCCCACCAAATATGAAGGCCCAAATATAGGATACAGGGTGTTATCCAGCCCCTCGAAAGATATCCCATTATAATTGTATTCTACGAAATTTCCAATTTTCGCCAGGCTAGCTAGGCCTGTTAATGGCCGTGTATACCCAATTCCTTTTGAGGGTCGACTGGGCTTCCCCGGGGCCCCATCCCCACCAAATATGAAGGCCCAAATATGGGATACAGGGTGTTATCCAGCCCCTCGAAAGATATCCCATTATAATTGTATTCTACGAAATTTCCAATTTTCGCCAGGGTAGCTAGGCCTGCTAATGGCCGTGTAAACCCAATTCCTTTTGAGGGTCGACTGGGCTTCCCCGGGGCCCCATCCCCACCAAATATGAAGGCCCAAATATGGGATACAGGGTGTTAGCCAGCCCCTCGAAAGATATCCCATTATAATTGTATTCTACGAAATTTCCAATTTTCGCCAGGCTAGCTAGGCCTGTTAATGGCCGTGTAAACCCAATTCCTTTTGAGGGTCGACTGGGCTTCCCCGGGGCCCCATCCCCACCAAATATGAAGGCCCAAATATGGGATACAGGGTGTTAGCCAGCCCCTCGAAAGATATCCCATTATAATTGTATTCTACGAAATTTCCAATTTTCGCCAGGGTACCAAGGCCTGCTAATGGCCGTGTAAACCCAATTCCTTTTGAGGGTCGACTGGGCTTCCCCGGGGCCCCATCCCCACCAAATATGAAGGCCCAAATATGGGATACAGGGTGTTATCCAGCCCCTCGAAAGATATCCCATTATAATTGTATTCTACGAAATTTCCAATTTTCGCCAGGCTAGCTAGGCCTGTTAATGGCCGTGTAAACCCAATTCCTTTTGAGGGTCGACTGGGCTTCCCCGGGGCCCCATCCCCACCAAATATGAAGGCCCAAATATAGGATACAGGGTGTTATCCAGCCCCTCGAAAGATATCCCATTATAATTGTATTCTACGAAATTTCCAATTTTCGCCAGGCTAGCTAGGCCTGTTAATGGCCGTGTAAACCCAATTCCTTTTGAGGGTCGACTGGGCTTCCCCGGGGCCCCATCCCCACCAAATATGAAGGCCCAAATATGGGATACAGGGTGTTAGCCAGCCCCTCGAAAGATATCCCATTATAATTGTATTCTACGAAATTTCCAATTTTCGCAAGGCTAGCTAGGCCTGTTAATGGCCGTGTTAACCAAATTCCTTTTGAGGGTCGACTGGGCTTCCCCGGGGCCCCATCCCCACCAAATATGAAGGCCCAAATATAGGATACAGGGTGTTATCCAGCCCCTCGAAAGATATCCCATTATAATTGTATTCTACGAAATTTCCAATTTTCGCCAGGGTAGCTAGGCCTGCTAATGGCCGTGTAAACCCAATTCCTTTTGAGGGTCGACTGGGCTTCCCCGGGGCCCCATCCCCACCAAATATGAAGGCCCAAATATGGGATACAGGGTGTTAGCCAGCCCCTCGAAAGATATCCCATTATAATTGTGTTCTACGAAATTTCCAATTTTCGCCAGGCTAGCTAGGCCTGTTAATGGCCGTGTAAACCCAATTCCTTTTGAGGGTCGACTGGGCTTCCCTGGGGCCCCATCCCCACCAAATATGAAGGCCCAAATATGGGATACAGGGTGTTATCCAGCCCCTCGAAAGATATCCCATTATAATTGTATTCTACGAAATTTCCAATTTTCGCCAGGGTAGCTAGGCCTGCTAATGGCCGTGTAAACCCAATTCCTTTTGAGGGTCGACTGGGCTTCCCCGGGGCCCCATCCCCACCAAATATGAAGGCCGAAATATAGGATACAGGGTGTTAGCCAGCCCCTCGAAAGATATCCCATTATAATTGTATTCTACGAAATTTCCAATTTTCGCCAGGCTAGCTAGGCCTGTTAATGGCCGTGTAAACCCAATTCCTTTTGAGGGTCGACTGGGCTTCCCCGGGGCCCCATCCCCACCAAATATGAAGGCCCAAATATAGGATACAGGGTGTTATCCAGCCCCTCGATAGATATCCCATTATAATTGTATTCTACGAAATTTCCAATTTTCGCCAGGCTAGCTAGGCCTGTTAATGGCCGTGTAAACCCAATTCCTTTTGAGGGTCGACTGGGCTTCCCCGGGGCCCCATCCCCACCAAATATGAAGGCCCAAATATGGGATACAGGGTGTTATCCAGCCCCTCGAAAGATATCCCATTATAATTGTATTCTACGAAATTTCCAATTTTCGCCAGGGTAGCTAGGCCTGCTAATGGCCGTGTAAACCCAATTCCTTTTGAGGGTCGACTGGGCTTCCCCGGGGCCCCATCCCCACCAAATATGAAGGCCGAAATATAGGATACAGGGTGTTAGCCAGCCCCTCGAAAGATATCCCATTATAATTGTATTCTACGAAATTTCCAATTTTCGCCAGGCTAGCTAGGCCTGTTAATGGCCGTGTAAACCCAATTCCTTTTGAGGGTCGACTGGGCTTCCCCGGGGCCCCATCCCCACCAAATATGAAGGCCCAAATATAGGATACAGGGTGTTATCCAGCCCCTCGATAGATATCCCATTATAATTGTATTCTACGAAATTTCCAATTTTCGCCAGGCTAGCTAGGCCTGTTAATGGCCGTGTAAACCCAATTCCTTTTGAGGGTCGACTGGGCTTCCCCGGGGCCCGATCCCCACCAAATATGAAGGCCCAAATATGGGATACAGGGTGTTATCCAGCCCCTCGAAAGATATCCCATTATAATTGTATTCTACGAAATTTCCAATTTTCGCCAGGGTAGCTAGGCCTGCTAATGGCCGTGTAAACCCAATTCCTTTTGAGGGTCGACTGGGCTTCCCCGGGGCCCCATCCCCACCAAATATGAAGGCCCAAATATGGGATACAGGGTGTTAGCCAGACCCTCGAAAGATATCCCATTATAATTGTATTCTACGAAATTTCCAATTTTCGCCAGGCTAGCTAGGCCTGTTAATGGCCGTGTAAACCCAATTCCTTTTGAGGGTCGACTGAGCTTCCCCTGGGCCCCATCCCCACCAAATATGAAGGCCCAAATATGGGATACAGGGTGTTATCCAGCCCCTCGAAAGATATCCCATTATAATTGTATTCTACGAAATTTCCAATTTTCGCCAGGGTAGCTAGGCCTGCTAATGGCCGTGTAAACCCAATTCCTTTTGAGGGTCGACTGGGCTTCCCCGGGGCCCCATCCCCACCAAATATGAAGGCCCAAATATGGGATACAGGGTGTTAGCCAGCCCCTCGAAAGATATCCCATTATAATTGTATTCTACGAAATTTCCAATTTTCGCCAGGCTAGCTAGGCCTGTTAATGGCCGTGTAAACCCAATTCCTTTTGAGGGTCGACTGGGCTACCCCTGGGCCCCATCCCCACCAAATATGAAGGCCCAAATATGGGATACAGGGTGTTATCCAGCCCCTCGAAAGATATCCCATTATAATTGTATTCTACGAAATTTCCAATTTTCGCCAGGGTACCAAGGCCTGCTAATGGCCGTGTAAACCCAATTCCTTTTGAGGGTCGACTGGGCTTCCCCGGGGCCCCATCCCCACCAAATATGAAGGCCCAAATATGGGATACAGGGTGTTATCCAGCCCCTCGAAAGATATCCCATTATAATTGTATTCTACGAAATTTCCAATTTTCGCCAGGCTAGCTAGGCCTGTTAATGGCCGTGTAAACCCAATTCCTTTTGAGGGTCGACTGGGCTTCCCCGGGGCCCCATCCCCACCAAATATGAAGGCCCAAATATAGGATACAGGGTGTTATCCAGCCCCTCGAAAGATATCCCATTATAATTGTATTCTACGAAATTTCCAATTTTCGCCAGGCTAGCTAGGCCTGTTAATGGCCGTGTAAACCCAATTCCTTTTGAGGGTCGACTGGGCTTCCCCGGGGCCCCATCCCCACCAAATATGAAGGCCCAAATATGGGATACAGGGTGTTAGCCAGCCCCTCGAAAGATATCCCATTATAATTGTATTCTACGAAATTTCCAATTTTCGCAAGGCTAGCTAGGCCTGTTAATGGCCGTGTAAACCAAATTCCTTTTGAGGGTCGACTGGGCTTCCCCGGGGCCCCATCCCCACCAAATATGAAGGCCCAAATATAGGATACAGGGTGTTATCCAGCCCCTCGAAAGATATCCCATTATAATTGTATTCTACGAAATTTCCAATTTTCGCCAGGGTAGCTAGGCCTGCTAATGGCCGTGTAAACCCAATTCCTTTTGAGGGTCGACTGGGCTTCCCCGGGGCCCCATCCCCACCAAATATGAAGGCCCAAATATGGGATACAGGGTGTTAGCCAGCCCCTCGAAAGATATCCCATTATAATTGTGTTCTACGAAATTTCCAATTTTCGCCAGGCTAGCTAGGCCTGTTAATGGCCGTGTAAACCCAATTCCTTTTGAGGGTCGACTGGGCTTCCCCGGTGCCCCATCCCCACCAAATATGAAGGCCCAAATATGGGATACAGGGTGTTATCCAGCCCCTCGAAAGATATCCCATTATAATTGTATTCTACGAAATTTCCAATTTTCGCCAGGGTAGCTAGGCCTGCTAATGGCCGTGTAAACCCAATTCCTTTTGAGGGTCGACTGGGCTTCCCCGGGGCCCCATCCCAACCAAATATGAAGGCCCAAATATGGGATACAGGGTGTTAGCCAGCCCCTCGAAAGATATCCCATTATAATTGTATTCTACGAAATTTCCAATTTTCGCCAGGCTAGCTAGGCCTGTTAATGGCCGTGTAAACCCAATTCCTTTTGAGGGTCGACTGGGCTTCCCCGGGGCCCCATCCCCACCAAATATGAAGGCCCAAATATAGGATACAGGGTGTTATCCAGCCCCTCGAAAGATATCCCATTATAATTGTATTCTACGAAATTTCCAATTTTCGCCAGGCTAGCTAGGCCTGTTAATGGCCGTGTAAACCCAATTCCTTTTGAGGGTCGACTGGGCTTCCCCGGGGCCCGATCCCCACCAAATATGAAGGCCCAAATATGGGATACAGGGTGTTATCCAGCCCCTCGAAAGATATCCCATTATAATTGTATTCTACGAAATTTCCAATTTTCGCCAGGGTAGCTAGGCCTGCTAATGGCCGTGTAAACCCAATTCCTTTTGAGGGTCGACTGGGCTTCCCCGGGGCCCCATCCCCACCAAATATGAAGGCCCAAATATGGGATACAGGGTGTTAGCCAGACCCTCGAAAGATATCCCATTATAATTGTATTCTACGAAATTTCCAATTTTCGCCAGGCTAGCTAGGCCTGTTAATGGCCGTGTAAACCCAATTCCTTTTGAGGGTCGACTGAGCTTCCCCTGGGCCCCATCCCCACCAAATATGAAGGCCCAAATATGGGATACAGGGTGTTATCCAGCCCCTCGAAAGATATCCCATTATAATTGTATTCTACGAAATTTCCAATTTTCGCCAGGGTAGCTAGGCCTGCTAATGGCCGTGTAAACCCAATTCCTTTTGAGGGTCGACTGGGCTTCCCCGGGGCCCCATCCCCACCAAATATGAAGGCCCAAATATGGGATACAGGGTGTTAGCCAGCCCCTCGAAAGATATCCCATTATAATTGTATTCTACGAAATTTCCAATTTTCGCCAGGCTAGCTAGGCCTGTTAATGGCCGTGTAAACCCAATTCCTTTTGAGGGTCGACTGGGCTTCCCCTGGGCCCCATCCCCACCAAATATGAAGTCCCAAATATGGGATACAGGGTGTTATCCAGCCCCTCGAAAGATATCCCATTATAATTGTATTCTACGAAATTTCCAATTTTCGCCAGGGTACCAAGGCCTGCTAATGGCCGTGTAAACCCAATTCCTTTTGAGGGTCGACTAGGCTTCCCCGGGGCCCCATCCCCACCAAATATGAAGGCCCAAATATGGGATACAGGGTGTTAGCCAGCCCCTCGAAAGATATCCCATTATAATTGTATTCTACGAAATTTCCAATTTTCGCAAGGCTAGCTAGGCCTGTTAATGGCCGTGTAAACCCAATTCCTTTTGAGGGTCGACTGGGTTTCCCCGGGGCCCCATCCCCACCAAATATGAAGGCCCAAATATAGGATACAGGGTGTTATCCAGCCCCTCGAAAGATATCCCATTATAATTGTATTCTACGAAATTTCCAATTTTCGCCAGGCTAGCTAGGCCTGTTAATGGCCGTGTAAACCCAATTCCTTTTGAGGGTCGACTGGGTTTCCCCGGGGCCCCATCCCCACCAAATATGAAGGCCCAAATATGGGATACAGGGTGTTATCCAGCCCCTCGAAAGATATCCCATTATAATTGTATTCTACGAAATTTCCAATTTTCGCCAGGCTAGCTAGGCCTGTTAATGGCCGTGTAAACCCAATTCCTTTTGAGGGTCGACTGGGCTTCCCCGGGGCCCCATCCCCACCAAATATGAAGGCCCAAATATGGGATACAGGGTGTTATCCAGCCCCTCGAAAGATATCCCATTATAATTGTATTCTACGAAATTTCCAATTTTCGCCAGGGTAGCTAGGCCTGCTAATGGCCGTGTAAACCCAATTCCTTTTGAGGGTCGACTGGGCTTCCCCGGGGCCCCATCCCCACCAAATATGAAGGCCCAAATATGGGATACAGGGTGTTAGCCAGCCCCTCGAAAGATATCCCATTATAATTGTATTCTACGAAATTTCCAATTTTCGCCAGGCTAGCTAGGCCTGTTAATGGCCGTGTAAACCCAATTCCTTTTGAGGGTCGACTGGGCTTCCCCTGGGCCCCATCCCCACCAAATATGAAGGCCCAAATATGGGATACAGGGTGTTATCCAGCCCCTCGAAAGATATCCCATTATAATTGTATTCTACGAAATTTCCAATTTTCGCCAGGGTACCAAGGCCTGCTAATGGCCGTGTAAACCCAATTCCTTTTGAGGGTCGACTGGGCTTCCCCGGGGCCCCATCCCCACCAAATATGAAGGCCCAAATATGGGATACAGGGTGTTATCCAGCCCCTCGAAAGATATCCCATTATAATTGTATTCTACGAAATTTCCAATTTTCGCCAGGCTAGCTAGGCCTGTTAATGGCCGTGTAAACCCAATTCCTTTTGAGGGTCGACTGGGCTTCCCCGGGGCCCCATCCCCACCAAATATGAAGGCCCAAATATAGGATACAGGGTGTTATCCAGCCCCTCGAAAGATATCCCATTATAATTGTATTCTACGAAATTTCCAATTTTCGCCAGGCTAGCTAGGCCTGTTAATGGCCGTGTAAACCCAATTCCTTTTGAGGGTCGACTGGGTTTCCCCGGGGCCCCATCCCCACCAAATATGAAGGCCCAAATATGGGATACAGGGTGTTAGCCAGCCCCTCGAAAGATATCCCATTATAATTGTATTCTACGAAATTTCCAATTTTCGCCAGGCTAGCTAGGCCTGTTAATGGCCGTGTAAGCCCAATTCCTTTTGAGGGTCGACTGGGCTTCCCTGGGGCCCATCCCCACCAAATATGAAGGCCCAAATATGGGATACAGGGTGTTAGCCAGCCCCTCGAAAGATATCCCATTATAATTGTATTCTACGAAATTTCCAATTTTCGCCAGGCTAGCTAGGCCTGTTAATGGCCGTGTAAACCCAATTCCTTTTGAGGGTCGACTGGGCTTCCCCGGGGCCCCATCCCCACCAAATATGAAGGCCTAAATATGGGATACAGGGTGTTATCCAGCCCCTCGAAAGATATCCCATTATAATTGTATTCTACGAAATTTCCAATTTTCGCCAGGCTAGCTAGGCCTGTTAATGGCCGTGTAAACCCAATTCCTTTTGAGGGTCGACTGGGTTTCCCCGGGGCCCCATCCCCACCAAATATGAAGGCCCAAATATAGGATACAGGGTGTTATCCAGCCCCTCGAAAGATATCCCATTATAATTGTATTCTACGAAATTTCCAATTTTCGCCAGGGTACCAAGGCCTGTTAATGGCCGTGTAAACCCAATTCCTTTTGAGGGTCGACTGGGCTTCCCCGGGGCCCCATCCCCACCAAATATGAAGGCCCAAATATGGGATACAGGGTGTTAGCCAGCCCTTCGAAAGATATCCCATTATAATTGTATTCTACGAAATTTCCAATTTTCGTCAGGCTAGCTAGGCCTGTTAATGGCCGTGTAAACCCAATTCCTTTTGAGGGTCGACTGGGCTTCCCCGGGGCCCCATCCCCACCAAATATGAAGGCCCAAATATAGGATACAGGGTGTTATCCAGCCCCTCGAAAGATATCCCATTATAATTGTATTCTACGAAATTTCCAATTTTCGCCAGGCTAGCTAGGCCTGTTAATGGCCGTGTAAACCCAATTCCTTTTGAGGGTCGACTGGGTTTCCCCGGGGCCCCATCCCCACCAAATATGAAGGCCCAAATATGGGATACAGGGTGTTAGCCAGCCCCTCGAAAGATATCCCATTATAATTGTATTCTACGAAATTTCCAATTTTCGCCAGGCTAGCTAGGCCTGTTAATGGCCGTGTAAACCCAATTCCTTTTGAGGGTCGACTGGGCTTCCCTGGGGCCCATCCCCACCAAATATGAAGGCCCAAATATGGGATACAGGGTGTTAGCCAGCCCCTCGAAAGATATCCCATTATAATTGTATTCTACGAAATTTCCAATTTTCGCCAGGCTAGCTAGGCCTGTTAATGGCCGTGTAAACCCAATTCCTTTTGAGGGTCGACTGGGCTTCCCCGGGGTCCCATCCCCACCAAATATGAAGGCCCAAATATGGGATACAGGGTGTTAGCCAGCCCCTCGAAAGATATCCCATTATAATTGTATTCTACGAAATTTCCAATTTTCGCCAGGCTAGCTAGGCCTGTTAATGGCCGTGTAAACCCAATTCCTTTTGAGGGTCGACTGGGCTTCCCCGGGGCCCCATCCCCACCAAATATGAAGGCCCAAATATGGGATACAGGGTGTTATCCAGCCCCTCGAAAGATATCCCATTATAATTGTATTCTACGAAATTTCCAATTTTCGCCAGGGTAGCTAGGCCTGCTAATGGCCGTGTAAACCCAATTCCTTTTGAGGGTCGACTGGGCTTCCCCGGGGCCCCATCCCCACCAAATATGAAGGCCCAAGTATGGGATACAGGGTGTTATCCAGCCCCTCGAAAGATATCCCATTATAATTGTATTCTACGAAATTTCCAATTTTCGCCAGGCTAGCTAGGCCTGTTAATGGCCGTGTAAACCCAATTCCTTTTGAGGGTCGACTGGGCTTCCCCTGGGCCCCATCCCCACCAAATATGAAGGCCCAAATATGGGATACAGGGTGTTATCCAGCCCCTCGAAAGATATCCCATTATAATTGTATTCTACGAAATTTCCAATTTTCGCCTGGGTACCAAGGCCTGCTAATGGCCGTGTAAACCCAATTCCTTTTGAGGGTCGACTGGGCTTCCCCGGGGCCCCATCCCCACCAAATATGAAGGCCCAAATATGGGATACAGGGTGTTAGCCAGCCCCTCGAAAGATATCCCATTATAATTGTATTCTACGAAATTTCCAATTTTCGCCAGGCTAGCTAGGCCTGTTAATGGCCGTGTAAACCCAATTCCTTTTGAGGGTCGACTGGGCTTCCCCTGGGCCCCATCCCCACCAAATATGAAGGCCCAAATATGGGATACAGGGTGTTATCCAGCCCCTCGAAAGATATCCCATTATAATGTATTCTACGAAATTTCCAATTTTCGCCAGGCTAGCTAGGCCTGTTAATGGCCGTGTAAACCCAATTCCTTTTGAGGGTCGATTGGGCTTCCCCGGGGCCCCATCCCCACCAAATATGAAGGCCCAAATATGGGATACAGGGTGTTATCCAGCCACTCGAAAGATATCCCATTATAATTGTATTCTACGAAATTTCCAATTTTCGCCAGGCTAGCTAGGACTGTTAATGGCCGTGTAAACCCAATTCCTTTTGAGGGTCGACTGGGCTTCCCCGGGGCCCCATCCCCACCAAATATGAAGGCCCAAATATGGGATACAGGGTGTTATCCAGCCCCTCGAAAGATATCCCATTATAATTGTATTCTACGAAATTTCCAATTTTCGCCAGGGTAGCTAGGCCTGCTAATGGCCGTGTAAACCCAATTCCTTTTGAGGGTCGACTGGGCTTCCCCGGGGCCCCATCCCCACCAAATATGAAGGCCCAAATATGGGATACAGGGTGTTAGCCAGCCCCTCGAAAGATATCCCATTATAATTGTGTTCTACGAAATTTCCAATTTTCGCCAGGCTAGCTAGGCCTGTTAATGGCCGTGTAAACCCAATTCCTTTTGAGGGTCGATTGGGCTTCCCCGGGGCCCCATCCCCACCAAATATGAAGGCCCAAATATGGGATACAGGGTGTTATCCAGCCCCTCGAAAGATATCCCATTATAATTGTATTCTACGAAATTTCCAATTTTCGCCAGGGTAGCTAGGCCTGCTAATGGCCGTGTAAACCCAATTCCTTTTGAGGGTCGACTGGGCTTCCCCGGGGCCCCATCCCCACCAAATATGAAGGCCCAAATATGGGATACAGGGTGTTAGCCAGCCCCTCGAAAGATATCCCATTATAATTGTATTCTACGAAATTTCCAATTTTCGCCAGGCTAGCTAGGCCTGTTAATGGCCGTGTAAACCCAATTCCTTTTGAGGGTCGACTGGGCTTCCCCGGGGCCCCATCCCCACCAAATATGAAGGCCCAAATATAGGATACAGGGTGTTATCCAGCCCCTCGAAAGATATCCCATTATAATTGTATTCTACGAAATTTCCAATTTTCGCCAGGCTAGCTAGGCCTGTTAATGGCCGTGTAAACCCAATTCCTTTTGAGGGTCGACTGGGCTTCCCCGGGGCCCCATCCCCACCAAATATGAAAGCCCAAATATGGGATACAGGGTGTTAGCCAGCCCCTCGAAAGATATCCCATTATAATTGTATTCTACGAAATTTCCAATTTTCGCCAGGCTAGCTAGGCCTGCTAATGGCCGTGTAAACCCAATTCCTTTTGAGGGTCGACTGGGCTTCCCCGGGGCCCCATCCCCACCAAATATGAAGGCCCAAATATGGGATACAGGGTGTTAGCCAGCCCCTCGAAAGATATCCCATTATAATTGTATTCTACGAAATTTCCAATTTTCGCCAGGCTAGCTAGGCCTGTTAATGGCCGTGTAAACCCAATTCCTTTTGAGGGTCGACTGGGCTTCCCCTGGGCCCCATCTCCACCAAATATGAAGGCCCAAATATGGGATACAGGGTGTTTTCCAGCCCCTCGAAAGATATCCCATTATAATTGTATTCTACGAAATTTCCAATTTTCGCCAGGGTACCAAGGCCTGCTAATGGCCGTGTAAACCCAATTCCTTTTGAGGGTCGACTGGGCTTCCCCGGGGCCCGATCCCCACCAAATATGAAGGCCCAAATATAGGATACAGGGTGTTAGCCAGCCCCTCGAAAGATATCCCATTATAATTGTATTCTACGAAATTTCCAATTTTCGCCAGGCTAGCTAGGCCTGTTAATGGCCGTGTAAACCCAATTCCTTTTGAGGGTCGACTGGGCTTCCCCGGGGCCCCATCCCCACCAAATATGAAGGCCCAAATATAGGATACAGGGTGTTATCCAGCCACTCGAAAGATATCCCATTATAATTGTATTCTACGAAATTTCCAATTTTCGCCAGGCTAGCTAGGCCTGTTAATGGCCGTGTAAACCCAATTCCTTTTGAGGGTCGACTGGGCTTCCCCGGGGCCCCATCCCCACCAAATATGAAGGCCCAAATATGGGATACAGGGTGTTAGCCAGCCCCTCGAAAGATATCCCATTATAATTGTATTCTACGAAATTTCCAATTTTCGCCAGGCTAGCTAGGCCTGTTAATGGCCGTGTAAACCCAATTCCTTTTGAGGGTCGACTGGGCTTCCCTGGGGCCCCGTCCCCACCAAATTTGAAGGCCCAAATATGGGATACAGGGTGTTATCCAGCCCCTCGAAAGATATCCCATTATAATTGTATTCTACGAAATTTCCAATTTTCGCCAGGGTAGCTAGGCCTGCTAATGGCCGTGTAAACCCAATTCCTTTTGAGGGTCGACTGGGCTTCCCCGGGGCCCCATCCCCACCAAATATGAAGGCCCAAATATGGGATACAGGGTGTTAGCCAGCCCCTCGAAAGATATCCCATTATAATTGTGTTCTACGAAATTTCCAATTTTCGCCAGGCTAGCTAGGCCTGTTAATGGCCGTGTAAACCCAATTCCTTTTGAGGGTCGACTGGGCTTCCCCGGGGCCCCATCCCCACCAAATATGAAGGCCCAAATATGGGATACAGGGTGTTATCCAGCCCCTCGAAAGATATCCCATTATAATTGTATTCTACGAAATTTCCAATTTTCGCCAGGCTAGCTAGGCCTGCTAATGGCCGTGTAAACCCAATTCCTTTTGAGGGTCGACTGGGCTTCCCCGGGGCCCCATCCCCACCAAATATGAAGGCCCAAATATAGGATACAGGGTGTTAGCCAGCCCCTCGAAAGATATCCCATTATAATTGTGTTCTACGAAATTTCCAATTTTCGCCAGGCTAGCTAGGCCTGTTAATGGCCGTGTAAACCCAATTCCTTTTGAGGGTCGACTGGGCTTCCCCGGGGCCCCATCCCCACCAAATATGAAGGCCCAAATATAGGATACAGGGTGTTAGCCAGCCCCTCGAAAGATATCCCATTATAATTGTATTCTACGAAATTTCCAATTTTCGCCAGGCTAGCTAGGCCTGTTAATGGCCGTGTAAACCCAATTCCTTTTGAGGGTCGACTGGGCTTCCCCGGGGCCCCATCCCCACCAAATATGAAGGCCCAAATATAGGATACAGGGTGTTATCCAGCCACTCGAAAGATATCCCATTATAATTGTATTCTACGAAATTTCCAATTTTCGCCAGGCTAGCTAGGCCTGTTAATGGCCGTGTAAACCCAATTCCTTTTGAGGGTCGACTGGGCTTCCCCGGGGCCCCATCCCCACCAAATATGAAGGCCCAAATATGGGATACAGGGTGTTAGCCAGCCCCTCGAAAGATATCCCATTATAATTGTATTCTACGAAATTTCCAATTTTCGCCAGGCTAGCTAGGCCTGTTAATGGCCGTGTAAACCCAATTCCTTTTGAGGGTCGACTGGGCTTCCCTGGGGCCCCGTCCCCACCAAATTTGAAGGCCCAAATATGGGATACAGGGTGTTATCCAGCCCCTCGAAAGATATCCCATTATAATTGTATTCTACGAAATTTCCAATTTTCGCCAGGGTAGCTAGGCCTGCTAATGGCCGTGTAAACCCAATTCCTTTTGAGGGTCGACTGGGCTTCCCCGGGGCCCCATCCCCACCAAATATGAAGGCCCAAATATGGGATACAGGGTGTTAGCCAGCCCCTCGAAAGATATCCCATTATAATTGTGTTCTACGAAATTTCCAATTTTCGCCAGGCTAGCTAGGCCTGTTAATGGCCGTGTAAACCCAATTCCTTTTGAGGGTCGACTGGGCTTCCCCGGGGCCCCATCCCCACCAAATATGAAGGCCCAAATATGGGATACAGGGTGTTATCCAGCCCCTCGAAAGATATCCCATTATAATTGTATTCTACGAAATTTCCAATTTTCGCCAGGCTAGCTAGGCCTGCTAATGGCCGTGTAAACCCAATTCCTTTTGAGGGTCGACTGGGCTTCCCCGGGGCCCCATCCCCACCAAATATGAAGGCCCAAATATAGGATACAGGGTGTTAGCCAGCCCCTCGAAAGATATCCCATTATAATTGTGTTCTACGAAATTTCCAATTTTCGCCAGGCTAGCTAGGCCTGTTAATGGCCGTGTAAACCCAATTCCTTTTGAGGGTCGACTGGGCTTCCCCGGGGCCCCATCCCCACCAAATATGAAGGCCCAAATATGGGATACAGGGTGTTAGCCAGCCCCTCGAAAGATATCCCATTATAATTGTATTCTACGAAATTTCTAATTTTCGCCAGGGTAGCTAGGCCTGCTAATGGCCGTGTAAACCAGATTCCTTTTGAGGGTCGACTAAGCTTCCCTGGGGCCCCATCCCCACCAAATATGAAGGCCCAAATATGGGATACAGGGTGTTAGCCAGCCCCTCGAAAGATATCCCATTATAATTGTATTCTACGAAATTTCCAATTTTCGCCAGGCTAGCTAGGCCTGTTAATGGCCGTGTAAACCCAATTCCTTTTGAGGGTCGACTGGGCTTCCCCGGGGCCCCATCCCCACCAAATATAAAGGCCCAAATATGGGATACAGGGTGTTAGCCAGCCCCTCGAAAGATATCCCATTATAATTGTATTCTACGAAATTTCCAATTTTCGCCAGGGTAGCTAGGCCTGCTAATGGCCGTGTAAACCCAATTCCTTTTGAGGGTCGACTGGGCTTCCCCGGGGCCCCATCCCCACCAAATATGAAGGCCCAAATATGGGATACAGGGTGTTAGCCAGCCCCTCGAAAGATATCCCATTATAATTGTATTCTACGAAATTTCCAATTTTCGCCAGGCTAGCTAGGCCTGTTAATGGCCGTGTTAACCCAATTCCTTTTGAGGGTCGACTGGGCTTCCCCGGGGCCCCATCCCCACCAAATATGAAGGCCCAAATATCGGATACAGGGTGTTACCCAGCCCCTCGAAAGATATTCCATTATAATTGTATTCTACGAAATTTCCAATTTTCGCCAGGGTAGCTAGGCCTGCTAATGGCCGTGTAAACCCAATTCCTTTTGAGGGTCGACTGGGCTTCCCCGGGGCCCCATCCCCACCAAATATGAAGGCCCAAATATGGGATACAGGGTGTTAGCCAGCCCCTCGAAAGATATCCCATTATAATTGTATTCTACGAAATTTCCAATTTTCGCCAGGCTAGCTAGGCCTGTTAATGGCCGTGTAAACCCAATTCCTTTTGAGGGTCGACTGGGCTTCCCCGGGGCCCCATCCCCACCAAATATGAAGGCCCAAATATGGGATACAGGGTGTTAGCCAGCCCCTCGAAAGATATCCCATTATAATTGTATTCTACGAAATTTCCAATTTTCGCCAGGCTAGCTAGGCCTGCTAATGGCCGTGTAAACCCAATTCCTTTTGAGGGTCGACTGGGCTTCCCCGGGGCCCCATCCCCACCAAATATGAAGGCCCAAATATGGGATACAGGGTGTTATCCAGCCCCTCGAAAGATATCCCATTATAATTGTATTCTACGAAATTTCCAATTTTCGCCAGGCTAGCTAGGCCTGCTAATGGCCGTGTAAACCCAATTCCTTTTGAGGGTCGACTGGGCTTCCCCGGGGCCCCATCCCCACCAAATATGAAGGCCCAAATATGGGATACAGGGTGTTAGCCAGCCCCTCGAAAGATATCCCATTATAATTGTGTTCTACGAAATTTCCAATTTTCGCCAGGCTAGCTAGGCCTGTTAATGGCCGTGTAAACCCAATTCCTTTTGAGGGTCGACTGGGCTTCCCCGGGGCCCCATCCCCACCAAATATGAAGGCCCAAATATGGGATACAGGGTGTTAGCCAGCCCCTCGAAAGATATCCCATTATAATTGTATTCTACGAAATTTCTAATTTTCGCCAGGGTAGCTAGGCCTGCTAATGGCCGTGTAAACCAGATTCCTTTTGAGGGTCGACTAAGCTTCCCTGGGGCCCCATCCCCACCAAATATGAAGGCCCAAATATGGGATACAGGGTGTTAGCCAGCCCCTCGAAAGATATCCCATTATAATTGTATTCTACGAAATTTCCAATTTTCGCCAGGCTAGCTAGGCCTGTTAATGGCCGTGTAAACCCAATTCCTTTTGAGGGTCGACTGGGCTTCCCCGGGGCCCCATCCCCACCAAATATAAAGGCCCAAATATGGGATACAGGGTGTTAGCCAGCCCCTCGAAAGATATCCCATTATAATTGTATTCTACGAAATTTCCAATTTTCGCCAGGGTAGCTAGGCCTGCTAATGGCCGTGTAAACCCAATTCCTTTTGAGGGTCGACTGGGCTTCCCCGGGGCCCCATCCCCACCAAATATGAAGGCCCAAATATGGGATACAGGGTGTTAGCCAGCCCCTCGAAAGATATCCCATTATAATTGTATTCTACGAAATTTCCAATTTTCGCCAGGCTAGCTAGGCCTGTTAATGGCCGTGTTAACCCAATTCCTTTTGAGGGTCGACTGGGCTTCCCCGGGGCCCCATCCCCACCAAATATGAAGGCCCAAATATCGGATACAGGGTGTTAGCCAGCCCCTCGAAAGATATTCCATTATAATTGTATTCTACGAAATTTCCAATTTTCGCCAGGGTAGCTAGGCCTGCTAATGGCCGTGTAAACCCAATTCCTTTTGAGGGTCGACTGGGCTTCCCCGGGGCCCCATCCCCACCAAATATGAAGGCCCAAATATGGGATACAGGGTGTTAGCCAGCCCCTCGAAAGATATCCCATTATAATTGTATTCTACGAAATTTCCAATTTTCGCCAGGCTAGCTAGGCCTGTTAATGGCCGTGTAAACCCAATTCCTTTTGAGGGTCGACTGGGCTTCCCCGGGGCCCCATCCCCACCAAATATGAAGGCCCAAATATGGGATACAGGGTGTTAGCCAGCCCCTCGAAAGATATCCCATTATAATTGTATTCTACGAAATTTCTAATTTTCGCCAGGCTAGCTAGGCCTGTTAATGGCCGTGTTAACCCAATTCCTTTTGAGGGTCGACTGGGCTTCCCCGGGGCCCCATCCCCACCAAATATGAAGGCCCAAATATGGGAAACAGGGTGTTAGCCAGCCCCTCGAAAGATATCCCATTATAATTGTATTCTACGAAATTTCCAATTTTCGCCAGGCTAGCTAGGCCTGTTAATGGCCGTGTTAACCCAATTCCTTTTGAGGGTCGACTGGGCTTCCCCGGGGCCCCATCCCCACCAAATATAAAGGCCCAAATATGGGATACAGGGTGTTAGCCAGCCCCTCGAAAGATATCCCATTATAATTGTATTCTATGAAATTTCCAATTTTCGCCAGGGTAGCTAGGCCTGCTAATGGCCGTGTAAACCCAATTCCTTTTGAGGGTCGACTGGGCTTCCCCGGGGCCCCATCCCCACCAAATATGAAGGCCCAAATATGGGATACAGGGTGTTAGCCAGCCCCTCGAAAGATATCCCATTATAATTGTATTCTACGAAATTTCCAATTTTCGCCAGGCTAGCTAGGCCTGTTAATGGCCGTGTTAACCCAATTCCTTTTGAGGGTCGACTGGGCTTCCCCGGGGCCCCATCCCCACCAAATATGAAGGCCCAAATATCGGATACAGGGTGTTAGCCAGCCCCTCGAAAGATATCCCATTATAATTGTATTCTACGAAATTTCCAATTTTCGCCAGGGTAGCTAGGCCTGCTAATGGCCGTGTAAACCCAATTCCTTTTGAGGGTCGACTGGGCTTCCCCGGGGCCCCATCCCCACCAAATATGAAGGCCCAAATATGGGATACAGGGTGTTAGCCAGCCCCTCGAAAGATATCCCATTATAATTGTATTCTACGAAATTTCCAATTTTCGCCAGGCTAACTAGGCCTGTTAATGGCCGTGTAAACCCAATTCCTTTTGAGGGTCGACTGGGCTTCCCCGGGGCCCCATCCCCACCAAATATGAAGGCCCAAATATGGGATACAGGGTGTTAGCCAGCCCCTCGAAAGATATCCCATTATAATTGTATTCTACGAAATTTCCAATTTTCGCCAGGCTAGCGAGGCCTGCTAATGGCCGTGTAAACCCAATTCCTTTTGAGGGTCGACTGGGCTTCCCCGGGGCCCCATCCCCACCAAATATGAAGGCCCAAATATGGGATACAGGGTGTTAGCCAGCCCCTCGAAAGATATCCCATTATAATTGTATTCTACGAAATTTCCAATTTTCGCCAGGGTAGCTAGGCCTGCTAATGGCCGTGTAAACCCAATTCCTTTTGAGGGTCGACTGGGCTTCCCCGGGGCCCCATCCCCACCAAATATGAAGGCCCAAATATGGGATACAGGGTGTTAGCCAGCCCCTCGAAAGATATCCCATTATAATTGTATTCTACGAAATTTCCAATTTTCGCCAGGCTAGCTAGGCCTGCTAATGGCCGTGTAAACCCAATTCCTTTTGAGTGTCGACTGGGCTTCCCCGGGGCCCCATCCCCACCAAATATGAAGGCCCAAATATGGGATACAGGGTGTTAGCCAGCCCCTCGAAAGATATCCCATTATAATTGTATTCTACGAAATTTCCAATTTTCGCCAGGCTAGCTAGGCCTGTTAATGGCCGTGTAAACCCAATTCCTTTTGAGGGTCGACTGGGCTTCCCCGGGGCCCCATCCCCACCAAATATGAAGGCCCAAATATGGGATACAGGGTGTTAGCCAGCCCCTCGAAAGATATCCCATTATAATTGTGTTCTACGAAATTTCCAATTTTCGCCAGGCTAGCTAGGCCTGTTAATGGCCGTGTAAACCCAATTCCTTTTGAGGGTCGACTGGGCTTCCCCGGGGCCCATCCCCACCAAATATGAAGGCCCAAATATGGGATACAGGGTGTTAGCCAGCCCCTCGAAAGATATCCCATTATAATTGTAATCTACGAAATTTCGAATTTTCGCCAGTGTAGCTAGGCCTGCTAATGGCCGTGTAAACCCAATTCCTTTTGAGGGTCGACTAAGCTTCCCCGGGGCCCCATCCCCACCAAATATGAAGGCCCAAATATGGGATACAGGGTGTTAGCCAGCCCCTCGAAAGATATCCCATTATAATTGTATTCTACGAAATTTCCAATTTTCGCCAGGCTAGCTAGGCCTGTTAATGGCCGTGTAAACCCAATTCCTTTTGAGGGTCGACTGGGCTTCCCCGGGGCCCCATCCCCACCAAATATGAAGGCCCAAATATGGGATACAGGGTGTTAGCCAGCCCCTCGAAAGATATCCCATTATAATTGTATTCTACGAAATTTCCAATTTTCGCCAGGGTAGCTAGGCCTGCTAATGGCCGTGTAAACCCAATTCCTTTTGAGGGTCGACTGGGCTTCCCCGGGGCCCCATCCCCACCAAATATGAAGGCCCAAATATGGGATACAAGGTGTTATCCAGCCCCTCGACAGATATCCCATTATAATTGTATTCTACGAAATTTCCAATTTTCGCCAGGCTAGCTAGGCCTGCTAATGGCCGTGTAAACCCAATTCCTTTTGAGGGTCGACTGGGCTTCCCCGGGGCCCCATCCCCACCAAATATGAAGGCCCAAATATGGGATACAGGGTGTTAGCCAGCCCCTCGAAAGATATCCCATTATAATTGTATTCTACGAAATTTCCAATTTTCGCCAGGCTAGCTAGGCCTGTTAATGGCCGTGTAAACCCAATTCCTTTTGAGGGTCGACTGGGCTTCCCCGGGGCCCCATCCCCACCAAATATGAAGGCCCAAATATGGGATACAGGGTGTTATCCAGCCCCTCGAAAGATATCCCATTATAATTGTATTCTACGAAATTTCCAATTTTCGCCAGGGTACCAAGGCCTGCTAATGGCCGTGTAAACCCAATTCCTTTTGAGGGTCGACTGGGCTTCCCCGGGGCCCCATCCCCACCAAATATGAAGGCCCAAATATGGGATACAGGGTGTTATCCAGCCCCTCGAAAGATATCCCATTATAATTGTATTCTACGAAATTTCCAATTTTCGCCAGGCTAGCTAGGCCTGTTAATGGCCGTGTAAACCCAATTCCTTTTGAGGGTCGACTGGGCTTCCCCGGGGCCCCATCCCCACCAAATATGAAGGCCCAAATATAGGATACAGGGTGTTATCCAGCCCCTCGAAAGATATCCCATTATAATTGTATTCTACGAAATTTCCAATTTTCGCCAGGCTAGCTAGGCCTGTTAATGGCCGTGTAAACCCAATTCCTTTTGAGGGTCGACTGGGCTTCCCCGGGGCCCCATCCCCACCAAATATGAAGGCCCAAATATGGGATACAGGGTGTTAGCCAGCCCCTCGAAAGATATCCCATTATAATTGTATTCTACGAAATTTCCAATTTTCGCCAGGCTAGCTAGGCCTGTTAATGGCCGTGTAAACCCAATTCCTTTTGAGGGTCGACTGGGCTTCCCTGGGGCCCCATCCCCGCCAAATATGAAGGCCCAAATATGGGATACAGGGTGTTATCCAGCCCCTCGAAAGATATCCCATTATAATTGTATTCTACGCAATTTCCAATTTTCGCCAGGGTGTCTAGGCCTGCTAATGGCCGTGTAAACCCAATTCCTTTTGAGGGTCGACTGGGCTTCCCCGGGGCCCCATCCCCACCAAATATGAAGGCCCAAATATGGGATACAGGGTGTTAGCCAGCCCCTCGAAAGATATCCCATTATAATTGTGTTCTACGAAATTTCCAATTTTCCCCAGGCTTGCTAGGCCTGTTAATGGCCGTGTAAACCCAATTCCTTTTGAGGGTCGACTGGGCTTCCCCTGGGCCCCATCCCCACCAAATATGAAGGCCCAAATATGGGATACAGGGTGTTAGCCAGCCCCTCGAAAGATATCCCATTATAATTGTATTCTACGAAATTTCCAATTTTCGCCAGGCTAACTAGGCCTGTTAATGGCCGTGTAAACCCAATTCCTTTTGAGGGTCGACTGGGCTTCCCCGGGGCCCCATCCCCACCAAATATGAAGGCCCAAATATGGGATACAGGGTGTTAGCCAGCCCCTCGAAAGATATCCCATTATAATTGTATTCTACGAAATTTCCAATTTTCGCCAGGCTAGCTAGGCCTGCTAATGGCCGTGTAAACCCACTTCCTTTTGAGGGTCGACTGGGCTTCCCCGGGGCCCCATCCCCACCAAATATGAAGGCCCAAATATGGGATACAGGGTGTTAGCCAGCCCCTCGAAAGATATCCCATTATAATTGTATTCTACGAAATTTCCAATTTTCGCCAGGCTAGCTAGGCCTGCTAATGGCCGTGTAAACCCAATTCCTTTTGAGGGTCGACTGGGCTTCCCCGGGGCCCCATCCCCACCAAATATGAAGGCCCAAATATGGGATACAGGGTGTTAGCCAGCCCCTCGAAAGATATCCCATTATAATTGTATTCTACGAAATTTCCAATTTTCGCCAGGGTAGCTAGGCCTGCTAATGGCCGTGTAAACCCAATTCCTTTTGAGGGTCGACTGGGCTTCCCCGGGGCCCCATCCCCACCAAATATGAAGGCCCAAATATGGGATACAGGGTGTTAGCCAGCCCCTCGAAAGATATCCCATTATAATTGTATTCTACGAAATTTCCAATTTTCGCCAGGCTAGCTAGGCCTGTTAATGGCCGTGTTAACCCAATTCCTTTTGAGGGTCGACTGGGCTTCCCCGGGGCCCCATCCCCACCAAATATGAAGGCCCAAATATGGGATACAGGGTGTTAGCCAGCCCCTCGAAAGATATCCCATTATAATTGTATTCTACGAAATTTCCAATTTTCGCCAGGCTAGCTAGGCCTGCTAATGGCCGTGTAAACCCAATTCCTTTTGAGGGTCGACTGGGCTTCCCCGGGGCCCCATCCCCACCAAATATGAAGGCCCAAATATGGGATACAGGGTGTTATCCAGCCCCTCGAAAGATATCCCATTATAATTGTATTCTACGAAATTTCCAATTTTCGCCAGGCTAACTAGGCCTGTTAATGGCCGTGTAAACCCAATTCCTTTTGAGGGTCGACTGGGCTTCCCCGGGGCCCCATCCCCACCAAATATGAAGGCCCAGATATGGGATACAGGGTGTTAGCCAGCCCCTCGAAAGATATCCCATTATAATTGTATTCTACGAAATTTCCAATTTTCGCCAGGCTAGCTAGGCCTGTTAATGGCCGTGTAAACCCAATTCCTTTTGAGGGTCGACTGGGCTTCCCCGGGGCCCCATCCCCACGAAATATGAAGGCCCAAATATGGGATACAGGGTGTTATCCAGCCCCTCGAAAGATATCCCATTATAATTGTATTCTACGAAATTTCCAACTTTCGCCAGGGTAGCTAGGCCTGCTAATGGCCGTGTAAACCCAATTCCTTTTGAGGGTCGACTGGGCTTCCCCGGGGCCCCATCCCCACCAAATATGAAGGCCCAAATATGGGATACAAGGTGTTATCCAGCCCCTCGACAGATATCCCATTATAATTGTATTCTACGAAATTTCCAATTTTCGCCAGGCTAGCTAGGCCTGCTAATGGCCGTGTAAACCCAATTCCTTTTGAGGGTCGACTGGGCTTCCCCGGGGCTCCATCCCCAGCAAATATGAAGGCCCAAATATGGGATACAGGGTGTTAGCCAGCCCCTCGAAAGATATCCCATTATAATTGTATTCTACGAAATTTCCAATTTTCGCCAGGGTAGCTAGGCCTGCTAATGGCCGTGTAAACCCAATTCCTTTTGAGGGTCGACTGGGCTTCCCCGGGGCCCCATCCCCACCAAATATGAAGGCCCAAATATGGGATACAGGGTGTTAGCCAGCCCCTCGAAAGATATCCCATTATAATTGTATTCTAAGAAATTTCCAATTTTCGCCAGGCTAGCTAGGACTGTTAATGGCCGTGTAAACCCAATTCCTTTTGAGGGTCGACTGGGCTTCCCCGGGGCCCCATCCCCACCAAATATGAAGGCCCAAATATGGGATACAGGGTGTTATCCAGCCCCTCGAAAGATATCCCATTATAATTGTATTCTACGAAATTTCCAATTTTCGCCAGGCTAGCTAGGCCTGCTAATGGCCGTGTAAACCAAATTCCTTTTGAGGGTCGACTGGGCTTCCCCGGGGCCCCATCCAGATCAAATATGAAGGCCCAAATATGGGATACAGGGTTTTAGCCAGCCCCTCGAAAGATATCCCATTATAATTGTATTCTACGAAATTTCCAATTTTCGCCAGGCTAGCTAGGCCTGCTAATGGCCGTGTAAACCCAATTCCTTTTGGGGGTCGACTGGGCTTCCCCGGGGCCCCATCCCCACCAAATATGAAGGCCCAAATATGGGATACAGGGTGTTAGCCAGCCCCTCGAAAGATATCCCATTATAATTGTATTCTACGAAATTTTCAATTTTCGCCAGGCTAGCTAGGCCTGTTAATGGCCGTGTAAACCCAATTCCTTTTGAGGGTCGACTGGGCTTTCCCGGGTCCCCATCCCCACCAAATATGAAGGCCCAAATATGGGATACAGGGTGTTAGCCAGCCCCTCGAAAGATATCCCATTATAATTGTATTCTACGAAATTTCCAATTTTCGCCAGGGTAGCTAGGCCTGCTAATGGCCGTGTAAACCCAATTCCTTTTGAGGGTCGACTGGGCTTCCCCGGGGCCCCATCCCCACCAAATATGAAGGCCCAAATATGGGATACAGGGTGTTAGCCAGCCCCTCGAAAGATATCCCATTATAATTGTATTTTACGAAATTTCCAATTTTCGCCAGGCTAGCTAGGCCTGTTAATGGCCGTGTAAACCCAATTCCTTTTGAGGGTCGACTGGGCTTCTCCGGGGCCCCATCCCCACCAAATATGAAGGCCCAAATATGGGATACAGGGTGTTATCCAGCCCCTCGAAAGATATCCCATTATAATTGTATTCTACGAAATTTCCAATTTTCGCCAGGCTAGCTAGGCCTGCTAATGGCCGTGTAAACCCAATTCCTTTTGAGGGTCGACTGGGCTTCCCCGGGGCCCCATCCCCACCAAATATGAAGGCCCAAATATGGGATACAGGGTGTTAGCCAGCCCCTCGAAAGATATCCCATTATAATTGTATTCTACGAAATTTCCAATTTTTGCCAGGCTAGCTAGGCCTGCTAATGGCCGTGTAAACCCAATTCCTTTTGAGGGTCGACTGGGCTTCCCCGGGGCCCCATCCCCACCAAATATGAAGGCCCAAATATGGGATACAGGGTGCTATCCAGCCCCTCGAAAGATATCCCATTATAATTGTATTCTACGAAATTTCCAATTTTCGCCAGGCTAGCTAGGCCTGTTAATGGCCGTGTAAACCCAATTCCTTTTGAGGGTCGACTGGGCTTCTCCGGGGCCCCATCCCCACCAAATATGAAGGCCCAAATATGGGATACAGGGTGTTAGCCAGCCCCTCGAAAGATATCCCATTATAATTGTATTCTACGAAATTTCCAATTTTCGCCAGGCTAGCTAGGCCTGCTAATGGCCGTGTAAACCCAATTCCTTTTGAGGGTCGACTGGGCTTCCCCGGGGCCCCATCCCCACCAAATATGAAGGCCCAAATATGGGATACAGGGTGTTATCCAGCCCCTCGAAAGATATCCCATTATAATTGTATTCTACGAAATTTCCAATTTTTGCCAGGCTAGCTAGGCCTGCTAATGGCCGTGTAAACCCAATTCCTTTTGAGGGTCGACTGGGCTTCCCCGGGGCCCCATCCCCACCAAATATGAAGGCCCAAATATGGGATACAGGGTGTTAGCCAGCCCCTCGAAAGATATCCCATTATAATTGTATTCTACGAAATTTCCAATTTTCGCCAGGCTAGCTAGGCCTGCTAATGGCCGTGTAAACCCAATTCCTTTTGAGGGTCGACTGGGCTTCCCCGGGGCCCCATCCCCACCAAATATGAAGGCCCAAATATGGGATACAGGGTGTTATCCAGCCCCTCGAAAGTTATCCCATTATAATTGTATTCTACGAAATTTCCAATTTTCGCCAGGCTAACTAGGCCTGTTAATGGCCGTGTAAACCCAATTCCTTTTGAGGGTCGACTGGGCTTCCCCGGGGCCCCATCCCCACCAAATATGAAGGCCCAAATATGGGATACAGGGTGTTAGCCAGCCCCTCGAAAGATATCCCATTATAATTGTATTCTACGAAATTTCCAATTTTCGCCAGGCTAGCTAGGCCTGTTAATGGCCGTGTAAACCCAATTCCTTTTGAGGGTCGACTGGGCTTCCCCGGGGCCCATCCCCACCAAATATGAAGGCCCAAATATGGGATACAGGGTGTTATCCTGCCCCTCGAAAGATATCCCATTATAATTGTATTCTACGAAATTTCCAATTTTCGCCAGGGTAGCTAGGCCTGCTAATGGCCGTGTAAACCCAATTCCTTTTGAGGGTCGACTGGGCTTCCCCGGGGCCCCATCCCCACCAAATATGAAGGCCCAAATATGGGATACAGGGTGTTAGCCAGCCCCTCGAAAGATATCCCATTATAATTGTGTTCTACGAAATTTCCAATTTTCGCCAGGCTAGCTAGGCCTGTTAATGGCCGTGTAAACCCAATTCCTTTTGAGGGTCGACTGGGCTTCCCCGGGGCCCATCCCCACCAAATATGAAGGCCCAAATATGGGATACAGGGTGTTAGCCAGCCCCTCGAAAGATATCCCATTATAATTGTATTCTACGAAATTTCCAATTTTCGCCAGGCTAGCTAGGCCTGCTAATGGCCGTGTAAACCCAATTCCTTTTGAGGGTCGACTAAGCTTCCCCGGGGCCCCATCCCCACCAAATATGAAGGCCCAAATATGGGATACAGGGTGTTATCCAGCCCCTCGAAAGATATCCCATTATAATTGTATTCTACGAAATTTCCAATTTTCGCCAGGCTAGCTAGGCCTGTTAATGGCCGTGTAAACCCAATTCCTTTTGAGGGTCGACTGGGCTTCCCCGGGGCCCCATCCCCATTAAATATAAAGGCCCAAATATGGGATACAGGGTGTTAGCCAGCCCCTCGAAAGATATCCCATTATAATTGTATTCTACGAAATTTCCAATTTTCGCCAGGGTAGCTAGGCCTGCTAATGGCCGTGTAAACCCAATTCCTTTTGAGGGTCGACTGGGCTTCCCCGGGGCCCCATCCCCACCAAATATGAAGGCCCAAATATGGGATACAAGGTGTTATCCAGCCCCTCGACAGATATCCCATTATAATTGTATTCTACGAAATTTCCAATTTTCGCCAGGCTAGCTAGGCCTGCTAATGGCCGTGTAAACCCAATTCCTTTTGAGGGTCGACTGGGCTTCCCCGGGGCCCCATCCCCACCAAATATGAAGGCCCAAATATGGGATACAGGGTGTTAGCCAGCCCCTCGAAAGATATCCCATTATAATTGTATTCTACGAAATTTCCAATTTTCGCCAGGGTAGCTAGGCCTGCTAATGGCCGTGTAAACCCAATTCCTTTTGAGGGTCGACTGGGCTTCCCCGGGGCCCCATCCCCACCAAATATGAAGGCCCAAATATGGGATACAGGGTGTTAGCCAGTCCCTCGAAAGATATCCCATTATAATTGTATTCTACGAAATTTCCAATTTTCGCCAGGCTAGCTAGGCCTGTTAATGGCCGTGTAAACCCAATTCCTTTTGAGGGTCGACTGGGCTTCCCCGGGGCCCCATCCCGATCAAATATGAAGGCCCAAATATGGGATACAGGGTGTTATCCAGCCCCTCGAAAGATATCCCATTATAATTGTATTCTACGAAATTTCCAATTTTCGCCAGGCTAGCTAGGCCTGCTAATGGCCGTGTAAACCCAATTCCTTTTGAGGGTCGACTGGGCTTCCCCGGGGCCCCATCCCCACCAAATATGAAGGCCCAAATATGGGATACAGGGTGTTAGCCAGCCCCTCGAAAGATATCCCATTATAATTGTATTCTACGAAATTTCCAATTTTCGCCAGGCTAGCTAGGCCTGCTAATGGCCGTGTAAACCCAATTCCTTTTGAGGGTCGACTGGGCTTCCCCGGGGCCCCATCCCCACCAAATATGAAGGCCCAAATATGGGATACAGGGTGCTATCCAGCCCCTCGAAAGATATCCCATTATAATTGTATTCTACGAAATTTCCAATTTTCGCCAGGCTAGCTAGGCCTGTTAATGGCCGTGTAAACCCAATTCCTTTTGAGGGTCGACTGGGCTTCTCCGGGGCCCCATTCCCACCAAATATGAAGGCCCAAATATGGGATACAGGGTGTTATCCAGCCCCTCGAAAGATATCCCATTATAATTGTATTCTACGAAATTTCCAATTTTCGCCAGGCTAGCTAGGCCTGCTAATGGCCGTGTAAACCCAATTCCTTTTGAGGGTCGACTGGGCTTCCCCGGGGCCCCATCCCCACCAAATATGAAGGCCCAAATATGGGATACAGGGTGTTAGCCAGCCCCTCGAAAGATATCCCATTATAATTGTATTCTACGAAATTTCCAATTTTTGCCAGGCTAGCTAGGCCTGCTAATGGCCGTGTAAACCCAATTCCTTTTGAGGGTCGACTGGGCTTCCCCGGGGCCCCATCCCCACCAAATATGAAGGCCCAAATATGGGATACAGGGTGCTATCCAGCCCCTCGAAAGATATCCCATTATAATTGTATTCTACGAAATTTCCAATTTTCGCCAGGCTAGCTAGGCCTGTTAATGGCCGTGTTAACCCAATTCCTTTTGAGGGTCGACTGGGCTTCCCCGGGGCCCCATCCCCACCAAATATGAAGGCCCAAATATGGGATACAGGGTGTTAGCCAGCCCCTCGAAAGATATCCCATTATAATTGTATTCTACGAAATTTCCAATTTTCGCCAGGCTAGCTAGGCCTGCTAATGGCCGTGTAAACCCAATTCCTTTTGAGGGTCGACTGGGCTTCCCCGGGGCCCCATCCCCACCAAATATGAAGGCCCAAATATGGGATACAGGGTGTTATCCAGCCCCTCGAAAGTTATCCCATTATAATTGTATTCTACGAAATTTCCAATTTTCGCCAGGCTAACTAGGCCTGTTAATGGCCGTGTAAACCCAATTCCTTTTGAGGGTCGACTGGGCTTCCCCGGGGCCCCATCCCCACCAAATATGAAGGCCCAAATATGGGATACAGGGTGTTATCCAGCCCCTCGAAAGATATCCCATTATAATTGTATTCTACGAAATTTCCAATTTTCGCCAGGCTAGCTAGGCCTGTTAATGGCCGTGTAAACCCAATTCCTTTTGAGGGTCGACTGGGCTTCCCCGGGGCCCATCCCCACCAAATATGAAGGCCCAAATATGGGATACAGGGTGTTATCCAGCCCCTCGAAAGATATCCCATTATAATTGTATTCTACAAAATTTCCAATTTTCGCCAGGGTAGCTAGGCCTGCTAATGGCCGTGTAAACCCAATTCCTTTTGAGGGTCGACTGGGCTTCCCCGGGGCCCCATCCCCACCAAATATGAAGGCCCAAATATGGGATACAGGGTGTTAGCCAGCCCCTCGAAAGATATCCCATTATAATTGTGTTCTACGAAATTTCCAATTTTCGCCAGGCTAGCTAGGCCTGTTAATGGCCGTGTAAACCCAATTCCTTTTGAGGGTCGACTGGGCTTCCCCGGGGCCCATCCCCACCAAATATGAAGGCCCAAATATGGGATACAGGGTGTTAGCCAGCCCCTCGAAAGATATCCCATTATAATTGTATTCTACGAAATTTCCAATTTTCGCCAGGGTAGCTAGGCCTGCTAATGGCCGTGTAAACCCAATTCCTTTTGAGGGTCGACTAAGCTTCCCCGGGGCCCCATCCCCACCAAATATGAAGGCCCAAATATGGGATACAGGGTGTTATCCAGCCCCTCGAAAGATATCCCATTATAATTGTATTCTACGAAATTTCCAATTTTCGCCAGGCTAGCTAGGCCTGTTAATGGCCGTGTAAACCCAATTCCTTTTGAGGGTCGACTGGGCTTCCCCGGGGCCCCATCCCCATTAAATATAAAGGCCCAAATATGGGATACAGGGTGTTAGCCAGCCCCTCGAAAGATATCCCATTATAATTGTATTCTACGAAATTTCCAATTTTCGCCAGGGTAGCTAGGCCTGCTAATGGCCGTGTAAACCCAATTCCTTTTGAGGGTCGACTGGGCTTCCCCGGGGCCCCATCCCCACCAAATATGAAGGCCCAAATATGGGATACAAGGTGTTATCCAGCCCCTCGACAGATATCCCATTATAATTGTATTCTACGAAATTTCCAATTTTCGCCAGGCTAGCTAGGCCTGCTAATGGCCGTGTAAACCCAATTCCTTTTGAGGGTCGACTGGGCTTCCCCGGGGCCCCATCCCCACCAAATATGAAGGCCCAAATATGGGATACAGGGTGTTAGCCAGCCCCTCGAAAGATATCCCATTATAATTGTATTCTACGAAATTTCCAATTTTCGCCAGGGTAGCTAGGCCTGCTAATGGCCGTGTAAACCCAATTCCTTTTGAGGGTCGACTGGGCTTCCCCGGGGCCCCATCCCCACCAAATATGAAGGCCCAAATATGGGATACAGGGTGTTAGCCAGCCCCTCGAAAGATATCCCATTATAATTGTATTCTACGAAATTTCCAATTTTCGCCAGGCTAGCTAGGCCTGCTAATGGCCGTGTAAACCCAATTCCTTTTGAGGGTCGACTGGGCTTCCCCGGGGCCCCATCCCGATCAAATATGAAGGCCCAAATATGGGATACAGGGTGTTATCCAGCCCCTCGAAAGATATCCCATTATAATTGTATTCTACGAAATTTCCAATTTTCGCCAGGCTAGCTAGGCCTGCTAATGGCCGTGTAAACCCACTTCCTTTTGAGGGTCGACTGGGCTTCCCCGGGGCCCCATCCCCACCAAATATGAAGGCCCAAATATGGGATACAGGGTGTTAGCCAGCCCCTCGAAAGATATCCCATTATAATTGTATTCTACGAAATTTCCAATTTTTGCCAGGCTAGCTAGGCCTGCTAATGGCCGTGTAAACCCAATTCCTTTTGAGGGTCGACTGGGCTTCCCCGGGGCCCCATCCCCACCAAATATGAAGGCCCAAATATGGGATACAGGGTGCTATCCAGCCCCTCGAAAGATATCCCATTATAATTGTATTCTACGAAATTTCCAATTTTCGCCAGGCTAGCTAGGCCTGTTAATGGCCGTGTTAACCCAATTCCTTTTGAGGGTCGACTGGGCTTCCCCGGGGCCCCATCCCCACCAAATATGAAGGCCCAAATATGGGATACAGGGTGTTAGCCAGCCCCTCGAAAGATATCCCATTATAATTGTATTCTACGAAATTTCCAATTTTCGCCAGGCTAGCTAGGCCTGCTAATGGCCGTGTAAACCCAATTCCTTTTGAGGGTCGACTGGGCTTCCCCGGGGCCCCATCCCCACCAAATATGAAGGCCCAAATATGGGATACAGGGTGTTATCCAGCCCCTCGAAAGTTATCCCATTATAATTGTATTCTACGAAATTTCCAATTTTCGCCAGGCTAACTAGGCCTGTTAATGGCCGTGTAAACCCAATTCCTTTTGAGGGTCGACTGGGCTTCCCCGGGGCCCCATCCCCACCAAATATGAAGGCCCAAATATGGGATACAGGGTGTTAGCCAGCCCCTCGAAAGATATCCCATTATAATTGTATTCTACGAAATTTCCAATTTTCGCCAGGCTAGCTAGGCCTGTTAATGGCCGTGTAAACCCAATTCCTTTTGAGGGTCGACTGGGCTTCCCCGGGGCCCATCCCCACCAAATATGAAGGCCCAAATATGGGATACAGGGTGTTATCCAGCCCCTCGAAAGATATCCCATTATAATTGTATCCTACGAAATTTCCAATTTTCGCCAGGGTAGCTAGGCCTGCTAATGGCCGTGTAAACCCAATTCCTTTTGAGGGTCGACTGGGCTTCCCCGGGGCCCCATCCCCACCAAATATGAAGGCCCAAATATGGGATACAGGGTGTTAGCCAGCCCCTCGAAAGATATCCCATTATAATTGTGTTCTACGAAATTTCCAATTTTCGCCAGGCTAGCTAGGCCTGTTAATGGCCGTGTAAACCCAATTCCTTTTGAGGGTCGACTGGGCTTCCCCGGGGCCCATCCCCACCAAATATGAAGGCCCAAATATGGGATACAGGGTGTTAGCCAGCCCCTCGAAAGATATCCCATTATAATTGTATTCTACGAAATTTCCAATTTTCGCCAGGGTAGCTAGGCCTGCTAATGGCCGTGTAAACCCAATTCCTTTTGAGGGTCGACTAAGCTTCCCCGGGGCCCCATCCCCACCAAATATGAAGGCCCAAATATGGGATACAGGGTGTTAGCCAGCCCCTCGAAAGATATCCCATTATAATTGTATTCTACGAAATTTCCAATTTTCGCCAGGCTAGCTAGGCCTGTTAATGGCCGTGTAAACCCAATTCCTTTTGAGGGTCGACTGGGCTTCCCCGGGGCCCCATCCCCATTAAATATAAAGGCCCAAATATGGGATACAGGGTGTTAGCCAGCCCCTCGAAAGATATCCCATTATAATTGTATTCTACGAAATTTCCAATTTTCGCCAGGGTACCAAGGCCTGCTAATGGCCGTGTAAACCCAATTCCTTTTGAGGGTCGACTGGGCTTCCCCGGGGCCCCATCCCCACCAAATATGAAGGCCCAAATATGGGATACAGGGTGCTATCCAGCCCCTCGAAAGATATCCCATTATAATTGTATTCTACGAAATTTCCAATTTTCGCCAGGCTAGCTAGGCCTGTTAATGGCCGTGTTAACCCAATTCCTTTTGAGGGTCGACTGGGCTTCCCCGGGGCCCCATCCCCACCAAATATGAAGGCCCAAATATGGGATACAGGGTGTTAGCCAGCCCCTCGAAAGATATCCCATTATAATTGTATTCTACGAAATTTCCAATTTTCGCCAGGCTAGCTAGGCCTGCTAATGGCCGTGTAAACCCAATTCCTTTTGAGGGTCGACTGGGCTTCCCCGGGGCCCCATCCCCACCAAATATGAAGGCCCAAATATGGGATACAGGGTGTTATCCAGCCCCTCGAAAGTTATCCCATTATAATTGTATTCTACGAAATTTCCAATTTTCGCCAGGCTAACTAGGCCTGTTAATGGCCGTGTAAACCCAATTCCTTTTGAGGGTCGACTGGGCTTCCCCGGGGCCCCATCCCCACCAAATATGAAGGCCCAAATATGGGATACAGGGTGTTATCCAGCCCCTCGAAAGATATCCCATTATAATTGTATTCTACGAAATTTCCAATTTTCGCCAGGCTAGCTAGGCCTGTTAATGGCCGTGTAAACCCAATTCCTTTTGAGGGTCGACTGGGCTTCCCCGGGGCCCATCCCCACCAAATATGAAGGCCCAAATATGGGATACAGGGTGTTATCCAGCCCCTCGAAAGATATCCCATTATAATTGTATTCTACAAAATTTCCAATTTTCGCCAGGGTAGCTAGGCCTGCTAATGGCCGTGTAAACCCAATTCCTTTTGAGGGTCGACTGGGCTTCCCCGGGGCCCCATCCCCACCAAATATGAAGGCCCAAATATGGGATACAGGGTGTTAGCCAGCCCCTCGAAAGATATCCCATTATAATTGTGTTCTACGAAATTTCCAATTTTCGCCAGGCTAGCTAGGCCTGTTAATGGCCGTGTAAACCCAATTCCTTTTGAGGGTCGACTGGGCTTCCCCGGGGCCCATCCCCACCAAATATGAAGGCCCAAATATGGGATACAGGGTGTTAGCCAGCCCCTCGAAAGATATCCCATTATAATTGTATTCTACGAAATTTCCAATTTTCGCCAGGGTAGCTAGGCCTGCTAATGGCCGTGTAAACCCAATTCCTTTTGAGGGTCGACTAAGCTTCCCCGGGGCCCCATCCCCACCAAATATGAAGGCCCAAATATGGGATACAGGGTGTTAGCCAGCCCCTCGAAAGATATCCCATTATAATTGTATTCTACGAAATTTCCAATTTTCGCCAGGCTAGCTAGGCCTGTTAATGGCCGTGTAAACCCAATTCCTTTTGAGGGTCGACTGGGCTTCCCCGGGGCCCCATCCCCATTAAATATAAAGGCCCAAATATGGGATACAGGGTGTTAGCCAGCCCCTCGAAAGATATCCCATTATAATTGTATTCTACGAAATTTCCAATTTTCGCCAGGGTAGCTAGGCCTGCTAATGGCCGTGTAAACCCAATTCCTTTTGAGGGTCGACTGGGCTTCCCCGGGGCCCCATCCCCACCAAATATGAAGGCCCAAATATGGGATACAAGGTGTTATCCAGCCCCTCGACAGATATCCCATTATAATTGTATTCTACGAAATTTCCAATTTTCGCCAGGCTAGCTAGGCCTGCTAATGGCCGTGTAAACCCAATTCCTTTTGAGGGTCGACTGGGCTTCCCCGGGGCCCCATCCCCACCAAATATGAAGGCCCAAATATGGGATACAGGGTGTTAGCCAGCCCCTCGAAAGATATCCCATTATAATTGTATTCTACGAAATTTCCAATTTTCGCCAGGGTAGCTAGGCCTGCTAATGGCCGTGTAAACCCAATTCCTTTTGAGGGTCGACTGGGCTTCCCCGGGGCCCCATCCCCACCAAATATGAAGGCCCAAATATGGGATACAGGGTGTTAGCCAGCCCCTCGAAAGATATCCCATTATAATTGTATTCTACGAAATTTCCAATTTTCGCCAGGCTAGCTAGGCCTGCTAATGGCCGTGTAAACCCAATTCCTTTTGAGGGTCGACTGGGCTTCCCCGGGGCCCCATCCCGATCAAATATGAAGGCCCAAATATGGGATACAGGGTGTTATCCAGCCCCTCGAAAGATATCCCATTATAATTGTATTCTACGAAATTTCCAATTTTCGCCAGGCTAGCTAGGCCTGCTAATGGCCGTGTAAACCCACTTCCTTTTGAGGGTCGACTGGGCTTCCCCGGGGCCCCATCCCCACCAAATATGAAGGCCCAAATATGGGATACAGGGTGTTAGCCAGCCCCTCGAAAGATATCCCATTATAATTGTATTCTACGAAATTTCCAATTTTTGCCAGGCTAGCTAGGCCTGCTAATGGCCGTGTAAACCCAATTCCTTTTGAGGGTCGACTGGGCTTCCCCGGGGCCCCATCCCCACCAAATATGAAGGCCCAAATATGGGATACAGGGTGCTATCCAGCCCCTCGAAAGATATCCCATTATAATTGTATTCTACGAAATTTCCAATTTTCGCCAGGCTAGCTAGGCCTGTTAATGGCCGTGTTAACCCAATTCCTTTTGAGGGTCGACTGGGCTTCCCCGGGGCCCCATCCCCACCAAATATGAAGGCCCAAATATGGGATACAGGGTGTTAGCCAGCCCCTCGAAAGATATCCCATTATAATTGTATTCTACGAAATTTCCAATTTTCGCCAGGCTAGCTAGGCCTGCTAATGGCCGTGTAAACCCAATTCCTTTTGAGGGTCGACTGGGCTTCCCCGGGGCCCCATCCCCACCAAATATGAAGGCCCAAATATGGGATACAGGGTGTTATCCAGCCCCTCGAAAGTTATCCCATTATAATTGTATTCTACGAAATTTCCAATTTTCGCCAGGCTAACTAGGCCTGTTAATGGCCGTGTAAACCCAATTCCTTTTGAGGGTCGACTGGGCTTCCCCGGGGCCCCATCCCCACCAAATATGAAGGCCCAAATATGGGATACAGGGTGTTAGCCAGCCCCTCGAAAGATATCCCATTATAATTGTATTCTACGAAATTTCCAATTTTCGCCAGGCTAGCTAGGCCTGTTAATGGCCGTGTAAACCCAATTCCTTTTGAGGGTCGACTGGGCTTCCCCGGGGCCCATCCCCACCAAATATGAAGGCCCAAATATGGGATACAGGGTGTTATCCAGCCCCTCGAAAGATATCCCATTATAATTGTATCCTACGAAATTTCCAATTTTCGCCAGGGTAGCTAGGCCTGCTAATGGCCGTGTAAACCCAATTCCTTTTGAGGGTCGACTGGGCTTCCCCGGGGCCCCATCCCCACCAAATATGAAGGCCCAAATATGGGATACAGGGTGTTAGCCAGCCCCTCGAAAGATATCCCATTATAATTGTGTTCTACGAAATTTCCAATTTTCGCCAGGCTAGCTAGGCCTGTTAATGGCCGTGTAAACCCAATTCCTTTTGAGGGTCGACTGGGCTTCCCCGGGGCCCATCCCCACCAAATATGAAGGCCCAAATATGGGATACAGGGTGTTAGCCAGCCCCTCGAAAGATATCCCATTATAATTGTATTCTACGAAATTTCCAATTTTCGCCAGGGTAGCTAGGCCTGCTAATGGCCGTGTAAACCCAATTCCTTTTGAGGGTCGACTAAGCTTCCCCGGGGCCCCATCCCCACCAAATATGAAGGCCCAAATATGGGATACAGGGTGTTAGCCAGCCCCTCGAAAGATATCCCATTATAATTGTATTCTACGAAATTTCCAATTTTCGCCAGGCTAGCTAGGCCTGTTAATGGCCGTGTAAACCCAATTCCTTTTGAGGGTCGACTGGGCTTCCCCGGGGCCCCATCCCCATTAAATATAAAGGCCCAAATATGGGATACAGGGTGTTAGCCAGCCCCTCGAAAGATATCCCATTATAATTGTATTCTACGAAATTTCCAATTTTCGCCAGGGTAGCTAGGCCTGCTAATGGCCGTGTAAACCCAATTCCTTTTGAGGGTCGACTGGGCTTCCCCGGGGCCCCATCCCCACCAAATATGAAGGCCCAAATATGGGATACAAGGTGTTATCCAGCTCCTCGACAGATATCCCATTATAATTGTATTCTACGAAATTTCCAATTTTCGCCAGGCTAGCTAGGCCTGCTAATGGCCGTGTAAACCCAATTCCTTTTGAGGGTCGACTGGGCTTCCCCGGGGCCCCATCCCCACCAAATATGAAGGCCCAAATATGGGATACAGGGTGTTAGCCAGCCCCTCGAAAGATATCCCATTATAATTGTATTCTACGAAATTTCCAATTTTCGCCAGGGTAGCTAGGCCTGCTAATGGCCGTGTAAACCCAATTCCTTTTGAGGGTCGACTGGGCTTCCCCGGGGCCCCATCCCCACCAAATATGAAGGCCCAAATATGGGATACAGGGTGTTAGCCAGCCCCTCGAAAGATATCCCATTATAATTGTATTCTACGAAATTTCCAATTTTCGCCAGGCTAGCTAGGCCTGTTAATGGCCGTGTAAACCCAATTCCTTTTGAGGGTCGACTGGGCTTCCCCGGGGCCCCATCCCGATCAAATATGAAGGCCCAAATATGGGATACAGGGTGTTATCCAGCCCCTCGAAAGATATCCCATTATAATTGTATTCTACGAAATTTCCAATTTTCGCCAGGCTAGCTAGGCCTGCTAATGGCCGTGTAAACCCACTTCCTTTTGAGGGTCGACTGGGCTTCCCCGGGGCCCCATCCCCACCAAATATGAAGGCCCAAATATGGGATACAGGGTGTTAGCCAGCCCCTCGAAAGATATCCCATTATAATTGTATTCTACGAAATTTCCAATTTTCGCCAGGCTAGCTAGGCCTGCTAATGGCCGTGTAAACCCAATTCCTTTTGAGGGTCGACTGGGCTTCCCCGGGGCCCCATCCCCACCAAATATGAAGGCCCAAATATGGGATACAGGGTGTTAGCCAGCCCCTCGAAAGATATCCCATTATAATTGTATTCTACGAAATTTCCAATTTTCGCCAGGGTAGCTAGGCCTGCTAATGGCCGTGTAAACCCAATTCCTTTTGAGGGTCGACTGGGCTTCCCCGGGGCCCCATCCCCACCAAATATGAAGGCCCAAATATGGGATACAGGGTGTTAGCCAGCCCCTCGAAAGATATCCCATTATAATTGTATTCTACGAAATTTCCAATTTTCGCCAGGCTAGCTAGGCCTGTTAATGGCCGTGTTAACCCAATTCCTTTTGAGGGTCGACTGGGCTTCCCCGGGGCCCCATCCCCACCAAATATGAAGGCCCAAATATGGGATACAGGGTGTTAGCCAGCCCCTCGAAAGATATCCCATTATAATTGTATTCTACGAAATTTCCAATTTTCGCCAGGCTAGCTAGGCCTGCTAATGGCCGTGTAAACCCAATTCCTTTTGAGGGTCGACTGGGCTTCCCCGGGGCCCCATCCCCACCAAATATGAAGGCCCAAATATGGGATACAGGGTGTTATCCAGCCCCTCGAAAGATATCCCATTATAATTGTATTCTACGAAATTTCCAATTTTCGCCAGGCTAACTAGGCCTGTTAATGGCCGTGTAAACCCAATTCCTTTTGAGGGTCGACTGGGCTTCCCCGGGGCCCCATCCCCACCAAATATGAAGGCCCAGATATGGGATACAGGGTGTTAGCCAGCCCCTCGAAAGATATCCCATTATAATTGTATTCTACGAAATTTCCAATTTTCGCCAGGCTAGCTAGGCCTGTTAATGGCCGTGTAAACCCAATTCCTTTTGAGGGTCGACTGGGCTTCCCCGGGGCCCCATCCCCACGAAATATGAAGGCCCAAATATGGGATACAGGGTGTTATCCAGCCCCTCGAAAGATATCCCATTATAATTGTATTCTACGAAATTTCCAATTTTCGCCAGGGTAGCTAGGCCTGCTAATGGCCGTGTAAACCCAATTCCTTTTGAGGGTCGACTGGGCTTCCCCGGGGCCCCATCCCCACTAAATATGAAGGCCCAAATATGGGAAACAGGGTGTTAGCCAGCCCCTCGAAAGATATCCCATTATAATTGTGTTCTACGAAATTTCCAATTTTCGCCAGGCTAGCTAGGCCTGTTAATGGCCGTGTAAACCCAATTCCTTTTGAGGGTCGACTGGGCTTCCCCGGGGCCCATCCCCACCAAATATGAAGGCCCAAATATGGGATACAGGGTGTTAGCCAGCCCCTCGAAAGATATCCCATTATAATTGTATTCTACGAAATTTCCAATTTTCGCCAGGCTAGCTAGGCCTGTTAATGGCCGTGTAAACCCAATTCCTTTTGAGGGTCGACTGGGCTTCCCCGGGGCCCCATCCCCACCAAATATGAAGGCCCAAATATGGGATACAGGGTGTTATCCAGCCCCTCGAAAGATATCCCATTATAATTGTATTCTACGAAATTTCCAATTTTCGCCAGGCTAGCTAGGCCTGCTAATGGCCGTGTAAACCCAATTCCTTTTGAGGGTCGACTGGGCTTCCCCGGGGCCCCATCCCCACCAAATATGAAGGCCCAAATATGGGATACAGGGTGTTAGCCAGCCCCTCGAAAGATATCCCATTATAATTGTATTTTATGAAATTTCCAATTTTCGCCAGGCTAGCTAGGCCTGTTAATGGCCGTGTAGACCCAATTCCTTTTGAGTGTCGACTGGGCTTTCCCGGGGCCCCATCCCCACCAAATATGAAGGCCCAAATATGGGATACAGGGTGTTATCCAGCCCCTCGAAAGATATCCCATTATAATTGTATTCTACAAAATTTCCAATTTTCGCCAGGGTAGCTAGGCCTGCTAATGGCCGTGTAAACCCAATTCCTTTTGAGGGTCGACTGGGCTTCCCCGGGGCCCCATCCCCATCAAATATGAAGGCCCAAATATGGGATACAGGGTTTTAGCCAGTCCCTCGAAAGATATCCCATTATAATTGTATTCTACGAAATTTCCAATTTTCGCCAGGGTAGCTAGGCCTGCTAATGGCCGTGTAAACCCAATTCCTTTTGAGGGTCGACTGGGCTTCCCCGGGGCCCCATCCCCACCAAATATGAAGGCCCAAATATGGGATACAGGGTGTTAGCCATCCCCTCGAAAGATATCCCATTATAATTGTATTCTACGAAATTTCCAATTTTCGCCAGGCTAGCTAGGCCTGCTAATGGCCGTGTAAACCCAATTCCTTTTGAGGGTCGACTGGGCTTCCCCGGGGCCCCATCCCCACCAAATATGAAGGCCCAAATATGGGATACAGGGTGTTAGCCAGCCCCTCGAAAGATATCCCATTATAATTGTATTCTACGAAATTTTCAATTTTCGCCAGGGTAGCTAGGCCTGTTAATGGCCGTGTAAACCCAATTCCTTTTGAGGGTCGACTGGGCTTCCCCGGGGCCCCATCCCCACCAAATATGAAGGCCCAAATATGGGATACAGGGTGTTAGCCAGCCCCTCGAAAGATATCCCATTATAATTGTATTCTACGAAATTTCCAATTTTCGCCAGGCTAGCTAGGCCTGCTTATGGCCGTGTAAACCCAATTCCTTTTGAGGGTCGACTGAGCTTCCCCGGGGCCCCATCCCCACCAAATATGAAGGCCCAAATATTGGATACAGGGTATTAGCCAGCCCCTCGAAAGATATCCCATTATAATTGTATTCTACGAAATTTCCAATTTTCGCCAGGCTAGCTAGGCCTCTTACTGGCCGTGTTCATTATGTCAATGTTCAGGTTAGGTGAGCAAGTAATAATTTTTACTATAAAACGGGGGTTTTTTTTCAATTAAAATTTTATATGAAATTTTGAATTTACGTTTATTAGCATGTTTACGGTAATTTGAATAGCGAACTGACCACAGAATTCTATTCGCTATTCGAATAGTGAATAGCGAAAAGCGAATAGAACTCCAGCTTCTGAATGCCAGTGAAAAATAGTTAATTTACTTATAAAAAGATTTACATATGATCATAGAGAAGGCAAATGTTTAATGATATATTTTACAATTAGTTACAGTATTATTTTGTGTATCAACAAATTTCTTTTGAGAGAAAAGGTAATAAAAAATGTGAGATGAATATGATATAATTTGTTTGTTATCAACGAGTGTAGTACTATTTTAATATTGAAACTCAGTTGTGGTTCTGCAAACGCTTTTCTTTCTTTAGCGCTATCCTTTTAAATCAGTGTTTGTCCTTTTTAATTTGAAAAAAAAATTAATCGTTCAACTTAGATATCAAAAACTTTATTTAACATATAATAGTATTAACTACTTTTGTTGTTAAAATTATATCAATTTAGCAGAGTGAAAGACTTAACAGTCACATAATGTTTGTATCTTCCTGTTACCTGCATAGATATACCGCATATTCAACATCCGCATGACAAAAATATCATATAATAGCTTCCGGGTATCGAGTGAAAGAAAATCACATGTCACACCTGTCCATTTGAGGTATTTTCAGGTGAGGACATGCAAAGATAAATCATTTTTGTCATATAATATGAGAAATAAAACTTTATTTCTGTCTAAAATTTAATCAACTTATGATAGCCATTGTTATATTTATGTTCTTATGACAATGCCAATGATGCTAAAATCTCTAAAGAAAAGTTTTGTTGAATAACCTGATTATACTTGGATTTATGTTTTCTTTTACAATAAAATTTTCATTTCAAGCTCATTCACTTGTCAATTCCTCGTCCGTTGGCACATGTGGTATTATTTTCACACTTTCATGTTTGTTTGAGTTTTGTCCACCCATTTAAAAACTGTATTTTTCACATAAATTATTTGTTATCAATATTTTATCTGAAAGCAATGTTTTTATATGAATTGAGGGGAATAAATAAGAATTTTAAATTTACGTAGCTTTCTATATATCTATGCATAATACATTGCTAATAACATTAGCAACATACAGAACGCTTATCCAACAAAAGTTATTTATTAAATGCAGTAAAATATTTAAGTAGGCCTACTTCTCCATGTCATAAAATATATGATTCAATAGGAAATTTGGGAAGATAAATCGGGATTACTTTTGATAATCAGAAAAAATATTTTATCGAATAAGCATTTATTTAGCTACAAGTAAATAAGGTCTCAATAGAGAGCAAATATATTATCTTGTATAACGATTTAAAATAAAATAATCTAGATATTATTAAAACCAATGGTTGACTCGTTCTGGCTTTATTATAAATGAAAATGAATAACACTGCTGATTTTTCATATAAATCATTCATTTTTAAGATTTTACTAGGGATGCATTACTATTCAAACATCCAAATATAATTTAAATCATAAAACACACAATTTCTGATATGTATGCTTATCAAAGGATATTTTCAAGACAATCAGACAAAACCCAACGAATTTAAGATATTAATAGACGTTCATTAACTTTATTGTGTCTAGTAGCCAGGGTTATTTGTTTCTTGTAGAAAAAATGTGCTTTTCAGATCAATTTTTTTTCTCTGTACATATCGGAGTGAAATGAAATGAGTGGGGGGGGGGGGGGTGTCAAGTATTGGATTGTATTGAAGTTAATATTTAAGAAGTATTAAAAAATGTGTACTGTAATTTTGTTGAAATGAACAAAATATCAGCTAAAACAGTAATCTGTGCGTGTTTAAAAGGTTTTTAACAATATGTTTGTATGTTTGATTTATCTTAAAGCTCAAGAAGGAAACATTTTTTTTTAAATCAGCAAATCAAGTGCATTGTACCTCGCGAGGCACATTATTTGAGAAGGTATTCAGCTGAATTTTAAGATACACATAAAAACTATTAAACATAACGGCAGATCTAGCATTAAGTTTACAAAAGTCAGGAAAAGTAACTAAACTCATTTACACACAATGGAAACATAATAGAAATTCAGCAAGAATTGTCCATTACCTATTGATGGGTACTAAAACAATGAAACAGATTTCCCAAACTGTTTCGTTGTTATTATTTTACATTAGATAAGCTATTATAACATGTGTTAAGTTTTAAGTTCGCAGAATTAATTAAATAGTTTCTTTATTTTAAACTTTTTGGAAAACATTGCAAAAGGCAATTTTTCCTGCTTTACGTGTAATACTTTAAAGCCTCCGTTTTAATTGGATGTTTCATTATTCTTTATTAATAATGTAAATACTATACAATACTGAAGCAGAATTAAGGGGCACCATAAAGAGATATTCTAGTCTGTTTCGTATTGCATATAGGGTTGCCAATGCAGGAAAAGTTGTTAAATTTCAAAATAAGCATCAAAAAGAAAATTGATCATCAAGAGATTGCATATAAGCCTACGTAAGCAGCGACTGTTTTGAATAATATTTGACACTCTTGATATTTGTAGCGCACTTATTTCAATTCATCATTAAAAAATTACGTCATATTAAACGTTCATTCAATTTTCAAGAACAGGATCATTATACTGAACTTATACCTATTTCCCTTTTTATAATATGATAAGAATAATTATAAATAAGTATTAAACAAATTATAGAAAATTGATGGTTTACTTTTTTCAACAAATATACTTTTTCGTATTTTTTTTGTGTTACTAAAGTGATATCATATTTTAGTTTTCTGCTTAACTTATGCTATACGTTGGTAATCTTGTCACGGTGCTTTATACCGTGGCCCGCGATCACCGCAATGGTAATAACATGACGGTGTATCGCTGAAAAAATTAAAACACCATCCCGGGGTCGCAGGAAAATCATGGATTTGCGTTGGCCGTGGTGTATGCATCTCAACATTGCAACCGAAAATTGTTTTCAAAAGTTATTGGATCTTGTCTATCGCGTTCTGATTTCTTTTTCATATTGTTTGTAAATCAAAAATTGTTTATTTTTTATGTTGTTATAATTGCATAGACAAATAACTTCCGCTGTACATTGCATACATAATTTACTATCTGGGCAAAGTTTCTTTAAAAAATATTTACAAGGAAAAGCTTTAAAAACAAAGTTATATTTTAGTTAATTTTTATGTGTATAGAATTTTGAGGAATTGCGTGTTAATAGCAGGAAAATTGATGTCAAATACCATACCAATAATGGTACGAATGTATCTTCCTTATTTGTATATTCCTTATCACTCCCCGTGATACTAGTATATAAAATTAATTAATAAGCTTTTTGAGAAACTTTCAATGTTCAACTATCTAACTTTTTTTAATGTTCATCATAAAACTCACATTTCATAAAAAGTGAAATATTACCTGATATTATCATATATTATCGATAATAACATTAAGATTGGATATGATTTCCCCGCATTGTTAAAAATCATTTTTAAAAACTGTTTTAGAAAACATTGCAACAAGAAATAGTTCCTCCTTTACATTTAATTTTTGAAACCTCTATGTTTACCGAATGACTTATGATTCTTTATTTATAACGAAACAGCTATAAAATACTGCAGCGGTTACATGCATCATTTTTAGCGCTAAAAAATTAATTTACACACACATAAAACCCAAAGATTAAAGGTTTTAAGTAATTATACGAGAATTTGCGTCCCACAGCGTATCGAGATAAATAAGTAAGCTGGAAAATATTCTTATGTATTTCTAAATTTAATTTGAACAATATATCGATCATTACGGGATATGGTATTGATATAAAACCGAAACAAAAAGCACTTTTTTAATTTTACCTTGTGATTTGGGCTACATTAATTTTGTAATTTGACCACACGAGAAGCAAATTATTTAAACTAAAACACAAGTTTGTTTTTTTCAATTTAAGAAACATTATTGACTTTTGTTAATCATGTTTTATGAAAAGAATGCCCGATTGGTTTTTATGGAGATAATTGTACGAGAGAATGCCCTCCGCCATTCTATGGAAGATTTTGCAAAGAGAAATGTTCATGTTGTAATCAATGTGATAAAATCAAGGGGTGCATAAACGCAACAGGTAAGAACATTTATGATTAAAACATACCTTAATACGGTAAATGAAATAAAATAATAATTCCCTTGTTTTCATAGCCAATCATGTATGTGCAGATTTTGACAACCGAAAACTATAATTTCGTTTAAATATAAAAAGAGATGTAAATTCTTATTCATAATAGTATGATAGAAATGTGCAACCCTTTGCTAATTTAAATGTCACTGTACGATAAATGCAGAAATGAGGTTAAGTTTGAACGATTTTTCATTTATTTATGACATTTTTGTATTCCAACAATCTCTCTAGGGGGGAAATATATATATTTATATGATAGAAATATGATATCATTTGCCTAATATCAACAAGAGAATTATTATATTTTGAGACTAAATTTTGAGTGTTGATATCTTTACTAAGATAAAAATATATTAGGATTATTTTGTTGTCAAATCTGTCAGATGATATGGTTATTTTTGCATGTTGACTATAGCAATTTATTTCAACGCAAATGAACTTAAATGACTTCTCATGTTCGTTTTTTAAAAGAGGAATGTGATTCAGAGGATGGAACTGAATTTGTTCAATTTCACTGGCCAAGTATTTTCATTTCATTAACTGGAAATGTTGCCGTTTGTTTTACCTGTTGTATCATAAAATTATTTTTTTGAAGGTAAGTTTGATTATACAATATGCAAATATTCTTTAATATTTATCTGTCAATATGGTTTAGGTCCAATACTTACACATTTTGCCTTCCGTTGCACCTTTTAACTTAAATGATTTTAACATTTTAAAGCTAATTTAGTAACCAAAGGTTAATTGTAAAACATTTGTTAAATTTACGTTTATGTATGTTAATGTCAGGAAAGTAATTACTTATTACTGTAAATTATTTTGATTTCTTTTTGGTGTTAGGAGAAGAAAGCCCGTAACTAGCGAATGCGTTGTGTCAACTGTGCAAGGTAAATTAAATTTTAAACTTACTTACTCCTTAGGGAGTGTTAATTCAAGCTTGTTCAACTCATTATCGTTTGAGTAGGAATATGTCACAATGAGATTTTTTTATTTGAATATGTAGAGAACATTATTTTAATCTTTTTCTAAAAAGCAAAACTGAAACTTTTGACAAAGCATCCTCAGGATCCTCATATTATTCTATTAATCAGGGTAAACACTTAAAGAAGTTTTGTTGAGTGCATATCTCTTTGGTTAAAATTATTGCAGAAAAGGATCTGACAGCCTCTAAAAACGTGTATGATTATCTGGGAAAGGAATCCTATAACGTTCTCAAGCTGAAGACAGCGGATACAGAGTAGATACAAAAAATAAATAAAAAATGTGCATTGAAAAAATATCAAGTTTATATCAAGGACATTGTAACAAAAAACTCTCAAATACATTGTCGCCTGGCCTTTGCGTGCAACTCTTTACCTATATGCCGTGTCAAAATACATGTACTTATTCAATTAACGTAATAACTTAATTTTGATAGGTCTGTAGACTTTTTTGTTCGTTTCCCTTACATATTTAAAAAACATTTTCTACTTGAATCTTAAAAAACATTATAATATTCAGCATGCATAAATATAAGGTTTAATCATCATTTATATTGAAACTTGTTACCTGATTTTGTTGTTAAATATGTATCAACTAAACAGCATGACATTCTAGGAACTTACAATTTACATGTATTGTATATTTAATATTTTCATGACACAAATATTATGTATATGTAATAGCTTCCGGGTATCAAGTGAGCAAAAAGCACGTCTTACATCTGTCTTATAAAGTATCCATTCAAACATCAATAGTATTTCAAGAAACGCAAATGCAAATTTATTGCATTTATGTCAAAAATCTATGCTTTCATACTGATTTCAAGGTTCTTGTAATAATGTCAATCATTGTAAATGATTAACCATTTTAATGATATAGTAAATATAAACAAAATACAAACAATTCTTTGTCTTTCATGCTGAACAGAACTATTCCAAAAGACAAATTACAAATAAAGGGCTATACAGATTTCTCCTGTATGAGTTCAATGTTGGTTTGCATATCATTTATTTAAAAAAAAATTTAACGTTTCACCTAATTATGTGTTGTTGTATTTCACGTGTTTCTATGAATTAAAACGGTATAATAAACCAAAAAACTGTATTACAAGAGAATGTTTAGTTTTTTAACTATTGAATTATCAGTAATCAAAGTTTGGGTGCAAAAAATGATCGAAAATCGTTGAATACAAACAAGCTAATAGTTAAACAATACCAATTGTTGAGCAAGTGCCATACTAATGCAAGTGATGTAGTGTTTCTCTGGCGGTCAAAAATTCGTGTCAACGCTAGATAAAAGAACTTATCACGAGCGCCGTGCCCATTTTTGGAGTTCCTATACTATAAACTTTTAATTGTGAGTTAAAAAGATACAACGTATTTATTACAAGGTTTTCTGACGTTTCCAGCCTTGGTAAATAGCCAAAGGCATTTTACAACGTTTATCTGTAGCTGTAATATAGAATACGTGCATCTAAATTTATATTGAAGATATTTTGATTCGATTCACATTCAGGATTTTTTTATAAGTAATTCTCTTTCTTATTGAGGCAATGAATACCAGTATAATGAAAATAAGTTTTGATTAAATTATGTACAGGTGTTTAAAATGTCAGTTTTCTCTAAACTTACTAATTATGTTATTTTGTGAACAATTACCGGCGTACATGCAAGATAACACAAAAAATAATTTCCTGATGAAAAAAATTATAAAGTTCCTTGTCAACGAGATTTTTTAATGTTGTTGCCACACTACCAATGAATGAAGATTCCAATATCTGCAATGTACATATTGTATGTACTAACTCTTCTAATAGCAATGACTAGTTTTTCTTATGTACCACATATTGATCTAAGCATATGTTCAAATGTGTCTAACGGGTAAGTACAAATCAATTCACTTGTTTTCAGGTATCTCAGTGATAAACAATATGTTTCTTTAATCAGAAAACTCTATCTTAGTATCAATCTTAATTTAGAGAGCCTCTAGAGTGTTGTCCAAATTATCAAATAGTCGGAATCTCATGCCAAGGTAAGTCAAAAGAATTCTTTATATATAAGGGATGGATTAACCCACAAGCGCGTTAGTTTTATTTTTCCATTTCTTTCATATTTAGAATATTTTGCCGGATTTCGAGGAGTAAACTGTATATTGGATTGTGCTAAGGGGTTTTATGGAAGACTTTGTAGAGAGGAGTGTTCCTGTGATCCATGTGATAAAGTCTTCGGATGTCAAGATATGTCAAATGGGTACAAGTACAGTACAGCTTCGGGTATTGATATACTTGATTTTATTTGACAGTGATAATAACTTTTAGTACATATATTAATTTTAGGGGAAATCATTTAAAATACAAGTGTAACAGGGTTTTAATTATATTTTGGGAATAAAAGAAGTCAGTAAAATTGTAAGCTAACATTTACGTACCTTTTTCTTTTTTGATAAATGATAATGTTATGATACCCGACCCTATCGTCTTTTTATTGGTGGTCTTCGAAAATACACAGTCACATGTATTTTAAATTAATTGCATTGATGTCAATAATTAGACTGAGGATTCCTTTATAACAACTCGATGGCTGATTACATTTTCATTATGACAATAAAAATATATATAATGATTAAAAATATTAAGTGACTTTCAAGTTGTAAAAAATGATTCATGAGTACTCAAACAAAGAAAAAGGGTTCCCAAACTGTTTCGTTGTTATTATTTTCATTAAACAAGCTCTACAATTTGTTAAGTTTTGAGATCACAGAATTAATAAAATAGTTTCCTTTTTTAACCCTTTTTGAAAAACATTGCACAATGCAATTTTTCCTGCTTTCCATGTAATACTTTATAACCTTTGTTTTAACTGGATGATTCATTATTCTTAATTAATAATATAAATACTATAAAATACTGCAGAATTTGCGTCACACACCGTATCGAGATACATATGTAAGCAAGAATATTTTTAAAAATATATTTCTAAATTTACGTTGAAGAACATTTTGACCATTCAGTGTATGGTATCGATGTAAAACAAACAAAAAACACATTTTTTATTAATTTTAACTTGGTCCTAAATTGACCACATGAGAAACAAGAAAGGACTAAGTGCGATTTTATGCAATTTTTGCCCCCCAAAATCAAAGTTTTAGAAAGAGCTTTAAAATAAGATGAAAGATAGTTGAAATCATATTGGAAATAAAGGTGTAAAAGGTTATCACCACAGTGACGTCATAATGTAGAAATGACGTCATGAACATTGCATTATTTTGATAAATTGATGTTTTGTAGCAAAATATGGGTGTTTTCCGACTGGTTTTTCGACTGGGAAACATCGAGCGCAGGCTTGCTCAAGTACCATTTTTTAGTATAATATGTATGACTATCTGAAGAAAAACATATGTTAAAATTGTACTTGAGCAGACCTGCGCTCTATACTTCCGAATGCAAAATATAGAGCAAAAATGAGAATATCTTCATTTGTTTGCAAAATTGCGGGAATTAGGTCATTTAGGTGACGTCATAGATAAAGAGCGAGTGAGCAATGATGACTAAAATCAAGATTAAAGTTATAGGCATCCTCTTTACAATGATTTGTGAAGATTTCATTTTTATACGATACTATTTAAAAATTGGTTGAAATCGGGGGCAGATATTTGACCATACCGCACATAGTCCTTTAATTTTAATGTTACATAGTCTTTATTTTACAGTTTAAAATCAATCAGTTATAATAAAAATCTTTAGATTTGTTATTTACATACTAATATACTTTGTGCAAATTTAGGAACTTGGTTACACCGCATGTTAAGTGTTTGTATTTGCTCATCATTAAAATCAAATGTATCTTCTTTATACGTTTATTAGATTAACTGTATTTCAAGAATGTAAAACCGTCAGTCAAAATCTAAACACAATAAACAAATGGTACACCGTGATGGTTTAAACAAATCTTCGTCCTGTTTCCTTACGACTTTATATAGTTATTGCTACAAAAGTGTGTCAATCACAATTGCATCATTGAGTTGATACCATGCGTTGCGACCTCAAAATAATTCTTCTGACTCTTATTTCAAATGTTCATGTATTTACTGAAGAACAGCCAGGAATATGTTCCAATAGTTCTCAAGGGTGAGTAAATTGAATTTTATCTTATTTTTCTTTATTCCGTTTTGTTTGATTTTGTGGGGAACAGTTTTATTTATGTACTAAATCTAGGAATCCGATAGAGTGTTGCCAGAATTATCAACTTGTTGGAAACACTTGCAAAGGTAATGCTTTAGAAATCTGTTCTTTTTTTAAATAGTATAGTTTGTTGTCAGAATGGATTTCATGATATATAATTTATAATCGTATTTCATAACAAGCATGCCCTCCTGGGACTTTCGGAGAAAACTGCATGGAAGAATGTCCAAAAGGATCAAATGGACAACTATGCAAAGAAAATTGTTCGTGTGACCCCTGCGATAAGGTCACAGGATGCCTAAACAAAACAGGTAAGGACAATTTTTATTTACCATGTATATATATGACAACAATATTCAAAATATTTCTATTTATTTAATTAAATTATCTCACATTAAAAATGTTACTTTCATTGTAAGCCCCATACATGGGCAAATGTTTTCGTCCGAAAAATTATGATTTCGTTTTTTCTTTTTGAATGAATAGAACGTAAGCAAAATTAATTTTATTTGCAAATTATTAAATAAATCATCAAAATATTTGATGTCGGGTTTTATTTTGAAATTTCGATCATTAAATAAAAAAGAAATATTTAAACATTAGTGATTACAAAAAAACATGCCTAACACGTTCTTTAAAAAAAGGATGTGATTCAGAAACAAAACGTAATTTTATTCAATTTCACTGGTTAAATTTTTGTGTTTCTTTAAGAGGAAATGGTGCCGTTTGCGTAGCAATCATGTGTATTTTCGGTTGAATAAGCAAATGTATCTCAATTTTACTTGAGAGACATAGGCAAGTTTTCAGTCAAAATAAACCCATTTACAAGATTTTGTCTTTCAAGCTACAATGTAAGTCTAAGCTTTCTGTAGGCATTTGTATCAATAAATTACCTGGTACAGTTGATTTAATAACCATGCAAAGGTATAGCTTTAACGATCAGTATGCTATTACATGGATATAATAAGACACAATGAAATAAAATGGAAATATCTTGTGAAAAAAGAATTGAAAGTTCTTATCTTCATGGCGTGCGTATTACTTGTATATGTATGTTTGTGTCAGATTGTATTTCTTCCAGATTTCCGCGTTTTAACGTGCTTCGTATATCCTGTAGGAAAAACGAAAATGTTCTCGTAGACTTAATGGTCTTCTTTTATTCACCAAGAGTTAGCGATGCTTTCAACCTTTAACGACAAGGAAACATTTAGAATTTTCTGGTTTACATTGAAAAGGAAAAGTAGACGTACTTCACCTAAACATCTCATTCTTGATGTTATTTTGATTGTTTAAGTACTTTATAAAGAAAAAACAAACATGAATAATATAAAATTGTTAATTAAATAAGGAAAATGTCATTTGAAAATGGTAGAAATTTTGCAAATTACACTCCTTTGATTTAGCATTTTTATTTGATGACCTTTCAAATATTATCATGATCAAAAATATCAGATCATTAATTTATTTTAGCAACAACATTTAATACCTTAAAACGAACAAATCGCAGTTTTACTAAGATTCAGTAGAACCGATCTCATTCTTCACATTTAATTGACTTTGAAGTACTGATTCTAATTTTTTTAAATCTCTTATAGCAATCACGTTTCAGGAAATTGTTCGCTATATATTTATAGTAACCTTGTTTTGGAATAGAGGTAATAGAAAAACCACTTTTTTTCAATTAAGATTATTTCATAACAATTGATAAATTGTCAAATGCAATTCGAAAGCGACAATGAATCCACTGATTCAGCATCGCATGGCAATCTTGCAGAATTTAAACTAGAACATTTCTTATTGGGAAAGACAATGTTCGAGTCCTGTTTCATAATGATATATTACCTTACAAGTCTAGAAATACCAATCATTAATGATGCACGTACAAATGTCAATCTTGCATCGAACGGATAATGAATTCACCTTTTACCGAAACCAATTAAGTCTTACAAATAACAATTTACAATTTTTTAAAAACTCAATATTAAACGAATAACGCATTTAGCAAACACAAATACAAAATTACATTAATAGAATATTGAACCCTTTGGCTTTCCATATGATAAAGGCAAAGATGAGGTACGTTTGAATGATATTTCACGTTTTTATGATGTTTTATTATTTCACCAATAATTCTCTAGAGAATACTTGAGAGAGAGAGAGAGAGAGAGAGAGAGAGAGAGAGAGAGAGAGAGAGATGTGATAAAAATATAATCCATTCATTTATTTGACAAAAATATATCGCTTGTTAATATCAAAAATTGAATATTTTCTGACACTTGAATTTGATATCTTTTCGAAGATAAAGTATATTCTAAGATCATTTTGTTGGCAAATCGTTATACAGTTAATAAAATAATTTATCCGAAAAAGGGTTATTTTGCATATCGACTATAGCATTATATTTAAACGCAGCTAGTTTTTTTTAAATTTTTTGAAAATGTAAACATTTTAAAACCCCCAGCGGGATTCGAACTCATGACTTATAGATTTGTAATGGGACCTCTAACCCACTGCGTTACGCAGCTAGGTGACAATAACTGGAAAAAGCCATTCATAATATTAAACTTGGTTTTATTGTTTACTTCGAATAATAGTACATCACAACATGAAGGTGTCCCATACCATCTTAAATCATCTTCTTTTAAAAAACTGAAACTTGTGTTAAAGAATCATCAGGTAGTGAAGCTTTTTTCAAATGATAGTCATCGTGGGCCGGATGTGGCTCCAATGAGGTATCGGGATTTTACATAGAATTAGATAGAAAAAAATATTCTCAAAACCTGAAACAACAAAATGATCTTAATGTGTGACATGTATAATAATAGTGGATAACATCTTTTGAAAAAAAGATATACACTACTAAATCATTGAGATTGTATTTAATACGGTACACAGGATGAATCTCTGCCATTCAGTCAACTGAAATGTAACTGAAAGGTGGCTGAATGGAACAGATATGCCATTCAGTCACATTTCCAGACCATTCAGTTAACATATATTCAGTTGACTGAATGGCAGAAATGCACCCTGTGGTAACCATAACGTTTACCTGATCATGATAACACAATGTACCACCAGAGCACCATTTTCGGTATATGTTTTGGTACCATATGGTCTTTAAGGGGTTTTTTTAACCAAAGAAAGGTTTTCTTAATTTGAAAAAATAATTTATGTATAAACTGCGTACAGACATATCTTTTTGGTTTAATTTATTTCAGAAAAGGATCTGACAGCCTCTAAAAATGTATATGGTTATCTGGGAAAGGAATCCTATAGCGTTCTCAATCTGAAGACAGCGGATAAAGAGTAGTCACAACATGGCAAATATATGGCTTTTAACCATAAAAAGTAAAAAAAAAATGTATATCGGAAAAAATATCAAGCTCATATCAAGGACATTTTAACGATAAACTCTCGAATACATTGTTGCCTCTGGCCTTTGCATGCAGCTCTTCACGTATATGCCTTATTAAAATGCATGTACTTATTCAATTCATCTAACATAATGTTGATGCGTCTGTAGACGATTTTTTTCTTTTCCCTTTCCTAGTGAAAAAATAATCGCTATTTGAATTTAAAAGAAAACATGGATTTATTCGTCATTATATTGAAACTTGTTACCTGATTTTCTAATAGCTCCCGTGTATCAAGTGAACAGAAAACACTTGTTACATTTGTCTAATACAGTATCCATTCAAACATCAATTATTGGTATTTCAAGAAGCTTAAGAGCCAATGCAAATTTATTGCATTTATATAAAAAAAAACCAATGCTTTCATACATATTTCAAGGTTCTTGTAATGATGTCAATCATTGTAAATAGTTAACCACTTTAATGATATTGTAAATATAAACAAAATACAAACAAGTCTTTGTCTTTCATGCTGAACCGAACCATTCCAAAAGACAACCTACAAAAAAATGTTATACAGATTTGTCCTGTATGAATTCTATTTTGGTTTGCATGTCATCATCTAAAAAAAAATTATGTGTTATTGTATTTCACGTGTTCCTACGAATTAAAATGGTATAAAAACCAAAAAACTGTATTACAAGAGAATCTTTTGTTTTTGAACAATTGAATTATTTGTATAATATGATAAATTAGGTAATTTGAAATCATTTCATGCCCATAGATCAAAATCGAAAGCTTATTGGGTTTTCTTCTGCTCACATCTCAACCTCGCATCTATCTTTGATCAATTATCTTCAAAGAAGTTAAACGTATAGATTATTATGATTAAAGTTAAAATTGTTCCAACCCAAATCATGATCATGCGTTTCCCAAACTTGGATCATTTTTGAAAATAATATTTTTAACTATTTATTAGGGTTTGGACCAGTTGAACTATAAAGTAGGCAGACGTTTACAAAGATGTATTTTCACATGTATTTGGAAACATGGAATTAAAGTTGAATGTAACGTTAACAATCCTTTTTCATGTAATATGATTACAGGGATATTGTTACAATACATTGTGTCATAAAAGTCCATGTTTGAATTTGATTGTTTAAATATCCAACAATGTGACTACATGTATATATGAGATAAATGTATTGTAAATGTTTGTTTATGAACAAAATTAGTTTGAAAAATAAATTCACTTTCTAAGTTTTGCTAAAAAGAAAAACAGATGGGACTTGGTCAAATAAATCGGGCTCAATATAATCATTCTTTATCAAATGAACCTAAAGCTAAAACTAATATAGCAATTATATTTAATAATATTGCCACGCAGCTATTTCAATTTAATACGAAAGTAAAGAACACAAGTATTTCGGTCATTACAGAGTGAGTAGCTGCAAGGAATGGGGTTTCTTTGAAAGACCAACCAAAAACAGACAAAAAGTCGGAAAGGAGAACACGTTCATGTACCAACTGGCTGTAAATGGTTGTTCTTATGAACTCAAAGCTTGTGTTGACTTAGTTTTGCAGCTAGCTGACAATGCCTGCAAGGGACTATAGGAAGTTAGATAAATAGCGACATAAAGAATTTTACAAATATATAAATACTATTGAGGCGATTCGGAGTTGTGTCTATCATAAACCCCTTGTTTTCAGTGCATGTCTACAAAACACCTTACTTTATTGATTTATCGATTTAGAGTATTAGTGTTATCGGTGCATAACGAATATACTTACCATTGTTTTCAATTCTTGAATGATATAAATGAGGATGTCATTCAGAATAGCTAAGGATTGAAAATTCTATACTAGTATCTGATAAAAATGTTCTAGAAAAAGAAAAGTATATATGAGTTTTAAGTTTTAAACTCTCTAATAGAGAGGTTAAGGTTTTCAAACGTGTACGGGTATGGGTACGTGAACAAGGGGAATCACCTAAATTCTTCGCGTATTACGTCATCAGTTTTTGTGACGACATGGTTTATACACGTTCTCTAAACTTGTAGAGTGTCGTCTACACGTAAGTACAAACGTGTAGCTTTTTACAACAAATAAAATCTTATTGATGAGTGAATGTATTCTTGTGATACATTATATATATTTTTAAGCTTCATTTGCATAAAAATTTATAAGAAATTTAATTTACCATTTATTTGGAATTAACTAAATTAATTCATGTCACAAAACTGCGTCGATTTACATACACGTTTATATCCTACAAGTTACAAATTACAAAAACGTGTACGTGTACGTGTAGTTTTAACACACGTACGCGTACCCGTACACGTTTAAAATCTCAACCTCTCTATTATTCTTTATATCTCGGGTGTTAGTTATCAAAACAACTGGGGAAAAATAAGATCAGCACACTTACTTACATTCTTTGCCAGGTAGTCTCTAGGAAAATGCAACAAAAAAATCTGTAATTTTGTGTGTCGAAACAAGAAATACACATAATTAATATAAACAGTTCAGGTAGCAAAAATCAACATGGTTTGGGTAAAGTTATATCGATCATTATATTTTTGTTTGAAAATCATTACACAATAAGATTGAATGGAAATTTCATTGGGAGAATAAAAGCTCGAATTGTTTTAAAGTACGTGATATCGTTAACTTTGCGTGGTCTCTACACGACATGACTTTTAAATTTATTAAAACTAAAGTATACCATAAATTCTTAGTATACTCATCAACTGCAATCTTGTAACTATTATGTGAGTATAGATTTTTTTATGATACGGTAAACATGTGACTTTTTGTTTGTGTCGTATAAAAACTTTTGCTTTGCAAGATACCCATGGGTGTTTTTTCAACTCTTTTAGTTTACCCTGAAGGAATAACACATATGTCCTCGTAGACTGATCTTTTCTCATTATCACAAACATTTAGCAATGCGTTTATCCTTTTACAAGACGGAAACATTAGGCATTTTATGTTTTGGTTTTTTTAAAACTAGACGTACCTCTCTTTGACATTTCCCTAAGATGTACACATTAGTCATCATAATGCTTAAAAAAATGAAAAAAAAGAAAAACAGATCAAGATGTCTTGCGTTTATTTTTAAAATCATAGATAGGTTCCATAAAAATAAAATTTTATAATGGAAACATGAAAAATGCTTAAGAACTTTTTTTAAGAATTACATGTAACTTACACATATCAATAGTTCATTACATGTATATACTTGTTAAATTCATATTTATGAGGAAATAAATCCTGACGCAGAGTGTGAAATCCAAAAGTTTGCTTCCGCGTAATTACATGTATCCAATATATTACATTTTAATAATTTGAAAGCACTACTACGTAAAAAAAAAAGTTACTGCAACTGAAAGAACCAGCTTATTATATTGCAAAGATATATCATTTAAAAACAAGTAAATAATAATGAAAATATTAACAATTGATGTCCACACGAAACAGCTAGAAAGTTATATTAATTATTTTATTTCCTCTTTTGATATAAAACTTTCAAAATTTTGAAATGTTTACAAACCATTCGACGAGCTACATAATTATACAGTAAATTCTGGTTTAATTCAAAACACGAGGCTTTACATCTTGAACCCACATGTTAAGAAAACAAATACACAATTTGAGCAAAAAAAAAAGAAATCAAAGTTTGGGTGCAAAAAATGTGTTTAATCGAGAGCGAGGTTGATAATCGTTCAAAACAAACAAGCTAATTGTTGAAACAGTACCAAGTTCCATACTAATGCAATTGATGTAGTGTTTCACTGACGGTCAAAGATTCGTGTCAACGCTAGATAAAAGAACTTATCACGAGCGCCGTGCCCATCTTTCGAGTTCCTATACTACAAACTTTTAATTGTGAGTTAAAAAGATACAACGTATTTATTTTAAAGTTTTCAACATGATGAATAACCAAAGGCATTTAACAGCGTTTATCTGTAGCTCTTATATAGAACACGTGCATCTAAATTTATATTGAAGATATTGTAATTCGATTCACATTCAGGATTTTTAAAGGTAATTCTCTTTCTTTTTAAGGCAATGAATACCAGTAGAATGAAAATAAGTTTTGATTAAAAAATGTACAGGTCTTTAAAATGTCAGTTTTCTCCAAACTTACTAATTATGATATTATGTACATGTATATAACTATAAATAATAGTTATTTATTATGTTCAATCTGATACATTTTGTATTCTTCACAATTTCACCTGTTATATGTATCAGCATCAAATGAAACAATCAATACATCATTATATACATGTATATACATCTGCCATTAGGTGTTTTTTTTTACAAATAACAATGTACAAAAATACAACCAGAAACGCAGCACAGTTAAGGCTGTCAATAAACTCCGTTCAGACAAAAAGTACGGGAAATGTGCATTATGACATCACAGTATATTACAAACCTCGAAAGTACTTATTAATTTATTTATTAGTAAAATTAACTTATACTAATCTTTTAATTAAAAACAACAAATGCTATTACTTACAATTTTGATGTCCGTTATATCGTACACACTGAAAAATAAGCGAGATGTCTTTCTCGCTGTACTACAAAATATGACGTCATATGCTTCAAAATGACGCATTAAGTTTAATCATTGAAGGCTATCGTGCAGTTTTATAGCAAAGAAAAATAAATGTCATACATTAACGGAAAAGTATAAATGAATATTTTGTTTAAAATTATTATTAGTAGAATGCTACCTATATAGTCTTATTTTCATTTTGTTAAAAGTATGCATCGTAAAAAGAAGCCACCTCGGTTTTGTATAAAATATCGTATATCTAAAATCTGAGTACCTAAATAAATCACTTAATTGCAAGGGCATACACTTACCTGATCCCGACAAACTTTTACATGTGAATTTGAAATATGCTATGTAACTTAAAAACTTCTACGATCCTTGTAAAATCTTACAAATTAATTATTTTTTAATGAAATTAACCCCGTGACCTTCAAAATTATTCAACATATGCATTATAAATTACGGTTTCTACTAACAAATATTCTTATCTTAAAAAGTTCGCACCGTTTTTCAAAATCTACGATATAACATCAAGTTATTTCATAATTCAGTTGTGAATTTTGGCATGATTATGCCCTTGCAATATTGAATTTTTTAAATGACCTCAAAACCACAAATACATCTGCTTGTACCATGCGACTGCCATATCACGTGACCACTATGAACATAAAATATTGTACTGTTATATATATATTTTAGAAATATATTGCATTTGAGTGACTGTTATTGATTTTAAAAAGGACATGCCAGTTTAACTAAAGTATACGTGTTTTCATCACAGAAATTTGCCCATATTTTTATTGACCGCCTTAACTGTACTGCGAACCTTTAATGAATATATTACATATATGCAATACTTGATCTTGTAAACAGATGGAACTCGACCACAAGGACGTTTTTGCTGACTAAACACGGTAAAAATTGTTTTCATTATTCCCAAAAGGTATTTTTAAATCATTTCTTTATTTTTGTGTTACAAAATGTCTAATTTCTTTCAACAGATACTCAAAATGACGGTAATCTTCCCAAAATTCTTCGCTATAACCCATTGCAAAGGTTAAGTGGAGTTGAAGCATCTAATACAACTGGTAAAGAAACAGTTTGTCCAATTTACAGTTGTCATGATGAAGACCTATTTTTTATGACTAAAGCAAATAAAACGGAAGATTTTCAAGATGTATATGGTCATATAAACCCAAAGGATGGATGCTATAATATTCTCAAACTCAAGGTACTGGATGAAAAAGATGATTTTAATACAAATGACTATTTGAAACCAGAAAAGAGTGTATCTGCAACAACATTAACAGCATCAAACAATAGTAATACCGATGAACTTCTGTCCAAAAGATTGATAAAACGAGAGCAAATGAAACACCAGAAAGATTTATTTCGAACACTTAATACTTTTAAACAGAAGGACACAAATGAACGGAAAAGGTTAAGGTACAGCTTTGTTAAATCGACAGAACTGATATAATACAGGTAAAAACTTGTCAATGCCAGTGATTAGTTAACTTTAAGATATTTGTCGCATGATTTGAATTAGACGTTGCTTGTTCCAATTTGACCACTATTTTTTGAAAAATATACGACTAAATATATCTCTATTTTTCGTTCGAATTAAGTTACTAAACCTACTGCATGTTTATCTTAAAACAAAATGTCAAAATCCTGTATTCTCTCTCTTCCACATTTTGTCCTAAAACACGACAATATATACATTCTCCTAGAGAAATCAGCTCATAAATGTTTCATTGCTCAAAAGCACACTTACTTGTAGATCATTAATTGGCACAGCCCCTTTTACAAAATAAAAAAATCAATATAAATTGTTAATATGCTAAGAGATTAATAATTTTTGGTAATGTTCCTGTGAATATGTGATAATCATTCATATCCTTTATATCCCTATAACAAGTAATGCATTGCGTTTAATGTTAAAGAAATAAAATAAACTGGTAGAGTAAGTTGAAGTGGGAACATGAAGTATTTTATTATCAAAATAAAAAAGTTAATTTCTAAAACCTTATCATTTTAAAAAAATCGGCTTAATTATGTCTTGATAAGGATATTCGTTCTTCAATGGTAAATAGCCCGGTACTCCCATCATATGCTCAATAGTGTTTCCTTTTCCCCATACAATGTATTATTCTGTATCTTTACACGATAAGGAAGTCCTGTTTATTAAAAATTAGGGAATTAGATATAAGGAATTTCTATTTTAAAAGGGCATGGTTACGTTTTGGGCAAAAATTTGTAATGAACAAAATATTAATTGGGGTTATTATAACAGTCAGCTAACGTTTGAATGTCATTTATCGAGTTACCTAATGTGTTGTATATATTTTGACAAATATTAATATTCTGTAAATTTACAAGATTAGCATATGAATACATGTTTGTCACTTTGTATTGTGCGAGTAGCTTGGAATCTGATCCCCTGTCAGTTTTTTAATGATTTTTTGTATATTTGTTCAAATACGTTGATGTATATCTTCGCTCAAGCACTACATATGTACATGTTCAATCTGACAAACAATCATAAAAACAAATATTGTGTGCAATATGTTCTCATTTAGTAATGTTTAAGTTTGAAATATTATTTAGTATTTACTCTTAATATTATCCTCTAGCTAAACTATTTTGGCAAGACTAATAACGAAAAATGAAAGATTAATCACCTGTAAGTAAGTAATGTATTTGTAAAAAAAAAATTATGACAAATAGTGTATCAACAACTGGAAAAATAAGCTTGATGTGTTATATACAGAAGAATATGCTTTATGCTATTTCCGTAATAATTTTTACTAGTCTTTTTTTGTAATTGAATTGATTTAAAAAAAAAGATTAATTGTATGGGCTGAAGAATTTTTTTTATGACCGATATATTTTAAATAAGGAATAAGGAATCATTCTTTGAGTATTATAAGGTGTTAATTTTGGTCGGGGCGTGATCAAATCCAATAAAGCCCAAAGGGCTTTATGATAGATTTGATCACGCCCCGACCGAAATTATCACCTCATAATACTCAAAGAATGATTCCTTATTACTTATATTTTTATAGTTTTTAGCCATCGTTCGGTTAAATACTTAAATAATAAGCAAACCCCGCTGGCGCCTCATTTTGGCGTCATTTGTATTATGGGTTATATAGTACAAAATCGATACGTAGTGTTATCGCAGGCAAAGACACTGGAAAATGAAAATATATTACAATAATCAAGACAATGGTGTCTTGCTTATGATCAGTTTATTGATGTTTTTTTTTTTCAAAATCTAGAATTCAAAATGTTATGTATATTTCACGTTTATTCGAAAAACACTATGTGACTCATAATATAAGAAGGCAAAATACTTTTGTGATAACTAAATTCAAATTAATAGAATGAATAAATGTAAAAGATTGTTATTTTGTTACTTTGAAAATCGTCAAATAATGGTAATTGTAGCATTAATACAATTCTAAAGTTATATATTAGGTTTTACCTTTAAAATAAGGTTTGGTCTCAATATCTGTTTTTAACTTTATGAGCGAAAGACCAAGAAAGTTCTGCTAGCCTGCAGTTCTATCAATGTCCTCGGTGTTGTTTTGCAGTGATTCATTATATGTCCTACCATTGCTTGTATATTCAGGTATATTTTCAACGATCTCCGATCCTCAGCAATGTTCTATAACTCTAAATTAACCGGATTTGTTTTATTCGTATCATAAATCTACCTTTTGTACAGACAAAATTGATTAGTCTTGTAGTGTTGATATTACATAGGTTTTCAACGAACTGCTTGACTTTGTGGTTCCAACGAGACTTACTATACAGAGGTTAAGGGGTTCGGGTTACCGATGCACCGGGGTGCATGGTTTGTTTCGTATTTGATCTAAAGGGCACTTAGTATAAAACACTAACTCGAATCCTTTTTGGGCATAGTACAAGACCACTATTATATAAATATTGCTGCACTTGTTATTAATATTATGAAATGAAAGTATCATTTTCCATGCAAAAGACATTTTTTAATGTCTTTTATTAAAAGACTTATATTAAAAAAAGGCTGATAGGTCAATGACCTACTTTCTGAGTTATTGGTCATCGAATATATTTTGAAAAATCAAGAAAAACTTTTTTACACTACGATTGAGATTTTCTTAATTGTAAAAAAATTACAAATAATTAAACACTTTCAAAAATGAAATAGAGTTTATGAATGGAAGTGGCACTAAATAAATACAAAGCATTATAATTTCAGCTACAATTTTCAAAATATTCCAGTCCAAATTTCCTCTATCAGTTTTCAAATCCCTACGCATTGTTATCCAATTTTTTAAAAAAATTGAATCATGATAATACGAAAACATTTATAGCAGCAAACTACTTATATTGATCTTATTCTGTTGGCATACAATTTATATGAGGTCAATGATCACAATTTTGAGATATGATGTCCTTTATTTTTTTAAAGCATTTTTCAATGTTTTTGCAATTCCTGCCATACGATTATTTTAATGAATAAGTGAGGTAAAAACAAAGAAAAAATATGCAAAATTATTAAGACTAAAATATAAAATCTTATCTTTTAATATTAGAGTACTGCCAAACCTGTTTTAGCGGAGAACAACATTTGCAAAATTTAGTCCGATTTTACTCTGTTTAGCTAAAAGTCTATTTTCGTTTGAGCCTAATTCCATAATAAGATAGAAATATCGAATGTTATGTCAATAATAATTCATTTCATAAATCCTTTTTGTGTTTAGAACAGATTTTACTCATGACATTGAACTGTATACAATCCGAATTTGAGAAATCAAACCCTGGGTAAACAACTCCCTTAAAAAGGTGTTTCAGTTAATGGACAAAATGTGCGTCACACAACGTATCAAGAAAAAAATGTAATTCTTGTCATGTTTCTAGAGGTTTTTTTCTTTAAAGTAAACGAAAGTTTGGTTATTCGGTACTGTGATTTCAGTTTTTGAATAACTAAAACAAAAACAAACTTAATTTTTTTCGGATTTATCTTAAAATTCTTGATATTTCAACCATCTGTGTAGCTAGCTATGTAATCATAAATAGTTTTTGATTTACGGTAGGGAACCAGTTACGGTAAATTCATAAAGAAAACTATTTTATTCTTTGCACAATTCGTATGAAATTTATGCTAAGTATGGGTTACATCGACGTATAATTACCAAAGATCCATTTGCCAATTAAGATCTCATATTCTTTGCCTTCACACGTTTCGGTTAATTGGATGAACAGCATTTCAAAGTTGTTAAACGCATTGTTTTTTTTCTAAATCAAAACATTCCCCAAAAAACTGATTCATCGTTACGGTTTGAATCTTCCGCCTGTATAAAGCAACTTTTTGTCCTGTTTCCTTTCTAATATATCTACTTTGATTTTTTAAAAAAAAGTGTCACTGTTAATGTTTGACTGCATATTTGAGTGAAAGCCATGCGTTACAAGCTCAAAGTTATTCTCCTGACTCTTATTGCAAAAGTCTTTACAAAACAAATGCCAGGAATCTGTTCCAATGGTTCTCAAGGGTTAGTAAATTATTTTTTACTATAATATTTTTGTCTTCTTCTTCTTCAATTGTTTTCAAATTGTAATAAACAGTTTAATTTGTGTTTTAAATTAGAAATCCTATTCAGTGTTGCCGTAATTACATACTTGATGGAAAATCCTGCAAAGGTATTGCTTAAAATATATCAGGGGTTGAAACTTAAAGTAGTATATTTTTTCAAATTCACATAAGATATTTTTATCCAATGTTTCTCATTCTTTGACAAGAATGTTCTCCTGGTACTTTCGGATATAACTGCACAGAAGACTGCCCTCCCCAATTCTATGGGAGATTCTGCAGAGAGAAATGTTCGTGTTGTCCATGTGATAAAATCAATGGATGCTTAAAGATGACTAGTAAGTATGATTGTTATCACATTCATAAATGAAACCAGATATAGAATTTGAAACATTTATTACAAACTTAAAATTATCTCACATTCAGAATGTTTACTTCTATTGCTATATTGAATGCGTAGACATTTTGTAAAAAAATGTGATTCTTTTGTATTTAAAAACAATTAGAATTTTATTAGTTATAACATGATAAAGAAGTGCACAATAGTTAATTTACTTATGAAAAGATCAACATATGATCATAGAAAAGGCAAATGTTTGATACTATATTTTACAAGTATTTACAGTATTTTTTGTGTATCAAAAAATATTTTTTGAGAGAAAATGTAAAAAATATGATATGAATATGATATGATTTGTTTGTTATCAACGAGTGAAGTACCATTTTCTTAATAGAATATGAAGTTCATGATATATATTTTGTGTACAACGAAATATTTTTTTCTCAATTTATTGGATACTCATAAACAATGTATCATTTATCGAATAGAAAGTGTTATTCTGTTGATCTACAATGAACAATTCTACAATTTTACGCCAAAGTGAACCAAAATAATTAAATTATATTTTTTAATCAGATTTCGTTCACTGGCCAACGATTTCCATTTCTTTAGCTGGAAGTCTTGCCATCTGCTTTTCTTTTGGCGTGGCAATCATTTGCATTTTAAGGTAAATTAGCAAAAATAGTATCTTATCAAGTACAAAAAAGTTTTTTCAGAATGGTAATGAATAAATTCGTTGATGAATTAATAAAGGATTTTTTAGAATGTGTATATGATTTTATTTTGAACATTTTAAACCGAATATAACAAAATAAATAAGAAACTGATAAGAAAAATTGTATATAAATTCATAAGTAAAGTTGATAATATTTTAGTGATTGAAATTTGTTCATTTCTTCTCTCATCTAACATAAGAAAAAGAAAACCAAACACTCCGGAGGGATGTGTTGTGTCAAAAACGGATGGTAAGCTGAAATTTTTAAAGTTTCACATACTTTTCATGTTAGTTTATCGGTATATTCTGAGACACTATGGCTTATTTTACGACAAAAATAAATTCATATCATTTTTAAAATGGTTATTCAGAAATTCTTACACAAATATATATCTCTCTTGTTAATCGTTTTTTTAGAAAATGATCTGACAGCCTCTCAAGATATGTATGATTGTCTGGCAAAGGAATCCTATAACGTCCTAACGCTGACGACAACGGATATAGAGCAGTTATAACGTGACATGCATGGCTAATGTGGGCTCGTAAACTTACAAAATATAATTAGAAGAAAATGTCACGGTCACATTAAGAAAATGTTACTATGATAACTGTTGCATACATTATCGCCTGGCCTCAGTTGTAACCCTTTCGACTATTTTATTTTTCAGTGTTGCAATTCCATTGAATTAGTTATTGATTCATAAATTAAAAACATGGAGCGTTCAATAGGGATAGCCGTAAAATTTTGATCATCATTTTTATGAATATTTAATTTTGTTAGCTATTTTTGTTGTCAGCATTGTGTCAATTAAACTGCGTGCAGATTTTATCAACAATACAAGGAACTTCCTAGTATCTTTTTTTATATATCGTTCACTTAATATTTGCATAACGCTATTATTACGTGTATATGTAAGCTTCCGGGTATCAAAATAGAGAAAAACACGTGTTACACCTGTTCATAACAATATCCATTCCACTATCCGGTAAAAAAAACGAGTGATATCATATCATACTTAATAATTGGGATCGCTACAATATGTCAAAGTCAACGATCATCATACTAATCATACATATTTTTTGCTTCTTGTAAAAAGTTCATCACTCTTGGCGACTTGAAAGACAGATGCCAGCTATCAAACAAAAAATTTAACCAATCTCCCATGACTTGGTAAAAGACATTGACAGTTAGTTAAATTCACTCTTAGTCTGTTGTAATTGTTTTGAGCTTTCAAAGAGTAACTTTGTTTATTTCGTATGCTTTTTATTTTTATTTATTTAGGATGAAATAATGCGGTTTAATTGGTTCCAAACATTTTCAAAAATCCTTTGATTTAACCAACATTTTCAAAAGTGTTGTACATATATTACCTGTTTCGACATCTTCATATAGATGAGAATTGTACTACTCTTTGTTAATAATGAAGCGCATGTATTTGCTAATACGCATATTTTTAATTGCTCCACCTTCGTAAACTTATATTATATAACTTTATATCTTATTAAGAAATGAATTTATAACAGAAACTACGATGAAGGAAAATATATATATTTTTTTAAGTTAAAATACCTCTTAACCAAATCATAACTTTCGCCAACTTGTATTATTTTGGGGTTTTTTATGTTTAAATGGTTAAACCATTTAAATTTACCGATAAGAATTTGGATCAGTTTAAATGTAACATTGGCTGATGTAAGAAGGTTGTATCTGTCAATATCTTGTATTGTGATGCGTGTGATGATAGGCACTAACATAAGTTAAATAATATGTTAATATCATGTGAATGGAATCATTGTTTGTCTTAATTGTAAAAATATTAAAACATCAATGAGTTGAACCTCATTCACTGCCTACATTGTATAAAAAAGAGAATTCTTCCGAATTTATTGTTTAAGTGTATTTGTAAATGTAGTTGTTGACCAAATATCAATAATAAAGAGTTTTCTTGTTGTTGGTTTTAACGATTGATATTCACCAGATTGTAGTTAATTGCATACATGACATATTTGTATATAATTATACCCGCACTTTCTAAAGAAAGTTCGGGTATATTGTTGTTACCCTGTTCCGTTCGTCCGTCCGTCCGTCCGTCTGTCACGTTTTACTTTCTCAAACTGCTCTTACATCTTATAAACCAGCAAACTGAACTCTTGGAGTTTGATTTTGGGTATCATGTTGTTTTGTAAAAAGGTTTTAAAAATTCTCTGTTAGTCCTGGGGGTCAAATAATTAGTAAAAAATGACGTTTTTTCACAAAAAACCTTCTTCCTCGAACTCCTCCTACATTTTCAACAGTAGACAAATCATCTTTTGGAATATGTTTTAGGGTATCCTATAGATGCGCAATAAGGTTTCGGAATTTTCAATTTTGTCCTGGGGATCATTTAATGGCTGAAAAATGACGGGTTTTTTTTTTTTACAAAAAAACTGGTTTTAAAAACGTCTTTTTTTTTTGGCAGTAGCCAAATGATCTTCTAGAATATGATTGGGGGTGTCATATTGAGGCGTGATCAGGTTCCAGAATTTTTTTTTTCATTAAGAGGATCAGTGGGCAACACAAAATGACGTTTTTTTTGCAAAAAAAATATGGTTCCCAGAACTCCTCTTACAACTTTTGGAGTAGCTACTTCATCTCTTGGGATATAATTGGGGCTGTCCTATAGATGTGCAATAAGGTTTTAAAAATTTAAATTTCATCCAGGGAGTCAAAAAGTAGCAGAAAATTGACGTTTATCACTAAAAAAAACTAGATGCTGTCATTAGACAGTAATACCCGCACCATGTGTTTGCCCCTAAATAACACTGTTTTATACCAGTTTAATTAAAAATGATGGCTACATGCAAACTCCGGTAATACATTTAAAAATTATAATTTTCATAACTGAAGGATGAGATCCCTGCCCATATGATAATACACATCGTGACATGAGCAGCACTTTATGTGCAATTTGGGGTACAACTGTTTGCAGTGAATTTTCAGTTAATCAATAATCTTAACATTGTATGTCATAGGAAGTATAATGGTCTATATAATTATTACAAACAAAATTAAAAATTAAATTATGCCCCCTCCCCGTGGCGGTTGCCGGTTTTAGATTTGCTTCTGTGTGCCTACATGAACATCATCGTGTGCACAGATTTAGAGAAGGGGTGGGAGTGAGGGGTCCGGATCCCCCCTCCCCATGAAAATTCGTAAATTACCAAAAATACACCTTGGACCCCAATGCTCTTACAGACATGTAAACGCTCTAACCCATTGCGCTTCAATGTTAGGTAATATTATTTAGGGGGGAAAAAATTTTATCAATAGTCAACATACTTTATTGTTTATCTCAATAGGAAGTATACATGTACATCACAATATGCAGGTGTCCTGCACCACCTTAAAGCTGTTATTTACCTAATAAAATAGTGCAAGTGGATTTGAAGAATAGGTCATAAAAATACATGCATGTTACAAATGACTGATCTTTGTCTGAAGTTACGTACACAACACAGGTTTGCATGTCTCATTAGCGGGTACTAGTTTTACCCAGCTCTTCGATTAGATGGGTTCACGTGTATACATACATGGGTGTTGCTAAAACGCGGAACGGAAAACGGAACGGAAGGAAAACGGAAAATCTTATCTAATGTTATTTACCTCATAGATTTGTTAAGTATGCTAAAACGATATACTTTATGTACCTTTTTAATTTTTTTTGAAAGATTAGCAATATTAGATTATTTATTCAAGAATATGTATTTCCTCAAAATTAACAGTACATGCATTGACCACTATATTCTGTCCCAAAATATCCTCGATTCACTTTTTGCTGTATATTTATATATACCTCAGGGTTCAAGCGATTCTCTTTTAGAAGCATTAAACATTCTCATTATTCTTTCTTTAAAACGTCCTCTCTAGCTTATCAGCTGGTATAAATACACGGCTAAAAATAAAGAAGTATACGGGGTTTTGCATTTTAACAGACCCGGATGATGGTGTTGAAAAATTGTTCAAGGTCTTCTGAGTGACTTCCAAATGGAGAAAAGATGTCAACATTTTCCATTATAAATCGTCCAAATGTGCTGCATGAATATTTTGGGATCGACAGACTATAGTCCCAATATATAATCGGAAAATCAAACCAGGCAACGTCTAGAGCTCTCTATTCGGATCATATGTATATAGCTGCTGGAATAAACAACTGCATGCTTTGTAATGCAAACGTAAACAAAATTGCATTGCTAAAAATACTAGTTTCACAAATTACTAGTTTCACAAATTACCGGGTATTTTAATGTTTACTGTATTTTAATTTTTTAATGTCGTCAGTCCTACAATTTTTTTCTTCCATCTCAATGATACTGTATCGTCTGTATGATAAAAGATCGTCTAGAACACCGAAAATTCAATTTTGATGTAAGTATATACATGTACATCATATTTGAAAATAATATAAAAATACTCAAAACACGCATAAAACGCTTTCACTAACTGCGTACGTTACGCTTATATGCCAGCAATACCATATAAGAGAAATAAGTAAAAAGTTATAGCTAATTTGCTCGTTTAATCATGTTAATGTTTCACAATTCGTATACATTTGATTTTTCCGTTTCGTACTCAACTAAAGCCGAATGAATACAATGCTATAATTGATAGACATTCATATGAATATTAATAAGATAGCAACATGTTGATAATCATTCATTAGATATAAATAAAAGATACAAAGTAAATCGTTTCTGGCCAGTCTATACCCTTTTTAAGGGATAAACGTGATGATATTTTCCATTCCGTTCCGTTTTCCGTTCCGCGTTTTAGCAACACCCATACATACATGTCTGTGTTTTCCGTATGCAGAAAAGGATTACGGTAGTTAAGATCAGCTAAAGGAATTCATTATTGTGTTTTAATTGGATGATCATTATGATGTTGACCAATTTAGGTAAGCATAATATATGTAGTAGCAGTAGCACAATATAATAAGATGCCAGCATGGGATTCCTGCCAGCATACATACACATGTATATAAGTTCTACTTTCACTTTCTAAATGTAATCTCCCTTTGACAGCATACTGTATCATCATCTTTTAATATTTAGATAAGCTTATCATCGTTACCTATCCTATCGCATTTGTAAAGTTTCTGTCATTTTAGTTGCAAAAGTTATTTTTTTCATTTGTCAGACTGCATGCACTGTTGAGTTGACCCCATATTGACCCTGTATAAACAATTTCTTATTAAATTTGTGTATTTCATATGTAAGTAAGTGTAGACACTTATATTTTTTATATGAGTAATAATAGGAAGGAAGGAGTATTTCTTTCTTAATGTATTATAATGCATCAAATACAATGTAGGTCATGACCTTATGGGACTGTTCTGACCCCACGAAACAGGAAAATACAAAATATCTTCTAAAGTCATTATGATGCATCAACTGGTGTAAAGTACATTAATGACCCCCAGGTGTTGTCTTTTAAGAATAACATTTTTTACCAGTTTATAAAAGTTTTTAGACACCCAAATTATATTTTGATTTTAAAGTAAATCCACCCTCCTGTTACGTCATACATTTTACATAAACCATGAATTCATTAAAATTCTTGCAAGTAGATTTGTAATTTCTATGTTATCATAGGTGCACATCAAAAACTCAAATTATTGTTTACTTGGAGATATTTAATAAGCTTTTTTCATCCTTATATTCGACATAATTCAATAATGACAAAGGGAAATAACTCTTTTCTACTTTTCTCCAAGTGATATATCTAAATGCTATAATTTTTCTTATGTAAACAATTTTTTCTTTTTTAAAAAATTATTTTTAGTTTTCTGGCAAAGTAAGCAATAAAATTTAAATAGACAAACAAGTATCTATCCACTTATATTTAATTTTTAAACAAAAAAAGTGTGATTTTCAGATGATAATTTCAGCTTTTGGTTTTTATTACCTTAAATCTTAAATAGTATGGAAACATATATATCTTATTCATTTTTTGATAAAATTCAAGTCCAGTAAGTTAAAAAAAGTTAAGTTTTTAACTTTGAACCCATGATTTTATAGGTACGGAGTTGCCTTAATAGATTATTCGACAAGGAAGGGGGGGG